>NC_090935.1:1447039991-1447343022 GCF_040938575.1 Ambystoma mexicanum | reverse complement strand
CGCCCTATTCCATAGCCCTATGGCGATGTTGAGCATTTTTGGTAGGTTCTTGAGCAGGGGTCTGTCGAGTCATGGTATTTCTCTTAGATAATATTGCTTCAGTGCTGGCTGAAATTTGATTGTGTCTATTGTTTCCTTCTCCCCCAGCCACTTGACTGCGAACTGCAGCTGCCCTGCTAGATAGTACTTTTCAAAGTCTGGCAGTCTTATACCTCCTTCTTCATAGTCCTTCTGCAGGGTCCTTATCGCAATCCTGTTTCTTCCCCCCCCCCCAAACCCCATAAGAAGGTACGTGTTATCATGTTTAGTTTGGTGAAAAAGCCTCTGGGAATGCTGTATGGGATGTTCGTGAAGTGATATAGTAGGCGTGGCAGTACCACCATTTTCAGGAGGGCTGCTCTCCCCATCATTCCCAATGGAAGTGTTCCCCAGAAGGTCATTGACTTCCGTGTTTTTTCTAGGGCAGCTAGTGTGTTAGTTTTATGGGTGTCGGCGGTGTCATGATGTATATCTATACCCAGGTATCTGAAGGAGCGTGGTGCCATGTCAGACCCAGATCCGGAAGGCTGTCAGGGGGGGGACCTGATTTAGTCCTGCTAGGGGGAAGATCAGGGACTTCTCTTTGTTAATTGCTGTGCCCGAAAGTCTGATATATGCCCCGATCGCCTCTAGGAGGCAGGGTAGGTTTGTGGCCGGGTTCTTAACAAATAACAACATGTCGTCCGCTTATAATGAGATTTGGTGGAGCACTCATCTATTATGTCTATCCCGGTGTCTCCATATTCTGCTCTGAGAAAATCCGCAAGCGGCTCTAGAGCCAGGATATACAACACTGGCGACAGTGGCCATTCCTGCTTGGTTCCTCTATGTATCCTCCACTCTTTTGAAATGAATCGCCCTATTTTCACCCTTGCTCTGGTTTCTTTATATAACAGTCTAATCCATCGGAGGAACCCTTCCCCAATACCGAAGTGAGCGAGTACACTCACCAGCCACTCCCAGCGCACAGAGTTGAAGGCTTTGACAGCGTCCAGGGACACTATTGCGCTCTTATCCTGTCTTTGGTTTGTCTCATCTATCACGTGGTGCAATCTACGGAGATTCCATGACATGTTCCGTCCTGGGACATAGCCCGTTTGATCCAGGTGAATCAGTGTGGGCACCACTTGTTTTAAGCGGTTGGCTAAGACGCTGTTAGTATTTTGGCGTCTTGGTTAATGAGGGAAATCGGCCTATAGGAGGTGCATCTCCTGGGTGATTTCACTGGTTTAAGGATCGGGACGATTATTGATTCTGATAGACTAGTCGGCAGTTGTGTGCTCTCATATGCATTTTGGTATGTTTCAAGTAATTTCAATGGTGCTCTTGTATTTCTCATAAAACTTACCCGGAAGTCCATCCGGGCCTGGGCATTTGCCAGCGGGTAGCTCTGTGATCACGCTCTCTGTTTCTTCCACCGTAAGGGGTGCATCTAGTAACTGGGCCTGTTCTTCTGCTAGCCTTGGTAACCTTATTTCTGCCCGTGCGTCCGCTATGTCCCCCGGGTCTATCTCCGGATTAGGGGCATACAGTTGCTCATAAAAGCAGGCAAATAGGCTATTAATGTGTTCCTGGTCCCTAATCTCTGTCCCGGTTTGGTCTTCTAGCACTGCTATAGGGTCTTTTTTACTTTCCTGCCTAGTAAGCCACGCCAGGAGCCTGCTGGGTCTGTCCCCTTCTGCATGTAGCCGCTGCAAATACCTCTGGTAATTCAATCTCCCTAGTTTTTCCAAGAGTACCATACATTCTGTTCTCAACTCCACCAGCTCCCCGGGTTCCCCTCACTCTATCTCTGCTCGTCGTTTCCTTAGTTCGATCTCCCTCTTGAGTTCACTAAGTTCTTTCATGGCCGCTCCCGTCAGTCCCCCGGTTTTGCCTATTGCCAGCCCCCTTATCACCACCTTAAACGCGTCCCATAATCTAGCACTGCTTTTAACACTGCCTTCATTGTGCTCGAAATAGTCTTCTATCGCCTCTTGGAGATGTTCCTCAAAATTGCCCTCTCCCAGGGCCTCTGCTCGGAGTCGCCATGTTGATATCGGTGCTTTCCTATGGGTGTGTGCCCATGTCGCCAGTATTGGGGCGTGATCAGAAAGTGTGCGTGCTTTAATGGTAATCCCTGTAATATCTGCAATGATTCTCTGCCCGTGAATATTTAATCTATATGTGTGAATGTTCCATGTGGTGCACTATAGTGTGTGTAACCTCTCCCCTCTCCATGTACCTGCCTCCAGATGTCCACCAGCTGTAGTCGCTCGAGGGTCCTGTGTAGTTCCTTGGCTGGGGGGTGCTGGTTTCCTGTGCTTATCATCCGACGTGTCGAGGAGCGGTTTAAGGTGCAATTGAAGTCGCCGGCCCAAATGAGCGTTGCCTCTCTATACTGGGCTACCTTAGGTGCCAGCTTCTTGAAGAAATCTGTTGCGTCATGATTTGGAGCCTAGGTGTTGACCAGGCACACTTCTCTGTTTTCGAGCATGCCATGCACTAGTAACAGTCTCCCTTCTGGGTTGGTCTCTTGCTTGAGTAGCTGGAATGGGACCCCTGGGGCGATCCATATTAATACTCCTCGTGCATAGTTCGAGTATGTGGCACTGTATGTCTGTCCTTCCCATTTCTTATCCACCTTAGCCTGTCTTTCTGATGTTAGGTGCGTCTCTTGTAGCATCGCTATCTTTTTTTTAAAATTCTCTTTATTGAATTTTTCAACAAACAGAACAATCCCCATAATTCCCGCTCCCCTGCCCCCCCTCCTCCCTCGGTGCTGCCTCAGTTTTTCCATTGTTCCCTGTCACCTCGTAGTGTCTCTTCGGGGTCATTCCAGTTCCAGAAGTCTTAGACGTTGCAGGTGCCATCAGTTCCTGAAATCGTCTGAGAAAGGTGAGAACCTCACCCCACTCGCCTGCAAAGTTCTGAATTGCATTGTTCATTGCGTATGTGGCCCATTCCATTGCGACCAACTCCCACACTTTGCGCAACCAATCCTGGAACGTCGGTATGTTTGAACTCTTCCATCTCTCTGCATTAATTATCATTTCGCTAAGGGGAGTGTCACCCGTGCTCTTTTCCTACCCTTCGGTTCACCTATCGTTTCATTTGGCCGCAAGCCCAGTAAGGACCATTCCGGGGGCATGATTCCCCTTGACCCAAACACTTGTTTAAGCGCTTGACTGATGTCCTTCCAGGATGGAACTATTTTTGGCCACCTCCACCAAATATGTTCCGCTGTGCCCTCCTGCCTGCAGCCCCTCCAGCAGATTCCTGTTGTCTCAGGGTAAATCATGCGCAGGCGAGCCGGAGTGTAGTGCCACCCATACAGTATTTTATACCAGGCTTCCCGAGTTTGTGAGGCTCTCGCTAGTTTAGGGATTTTTCTCCATAGTTTCTCCCATTCCCCCTTCTCTATCTCCCTGCCCAAAATACGTTCCCATCTTTCCATATATGCCCACTGTGGCCTCAGAGTAGCTTTGTCCAGGATACTGTAAAGCTGGGCGATTAGGCCTTTCGAGCCATCATTAGTCGATAAGAATTTCTCGAAGGGGGTCGAAGATCTAGTGGCCGCCTCCCTGTTCGTGGGGCGTAGGAGCCAGTGGATTAGCTGGGAATATCTCAATCTCTCACCCTCCCCTACTGTGAAGTCCCTTTTCCAGTCTACAAAGGCGCTGATTTCGCCCCCTATGAACATATCTCGCATCCCCCTTCTCGCCAGTTCCTGAATGCCCTCCTCTCAAGCCCGGGGGTGAACTCTTTATTATTGAATATTGCTGTAAAGGGGGACGGGTAGGTTGTGATTCCCTTATGTTTGACAAGCCTGTCCCAGTTGTCCGCAACTAATTTGGTGATGGAGCTCTCGTACATATGCCTTGGCCGATGTTGTTTAGGTAACCACAGAACCTCCCCCAGTTCATGCTTTGTAACCGCCCTATCCATTTTAACCCAATGCTTTTCTTTCCCCTCCTGTAGCCATTCCCTGATTACCCTTAGCTGGGTCGCCTCATAGTATTGACGGAAATTGGGTAGGGCTAATCCCCCTTCATTCCTCTGGGCCATGAGTTGCTGCCTACTTACCCTTGCTCTTTTCCCCTCCCATATACATTTGTTTGTAATAGCTTGGAGCGTCCTAAAGAAACTAGCCGGAACAGCTTGGGGGATAGCCTGAAATAAGTAGAGTAACCTCGGCAAAGTAACCATTTTTATTGCCGCCAGCCTCCCGAGCCAGGACACTCGTAGATTCCTCCACTTATTAAGATCCTTTTCAATTTTTATCATGCATGAGTAGGGGGTAGTTAGCCGTGTACCACCCTGAGAGAACAGGGGTCATTCTAACCTCCAAGTAAGTGATTCCCCCCAGATGCCATGCGAAGGTCGTTCACCTTTGTAGTTCCTCCCTCCCCTCTTTTCCCAGCAACATGCCCATCAATTCGGACTGGTTCATATTTATGCGCAGCCCCGACTCATTTCCAAATTCTTCTAGTAATAGCCTACATTGCCTACTAGACTCTGGGGTTGGTCAGGGCAAGCAACATGTCGTCCGTGAAGGCCGCCACTTTATGCTGTCTACCCCCAAATGGGATTCCCTGTATTCCTTCCGATTCCTGAATAGCTCGTAGAAGGGGTTCTAGGTAGATCGCATATAGCAGGGGCGATAAGGGACACTCCTGTTTAGTGCCTCTCTGAAGCTGGAACGATCTAGAGGTTGTACTATTTAACCAACACCCGTGCCCGGGGACCCTCGTAGTTTGCCTTAACCATCTGTAGGTAAGCACCTCCTAGCCCCATCTTTTCCATAGTTTTAAAAAGAAAGGAACACTCCACCCGGTCGAACTCTTTTTCAGCGTCTAGGGATAGAAGTGCTGCCGGGGTGTGAGTTTTTTCTGCCTTTTCCACTAGGTGTGCCACCCTCCTTATATTATCCGCTGTCTGCCTTACCTTTATAAATCCTGCCTGGTCCTGGTGTATCAGGTCTGGGAGAAACCCCTCAAGCCTGTTGGCTAGTGTTTTGGTGTAAATCTTAGCGTCCACGTTAATAAGTGCTATTGGCCTGTACGAGGATCTTTCGTGGGGGTCCTTGCCTGGTTTCAGGATGAGGGAGATCTTGGCCTCTTTCATGGATGAAGCTATTCGTCCACTGTCTTTAAAGGAGTTGAAGAGGTAGGTCATTTGTGGCACCAGCACCCCGGCAAAGGTCTTGTAAAAAGATGCAGAGTACCCATCTGGGCCGGGGGCTTTGCCTGCGGGCAAGTTCCTAATAACCCCCCTTACTTCCTTCTCCGTTATCTCTTGATGTAGTGAGCGTCTCCATCAATAGTATGTAAGCTTATCTTTTCCAGGAAGTCCTCCTGGGCCTGGGCGTGAGGCTTCTGGGATGTGTATAATGTCTCATGAAATTTGGCCATGGTTTCTTGGATGTCTTCTGTTCATGTAGCGTTTCTCGAGGTCACTCCCCGGAGCAGGCGCGCCTTGAGGGCGTCTGCTTTGTTCCCTTTGGCGTAGAATTTTTGCCTTACGAAGAGTAGAGCCCCCTCAGCTTTTTTTGTGCGTAAGAACCCCAGTTGGCCTACCGCCCACCTGTATTCCTCTGGTTTTGCCTGTTGGGGTTCTCGGCTACCTTGTTTCTTGCCCGCTCGACCTCTGCCTCTAGAAGAGTCTCCAGGGCCTGCAGCTGTATATGCCTTTGTGCTTTGGCTGCTACCAGTCCCCCCCTCATTGTGGCTTTAAATGCGTCCCACCTCGTGTCTTCTCCCTTGTCCCCCATTTTATTATTGTCAAAGAACACTCTCCTCTTGCCCTCCATCTCCTCCCATATAATGGGATCCCTCAGCAAGTGCTCCGGGTATTTCCATACCCATATCCCCCTTCTCTTCTCCCTCAATTCCAGCTACATTGATAGTATTTTGTGGTCCGCTATTCCCATGGTGCCAACCTCCATCTCCTTGACTTTTCCCACCAGAGCAGCTGAGACCCAGATATAATCAATACTGGACTGTGTCCCGTGAACTTCGGAGAGAAAGGTGTAGCCCTCCGCATTCCCTTTCAGTTCCCGCCAGACGTCCCTCAGGCCCATGCCCGCCATTCTCTCCCTTAACCCCGGCAAGGCCACTGCCCCACCACCTGAGTTCCTGGTCCCTCCTGATCTATCTTTGGCCTTATCCCAAGCTATGTTTAGATCACCCATTATGATTATCTGGCCCCTTGCCCGCTCTCCTATTTTCCCTAAGATGTCACAGAGGAAGGAATCTTGCCCTGAATTAGGTGCGTAGATGACCCCTATTGTATATGTCTCCTCCGTGATTTTACCCCTCACCATGACAAATCTGCCCTCTTTGTCCCGAAGAGTATCCTCCACTCAGAAGTTGACTGTGCTCCTCACGGCTAGCGCCACCCATCCCGCCTTTGTGAGGCCCGACGCCTGGAACATTTGGTCGAATCCCCTCAGTTTAAGTCTGCTCTGATCCTTACGGAGCAAATGTGTTTCTTGTAGCCCCAGAAAGTCTGGTTTTCCCCGTTTCGTGAATTGCTCCAGGTATTTTCTTTTCAGCTGAGAGTTGAGGCCCCTGGCGTTATGAGTTACCCATTTGAACTATGGTACATCTCCTGCTGTGTGTGTCTCCCCAGCTCTATACCTCAATTTGTTCTCGCCAATCCGAATCTCCGGGAGTGTTTGCAGTATCCTTTTCGCCCCTTGGGCAGCACCTGACGGATCCCCCTCTCACCCAGCCCCCTATCCCCCACCCCCTCCCTTTGCCAGAAGGCCTTAACACTAGGTCTTCCCGCCTCCCTCCTCCCCTCCTCAGGCTTTCTCGCCCTTACCGATCCCATGATGTTTGTCTGATGCTCCTCCTCTCCTCCTTGGAACCATAAAACGCCTTTTTGTCCACCAGCCCTTATAATTGTCCACACCTCGGGTCAGTTCTCCTTGACCCCAGCTCTCCCCTCCACTGTTGGTTCCGTTTCCCCTCCCTTCACAGAAGGCCTCCGTAATGTGGATCTCCTCCTTTTCCCCTCACCCACAACTGACCATTCCCACGGTCTGGGTCTCATCCCCCCTCCCGTCTCGAGGGATCTACCTGGACCTGCTGCCCCCCAATCTCGATCCGGCTCCTGATCCAATTCAATTTGCAGTAAATCCGCCCCTTCTTGTATCGTAGTTATCCGCTTCTGTGGGCCGGCCCACTCGAACAAGAGCCCGAAAGGGAAGGTCCACTTGTACTTGATTCCTTTTTCCTTGAGTTTTGAGGCAAGTGGGCTCCATTGTCGCCGTTTAAGTAGGGTACAGGCAGCAAGGTCCTGATATAATTCTATACGTTGAGCATTAAATGAAAGTGGTTCTTTTTGTCTGGCTGCCCTGAAGACTGCTTCTTTCTGGGCGTATCTTGTGAATGCGGCCAGCACATCTCGCGGCCTGGCTTTCGGGTTCCTATTGAGGTATCCCACTCTGTGGACCCTGTCTAGCTCTATCTTGTCGGGGGAAGATTCCCCCAGTAGCTCTGCGTAGATTCCTTGGACAGTCTCCTTCAGGTCCCCGTCCTGTACCATCTCCGGTGAAAGCTTCAGTTTAATATTGATCCTTCGAGACCTGTTTTTCATGTCTTCCATTCTGATCTTCAGATTTTGCGTTGCCGTGTCCAGCCTCTCAATTGCCTCACTATTCTCCATCGTTTCCCTGCCCACCTCCATTAGGCCTTTTTCGACTATATCTGTTCTCTCGCCCAGCTGACCTACTTCCTGCTTGATTTCTGCCATTGCTTGGTTGATATCTGATCTCATTAATTGGAATTGGTCCTGGAATGTTCTTCTCAATGGGCTCTGAAGGGAGAGCATCTCTCCGCGCAGGTCTTGGCGTGATATTTGTGCAGCCAAATCTGAGCTCTCGGGTGGTGCTCATGTCCCGAGGATCCCCCCTGCGTGGCCCTGCGCTCATCTACCGTGGCCTTGTTCGCCCACATAGTTACCAGGGGGCCTGATGTGTCTGCCTGTGGTACACCACTTTTGTTTGCCTTGCTTTTGTTCTTGGCCGCCATAATTATGGGATGTGGACCAGTATGAATAGCCACTGGGCTCTGCCTTGGCCGTCAGGGAGCCCTTCTGACCCTGTCAGTGCTTCCCCTTAAGCTGTTTCTTCGGTTTGAGCCTGGAGAGAATGCTCTAGGTGTCTCCAGTGCAGCCTTCAAAGCTAATTAGGTTAGTGCCACCCCTTAAGTTTTTCGTCAGTCTTGGCTTGGGTGCGATGCCCTTAATGTCTTAAGTGCTATCGTTGGAGCTAGATGGGCTTTATGCCTGGGGTAGAAGAGATTGGGCAGGTCAGGGCCAATCTAGATGCTTGTTGCCTGCCCAGAGACCGTTTGCTGTATTGTGCTGGGCTCTGAATGCAACCAGGGAGGGCAGCTGTTGTTCCTGTACGCCCTGACCATGTGCCCCCCTCCAGGCCTGCACTTATTAGGGGGGCTGGTGCCCATATCACTGCCGGATTCAGCAGCAGAAGCGAGGGCCGCCAGACATCTAGGGGGGTGCTTCCCCGTGTTCCCTCTCTGCTAGACTCCGCTCCTCACCTCAGGCCCCCCTCAGGCCGATGGCTCTGCAGCTCCGTCCGAGAGCCCGCTGCCGCACCAGATTGCTTCCTCTCTTTGGCCCGTCAACCCCCGACTCGACCGGAGCCCGGATCTCTGCCCACCACGTGTGCAGCGGCAGCTGCTGCAGGCCCCTCAAGGCCGGGCCTCGGTTCGCTGTGCACCTTTTCGAGTGCCGGATCTCCGATGCTGTGTACGCCCCGAGCTTTGGGGCCTCTTCCCAGCCAAAGCAGTATGGAGGGCTGCCGCTGCCTCCCCGTGACGTTGGAGGCCAGTGGACCTTGCGTTGAGGCAGCCCACCGATCCTCCTTCCTCTCCCAGCCGACACCGCCCGGGTAAGCGCCATTGGAATCCGGTCCAGACGTGAGGCGGGGGAGGGAGCCGGGCACTCAGCTGGACCCACGGTCGCTCCCAAGAGGCTGACCTTCTCCTTCCCTTGCTCGGGGGGGGGGGCCCAAAGCAGAGTCGCGATCCATTCCCGCCTCATTACGCCATCTCTGACAAGACCGATGGCAATCCGCCCGTCTCGTTTCCTCTCCCCCACGGGTCTCTGGTGTTTGCTGGGCTTCGTCCCTCTGTTACTTTTCTTCTGCTGGACACAGGCACAACCACGATTGCCCACTGGAGCAGCGGACCGCAGCTCTTTATTTTCGTGTGCTCGTCTGCCTGTAAGGGGTGGTGGAACCGCTTAATTCAGGTGAAGAGCTCCAGAGCGCCGTCGACACACGTCTATCTGGTGTCGGCGGCCATCTTGGAATCAGCATTGCTATCTTAACCTTCATCCGGTTCAGCCAGGCATAGACCCTGAGTCTCTTAGAATATGCATTGAGTCCTCTCACATTCCAGGTTGCTATTGGTAGTTCGTCTAACCCCATGTTCTCTTCTTTTGATCTGGCTCCGTTGTCCCACAGGCGTATCCCTGCGCTCTGCCCCTTGCTTTCCCCGAGCCGGTGTCTCTTGGAGCCCATATTCATGGGACCTTTCTTTCTAGTGCAAGTGCGATTTTCACCCCATGGTCTCTGCTTTATGTTGCTCCGGTCGCTTTGTGCTTGTGTTTCTCCATTATCTTTTGTGGTGTTCCTTCCGCTGCCTGTGCCATGTGCTGCCCATTCACACCATTCAACGTCTTTAGCCCAAACAGAAACTGAAAAACTAACGTCCAGCCACAGAAACTGAAAAACTAACGCCCAGCCACCCTCCCCCTGCTCGGGCTTCGCCGCTTCTCTCGTCGTGCTCCTTTGGATGGGGCCGACTTGCCACAGCGTGATGTCTTAAAACTGACATCCGAACTAGTAGTTCGTTCTTTCCGGGGGCGCCGCCTCTCAGCCAACTCAGCTAAGGTAGGGGCTGATCGCTTCTTTGTACTTTTCTCCTAGCTTAGTTACTTATTGAATGCTTGACGTCGTTGTTCCTGACCACTTCTATTTTCTCTCTCCTCGGGGTCTGTTTCCATCATTGTTGGCGTTTCTCTGCCTCAGTTGGGGGATGCCCTGTGAGTCCATCCACCTGTGGGCCTCATCGGTAGAGTCAAAGAAGCATGTTTTGCCTTGATGTATCACCTTGAGTTTGGCGGGGAACAGGAGCATGTATCTTACCCCTGAGACGTGCCTTTGTTGGGCTGAACTGCGCTCTCTGTTTCTGGACCATGGCCGTGTAGTCTGGGTACATGGTGATCTTGAAGGAGTTTCTAGTGATCACCCCGCATTCCCTTGAGAATGTTAGTATTTTTTGTCTGTCCTTAAAGTTCATAATCCTCGGGGGGGGGGGGCACTCGGCTGGGGTCTCCTAGTTAGGGCTCTGTGTGCCCTCTCCACCACAAAGCCTTGAGATAGTGTACCAACTACGATCTCTTGGAGCAGCATGATTTTGACATACTCCGTGGAGTCGTTGCCTTCCTCGCCCTCCGGAAGTCCAATTATACGGATGTTGTTCCTCCTCGCTCTTCCCTCTGCGTCCTCCGCTCTTCATTCCAGAACCTTGACTCTCTGTAGCACTTCCGACTTCTGCCGTGTTTTGTTGCACCTGCTGTTCTGTTGCTGTCACCCTCTCTGTCAGGTTCCTTGCATCCTGGCGAAGAAGGCCCACATCCACCATGACTGTGTCCAATTTGTTCTCTAGGGATGCCTTAAGGGTTCCAATTGCTGTGTCCATCTTGTTTTCGAGGGATGCTTTCAGGGAAACAATCACTTCCAAGATTGGACCTTCGTTTGCACTATCCGCCAGATATGGAGTGTCATTCACAGTAATTGCTGTGTCTGTTGGCATTGGATGCCTATGCCCGGATGCCTTAGTAAAGGTATCCATGCTAGCTTGCTTGATTTTCCCCTCCGTTTTCTTGTTTGCCATTATGTTTACACCTGCCCGAGGTGTTTCCATCTTCTGGCCCTTCTCCAGTAGGTCTATTGTCTGGGTCAGCGTACAGGTGCGTGGCCTCCGATTCCTCCTCTGCATTGCTCTTCCTCTTCCCACGTGTATGCAAGTCTCTGGGATGTGTGCTCCTTCAGTGGCCTCTTGCCTCGTGGTATAGGTGCCACACGGTTCTGTTAGGGACGTAAGCTCCAGCAGTGTGTCCCTTCCCTGGACCCAACTTGAGTGCTTCCAAGGGGTCTTTATCTTGGCAGTCTTGCGTTCTACTAGGGCTTCCCCTGCTGCTTCCTGCTTTATAAGTGTGGGTCCACTCGCACATTTGTCCTGGCCTCCTCTGCATGTTTCCCCCCAGGCCAGTGGGGGTCTGCTCCTTATTTATTCCCCCCCCCCTTTCTCTTCATCTTCCCCTCCTTTTATCCCTGGCGCGCACTGTGTCCCCGGTGCCTTTTTTGCTGCGTGGGTGCCGCACCTCGGGCCCGCAATGGAGCCTTCCCTTTGCCGGCTGCGTATTATGTTAATGTTCATCCAGTAAGAGAGATCCTCTGTGGCGTATCAGGGATTGGGTTTACCAATGTACCAATATACCAATGTTTGTCTCGCAATGGGGCCTTTCCTTTGCCGGCCGCGTATTGCGCTGGGACCGGTGTCAGTGTTTGAGATTCTGCGTGGGTCCGCTCTACGCCTTCTGCCTTTACTGCCGTGCCTGGCCTCACCTACGGTGTGCCTGCGGTCCGCTCCTGCCAGGGAAAGGGGGGCCTCACCTCGGACGGTCCTCTGTGTGCTCTGACTCTGTGCTGGGCCTGATGGGCTGAGTCAGCACAGGCTCTACGGATTCTTCCCACCGCGGTCTGTGTCTGCGTCCTGGGCTCCTCCTCGCCTCGCTGTTCGTCCTGCTCTGGCTGCGTTGGTCCCCACACTGCTCACCGCAGGTATCCGTCTCTCTTCTCGCCTGTCGTGTAGGTTTACTGGCTCTCTCCAGTGCGCTCTGCTTACTTTGCGTTGCGCAGCAAGGGTCCTCCCATGGCTCTCGCGCCCGCCATTTTGTTTCTTCTGGGCGACTCCCTCTCCGGCAGTTTATCTCTCGATTCGCCACCTGATTTTCCCCGGGGGGGCACACCAGGTGGGCAGCGGGTGTTCCGACGTCTGTAGACTGACTTTGCTGGTCCTCTGGAACCAAATTGTGCTAGAATTACAGGATCTTTGCCGGATCGCACTCAGCAGCGTGTCCTACTGCATTGGCTGCTTAGCCACGCCCTGTCACTCTCTCTACTTGTGGTGTCCTGCTAATGATCTCTGCCTTAATGCCAGTAAAACAGAGATCTTCCTCACTGGGATCCCTGCTCCCGCTTTCCCACTTGCACTCTAGATGGCCTTCCTTGGTCCTGCGCTCCCACCCACCAGTGAGGCAAAAAATCTGGGGATCATCTTCGACTCCACTCTCTCCTTCTCTTCTCATCTCGGACATCTCTAAAAAGTCCCACTACCAGCTGCGCCTCCTCAGAGGTATTATACCTTTTTTCATTTTCCCCCAGAGGCTCATCGTCTCCCGAACCCTAGTTCTCACTAGACTGTACTATTGCAACAGTCTCTTTCTCAATCTTCCTACTTCTACTCTCTGACCTCTTCAACTATCTATCGGCCACCTGGTCAGACCACTACCTCTTTTCCTCTCTGAGTGGACTGACCTGTCCTGGCATCAACCACTCAACTCCTCCTCCTTGGAGACCTCAACATCCACCTGGATGCTTCCTGTCCCTCCTCTGTACTCTTTCGCGACCTCTGCGACTCTTTCTCTATTCTCCCCTCTGGCCCGACTCACTCTGCAGGGCACACTCATGATGTTCTCATCTCCTCTGACCTCCCCCTCTCTAACCCTCTCACTCCTCTCTCCTGGAGCAATCACTTCCTCCTTTCTTCCCATCTCTCCCTCTGTACCCCTCAAGCCAAGCCAGCTCCAGCACTGCCACCTACCTTCTCGGTCATCCGGCCCATAAAGCGTGTGTCAGTTATGGCTTTCGCTGCCACCTTCTCTCCCCCTCTTTCACCTCTTGCTGTGCTATCTTTGATGTTCTTGCCCCTGTCATGAGGATCCGCTTGAAGCCAAAAGCCAAGCGAAGTGCAACTCTTGGTACAACTATGACCTCGTCACCCTTAAATGCAAGTGTAGCGCGGCTGACAGGAAATGGCAGGCTTCTTGTGCATCCTCGCACAAACTGGCCTGCCGCCTGCTTCAAAGGCAATAACGGTTGTCTATCCACACTAAGAAGAGAGCTCACATCCAAGCCCAAGTCTCTGCGGCATCTAACAACTCGGCCAAACTATTTAAAATCTGCAAGGAGCTGGCCAATCCTGCTGCAGTCTCCACATCTCCTGTCCCCTCCCAGGCCCTCTGCATAGCCCTTGCTTCTCATTTAATCTCTAAAACCCATGACATCCTGTCCACCCTCTCTTCCTCCTTTCCTCTTCCAGCATCTCTCTGCCACCTCTGGCCCCTCTGCAGCCGCCTCTCCTCCCTCTTTCTCTTCCTTTCTTCCTTTCCTCTCCTTCCCCAAGAAGCTCACTGTCTCCAGTGCTCTGGTTCTCTCTATGCTTGACTTCTTCACAGCCTCTTCTTAAATCTGCCTGCTACCCCTCTTCGTCCTCCAACTCATCCAGAACAAGACTGCAAGACTTGTCCTTGGCCTCAAGCCCAGGGATCATATCTCTCCAGCCTTGAAATCCCGTCACTGGCTCCCAGTGGCAGCAAGGATTAAGTTAAAGACCCTCTGCATTGTCCACAAGGCCTTCTGGGGCCTGGGTCCACACTATCTACAACTCTCCCTTTGCAAATACTTTCCTACTAGAGCTCTTGGCTCCTCCACCTCCAACTCCCTCAGGATCACTCGCTTCTCCAAGCAATGAGTTGGCGGTAGATCTCTTTCTTCGGCTGGGGCCTCCCTCTGGTACAGCCTCCATCCCTCTCTGAAATTTGAGGAGAACCATCTTCGTTTCCGGAAGCACCTTAAGACCTTCCTCTTTGCTTCTGCCTTCTCTCTTCCTCTCCCCTGCTGATTTTCTGCACTGGGCACCTGGCTACACTCTGAATTCGGGCCCAGATCCCTGCCCACCCAGCTGCAAACCTCACTGCCTCCTGCCAACCCTCTGCAATTGGGTCGATATCTGCAACCCTACAGTTCCCTTACCCACACTTATTGACACCCGTTGTCTGTGCTTAATTCTTGCACTTGCCTCCTGCTGTCCGCACTACCTGGTGTTGTTTTGATCTCGTGTTCAGCACTTCCCACTCCTCCCCCCTGCGCTTTTCCCCTTCCCTCTCCCCTGCTCTTGCATGTTCTCAATGTCACTTGTCCTCTTTTGTACCCCTCCCTTGCCTCGTCACCTGAAACACTTCTGTATGGGCACAATATAAACTAACATATCATATCATATATAACTCTCTGCGGGTGAGCCGTTTCCCCAGAGATTTGGGGGTAGACCTTTATTCTCTGCAGGTGCCTCCCTCTGGAACAGCCTCTCTGCCTCTCTCTGTCTTAAGCCGGACCTCCTCAAGTTCCGAAAACTCCTCAAGACCTTCCTTTTCTCTTCCTCTTTCTCTCTCCCTCTCCCCTGCTAACCTCCTTTCTCTTCTCTCCTGCTTCCATCCTACTTTATCCCCCCCAACTCTGCTATGTTTTCGCTGACTGGTCACCTGGTGCACCTGCAGAGCCTCACAGGTCCCAGGCTCCCCCACCAGTCCTACAATTGCCTCTGGGCCTCTGCACTCCTGCCTTGCACTACTGCACTCAGAATACATTCCATGTGAGGGGCAACCTCTCGGCACTTAACCCAGGCTCTTGATGTATTGTGCGCACTTGTTCCCCCTCCCTCGCTCCTCCTGTCTGTGCGCATGCACAACCAAGAAGGCATTAAGCCCTGCAAGATCATTTGTCCTATCCTCCCCTTGTCTCCCCTCCCTAGCTTGGTTGCGCTTGTAACACTTGTGCATAGGCGCATTATAAACGTCCTATCATTAATCAATCTGAATGTCGCCAGGCCTAGTACGGTAGTTTATTGTTCTGTATATCTGCCACCCCCCCCCCTCTCTCCACACTCTTTGTCATGCACTTGTACTATCTGACAAGTCGTTAGTCCTTGTACGGCTGATTACTGATTGTATGCTCCCTCCGCGCCCCCTCATTTCTCTCTCTCCCTCCTGTCATGCACTTGCACTACTAGAAATGCCTCAGGTCTAGTATGTTGGTTATTTTTGTTAGATCCTCTGAAACTTCAAGGCATAAGAATGACTACTGTATTCCCTTGTTTCCCTTCCCACCGTGAACACTTTGAAGCACTTCACTTGTGTATAAGCACTTTACAAATAAACAAATACAATTAAAATGGGTGGCAGGCACTGTACACCAGGAGGGCTTATCCACCTGGTGGATTGAACAGAGCACTATATCGCTAGCAGGCCTAATTCCCCTTGCAGAGTGAGCATGTCACTATGTATGTAGGTGGCCTGATCCACCTGGCACAGCGAGCAGCGCACTATATCCCATTCCGGGTGTGCCCCAACCCTCGTTTTATCCAAAAATCCCTCTTGCATCTAGTTTTAAGGTTCATAATGATTATTCCTTTTTTTTGCATGATCTCTTGCTATTTCACTGCACTCACTCGGGAGGTTCAGCAGTCATGTTTTACCTCTTTGTGCCATACTAGAGGAGAAATTTACATAATTTACAAAGGGGTCCGTCCCGCCCACAATTGCAGATCACCACTGAAATGCCAGGCAACTTTCTTGCAGTCTCACAGTTCTTAGAGTTTACTAACCCCCGCAGAGACTGAGGCTAGTTACATATTTTTTAAATGGTTTTACAACTGACCGTGTCTAGGTGTGAATCACTGGTGTTATGAGCTGGACAATACAGAGGAAGTGCTGCAAAGGCGAGCCATGGTGTAGCAACTGGAACAGGATCATTTATCAACACCTTCAGGAGGCAATGCGGCTACCAGTCCAAACTCAAACACAGAGGGTCCTTAATCGGACATACTACTATGTCCCGTCCCCTTTCCTCCATACTGAATGGGCGTCGTCCCTTGCTAGGGACGGGAGACGGAACCTTTTTCACCAGAAAACAACATCTTCTCCTTTAAATTCAGAGGCGCACGAAGGGGTGGCCCTGGGAGCATGCGCTCCCTGACTCCGCCCACCGGCACAACTCCCCAGTCCTCTTTTCCTCGTCGACGGCAGCGAACCGCTTTCACCAGCGCTCCTGGGTTTGGCTTCGGCCTTGAAATTCCAGGCGCTCTTGGCCGGATACTGTATTTTGTCTTTAATCAGGTACTCTGTCCTCTGGCGCCACGCTCCTCCCCGGTATATGTCGAAGTTTTGGGCTTCAGTAGGTGTCCAGCTCTTCCCTGCGTCCGACCCCCGCGCTCTTTGCCTCCGCTTCCTTTGCGCGCTCTGAAGAACAGGTTAGCTCGGTGGAGCAAGCTCTTCGAACGATCGCCTCCAGAGGACTTGAAGGACTTCATCAAGCACAAGTCATGGCCCAAGGTAGGGCCACTTTTTTTCATCCGCACCCCGCAAGGGCAACTTCTTCCCAAGGAAACGTCTGAGCGGGAAGCACCTTTCAGGTTTTAACACCAGCACGGGTACCAAGGCTGCTTCAGCTACCGGTCACTAGATCCTACCAGTGACATCGCTGAGGGACCGAAGGGTTCTTTTACCGGGTGTCCACCCAAGGGTCTACGCCCTACTACCGGACACCCTACTACCGGACAAATGTCTGGGGGGGGGCGCCTGTATGCAGCACTACTGGCAACACAGCCAAAGGCACAACACCTACCAGGCCCCATCCTGAGGTGAAGCGTAAGCCTCAAGCTCCACCGCCAAGAGTCTTGGAGGAGGCCTAGCCCAGCGCGGCAAGCACCTCGGTGCAAGCAAGTGGCATACAGCACGACAAAATGGCCACCACGCCAGATAAAATGGCCACTCGTCCGATACCGCCCCCTTGTGCGGAGCAGGTGGGAGAACAAGTTTCGAGGTGGGACTGGTCTTAACCAGGTACATGGCCTACAGCATATCCTTCAGCATCGAAGGGCAGCTACACCCTGCAGGCAGCAAGGCAGAGTATGCCCAGATCACAGCAACCTCGGGGCCCTACTCCTGTGCTACCTAGCGCCCCACCAGCCTGTGAGGACAGGTTTTTTGAGGAATTCCTCGTGCTTATGAGATCCCCACTCAGATGGGCACCATCCTTCGGGCTGTGATCAGGGACATGCTACTTCCTGTCCGGCCACTTGCGCCCTTAGTCATTCCTCCTATGTCTCCAGCGCGTCCGGCTCCCGCGCAGCCTCAGCTGCCTGCTTTTCTGCCTCCTGCACCCCAGGCGGTTCCATACCAGCCTCCACAGTCGCCACACCTCAGCCTGTGGCGCCCAGTACTCCTCCACCAGTCCCAGACAAGCAGGACACACTGGAGAACACTGATGAGGAGGAGGACCATGACACACCGTCTTCAGCTAAGCATTCCGTGATCAACGGGAATTCCAATGCAGAAGGACGTTGTCATTTTGGCCAAAAAAGGATGGCTTAAACCCCATTTCAGCGCAGCTCACCAATCGGCACCTCAACGCCAAGTACAGGCAATTGGAGTGGCATACACCCTTGCTGTCGGCACACCCTCAACCACACTCTTAGGTGATTGCTGCGGTTTCCATCTACTCTAAGCCTCAGTCTTCCTCTGCCACCTTGTCCTTGGCTCTGCTAGGCAAGGAGGAGAAGATCTTGGAGGCATATGGAAAGAAGGTATATTCCAGCGCCTCCCTGCAACTTCGGAAGTCTAATGCCGCCGCCATGCTCGCAGCCGTTAACCAGAGGCTTTGGCGGGAAATAGCCGACTTCCTTCTGGAACTTCCAGTACACAGTCAGGGGTGCTTCAAGGCGGGGCTGTCAGAAGCAAAGTTGGTGGCCCAAGACATCATGGAGTCCACAGTGGCGCATATAGACACCCCAGGCCATGCCATTTGCCTTGCGACAGACATGAAAAGGACTGCCTGGCTGCGGGCTACCAAATTCAACCCGGACGTCCAGGAACGCAAAATGGACCTTCCATTTGAGGGTAGCAACCTCTTTCATTCCACCACCGATGAAGAACTTGATAAGAACAATTCCCAGACTGCAAAATCCTTATCTACCCTCACGAAGTCAACACTGAAGATGTACAGCCACACGCATCAGTGTTCCGACAAGGGGCAGGTCTTCAGCGGGTTCCGGGGCTTCCAGGAACGAAGGTCCAGGCAGCCGGACCAATCTTCTAGTCAGCATCGCTGCAAACAGCACGAGGCAGGGAATACCAGCATCTTTCAATCCCCCTCCTCAGCCCCAGAGGGAAAAAAGGAATGACATTCCCCTGCAGGTCCATGTCTCTCCGGTGGGGGGGGAAGGGGGGGGGCAGGCTTGCCTTTTACGCACACTTTTGGCGTGCAAGGTTCGCTGACCCCTGGATCTTATCAGTAGTGTTCACAGGCTACCATGTCCTCTCGGCCTGAGGAACACAAGACTAGGCTCATGCCTCCGCTGCAGGACTATGAGGTCATTCTGACCCTGGCGGTAAGGGGTTAACGGCACAGGTAAGGATGCCGGTGCCGTTAACCCCTTACCGCCGCATTCCGAGGTCCCTTAGCGGGTCCCACCAGGGCCAGCTGGTTTTACCAGCCGCCCTTAGCGGGACCCGTTAAGGGACCAGGAAGCTAAGGAGTTATAGGTCCTTCCCCATTCCCATTGAGCCCTATGGGGGCTCGAATGGGAATGGGCAATGGTTTTCAGAATGGGGACTTACCAGGTCCTCCAAGGTTGGAATGACCCGGTAAATCCCCATTCTGACTACCCGGACCCGAGTTTGGAGGCAGCCATGGCGCTAATATCACCATGGCTACCTCCAAACACGGAATGACCCCCTATAGCCCACAGAGCACCTGCCCTACACAACCCCAACAGGTCCTGCATATCTCTAACCTCTACTCTTCCTCCCGCGCCTACCTGCCCACATAGTGACACCAGCTCCACCATGCACCACAATCCTCCACAAGGAGCCCCAGTCACTGATATCCCAACCCTCAAGGAAGCTCTTATTAATGCATGCTCGCTGGTTGCTCACACACCTGACATTGCTGACCTGATCAACTCACACCAACTAGACTTTCTCGCTGTTATGGAAACTTGGTTACACCCTGCCGCAGGTCCCACCTTATCACTAGACATTCCTGACAACTACACAATCATTCGAGCTGACAGACACTGGGAAAGGTGGCGGAGTGGCTTTCGTAGCCAAATCCCACCTGAACCTCAGAGAATTCCTGAATCCAGGCCTACCATCTGCAGAACTCCTATCGGGCAAACTCTCCCTCTCTGACACCCGCACTATCTTACTTCACCTCATCTACCGACCCGCAGGAGCCATATCCTCCTTTGAGGAAGACCTCACCCACCCCACCTCCTAACCTTAAACACCAAAGCGGGCGCACAAATAATTTTACTGGGCGACCTCAATCTCAGTCTTCACGACCCTAATGACACTAGCGACTCTACATTGGATGACACTATCACACAATTAGGCATCTCTCAATGTATCAATAAGCCCACCCACTCCAAAGGCAGAGTGTTGGATTGGCTGGCTGACTCCAATTGCGCCGTCACAATACTCAACATTACACATTGTGCCTGGACAGACCACCATTGTATCACTTTCACCATACCTAAAGATACTTATTACATCACACCTGCTATCACTGCACCACAATCCCTGTCTAGGAACTTAATATAACCTTAGAGAACCTGTTACTACTGCTAGAGCCCATCACTAACTTTCCTCCCAACTCAGACATAGACCCATCATCCTTGGTTGACCTCTACAATGTTATCTTGGAACAAGCCCTAAACTAAATTGCACCACTAAAATTAAGAAAGGCTAAACCAGCAGCCCATTTAAACAAATGGTTCTCTGCCGAACCATCAGCGTTACGCAATATCAAAAGAACATCTGAAGCTAGCTGGAGAAAAGCCCCCTCATCTCCCACCAAGGAAAGTTTCTCCATTGCTGCGACCACATATAAAGCGGCCATTACCAATGCTAAAAAGGAGATCTTTAATACCAGAATTCAGAATGCTAAATCTGGTACTAAAGAACTCTTCTCCATCTTTCGAGAACTGAAGTCCCCGGCGATGCTCCCGGAAGTCTGTGTTAAGGACAAAGCCTGGTGTGCTAAAATCCAGCAAGCCTTATCAGACAAGATAGCACTTCTTCAATCTAAAATCGAGACAAAAAAAATAGCATCGCTCCTAATGCCCATTCACGCAATGTGCCCAGCCCTCAACTGCCCTCTTGCCCCCCTTTCCATTTCTCCCCATTATCTGCTGAAGAAGTGGCAAACATAATCGCGGGCCTTAAACCATCGACCTGCCAGGGAGACTCCTGCCCGACGTCGGTCATCAAGGATGGTGCAAAAGAATTGGTACCCTTCATCACAGCCTTGATGAACTCCTCCTTCAAGAATTCTTCAGTCCCCAACAACCTCAAAGAAGCCTGGGTCATGCGTCTACTCAAAAACCAACCCTAGATCCCAACATACCAAGAAACTACAGACCCCTTACGACAGTCCCATTTATCCTGAAGATCCTAGATAGCATGGCCTACCTCCAAATTCAACAACATTTTGAAGACAACAACTTCTAGGCTTGCAACATTCCGGCTTTAGATCTAGGCATGGCACTGAAACAGCCCTCCTGGACCTAAAAATCCAAATGGATGAAGCTAAAGACAAGGGCAATTTGGCCATCCTGCTCTTGTTGGATTTTTTCTGCAGCCTTTGACGTGGTCGACCATTAAATCTTGATTAAACAACTCTCCACGGCTGCAGCATTCTCACTGAATGCCACTAACTGTATCCAATTCTTCCTCGCTAATAGGACGACTAGGGTCTTCACACCCTCGGCTGTGGCTGACCCAGCCAATGCAGAGTCCCCCAAGGTTCTTGTGTTTCACCCACTCTTTATAATATATTTACTGAGCTCCCTTTTGATCATCTTGATGATCTGGGTGTTACGTACATGAATTACGCGGATGACACCCAGGTCGTCATTACCCTTACCGGTTGCTATGAAAAAGATACTGTAAAACGAAATGAAAACTATCTAGAAATACAGGCCTGGATGGCTGCTCATAGTCTGTTTAAACGACGACAAGACGGAACTACTGATTGTTGGTACTCAAGTCCATCTTAACAAACTTGACCCCCACTACCAATCATTCACCATCGACGGTAATCTCATCAAGGTTGCCAAAGAGGTCAAAACCCTTGGCGTCTAACTTGACTCCACTCCCTCACTCAAAGAGCAAATAAATTCTACAGCTTCCACCAATAAATTAATCAACGCATGCAACCCATTTCTATCCACAAACAGCTGCCTCACCTTATCCAGGGCATTGATTTTGTCCAAACTGGATTACTGTAACACTCTATTTCTTGGTTCACCCAATCTCAACTTGAACAGGCTACAAGTTCTCCAGAATAATGCCCTTCGATGCGCTTTAAACATACCGCGTACTAATCACATCTCCACCATCAGACGGGATGTACACTGGTTACCAGTACGTGACAGAATTAAACTATGCACCCTTGTCATCACTCACAAATGGTTGTCTATGGCAGCACCCGAATACCTGATGGACACATTTTCAAGGCATAGCTCCATCATGCCTACCAGAGCACCCTATCTACCCCGCCTTAATATTCCCAAGTTCAACCTGAAAACAGCAGGTGTGTCGAGCTTCCCAGTGCTAGCAGCAAAGTGCTAAACATGCTACCTACAGACATTAGAGCCGAACCTTCCTTCTGGTCTTTTAGATACAAAGTGAAAGACTTGCTCTTCACCCAGCAACCTTAGTTCTCCACTTTTTAGATATGTATCTCCAGCATTTGGACCAAGCTTTTCTTGTTTGCCTTAATTACTGTATCTGTACTACTGCTATTTCTATTACTATGACCATTTTGTAACCTGGTCTTCACATTTCCTTGTGCCTCATCTACTGCAATTCATATGCCGACCTTATTGTAACCTGGTCTTCATAAACCCTTACTCTTCTTCTACTGTACTGTAACTGTAACATATGTTCCATGATTAAGCGCCCAGATACCTCTGGGTTATGTTGCGCTATACAAATAATAAACTAAACTATACTACCGCCTACCGGTCCCTCCCTCCCCTCTCTCCTCTCCTTCATTCCCACAGATTGGGACAACAACTCTATTGGCGGAAATTCGACCGCTCGCACAGAGTCTGGCAGTGGAAGAAGTTCCAGCCTCCCAGTGGGGCATGGACTTCTACTCCAGAATTTTCACCATACACGAGAAGAACCAGGCTGGCCTGAGAGTTGTGCTAGACTTTTCCACCCTGAACCTTTCCCTCCCGCTTCAAAAGTTGAAGATGGTTTCGCCAGCGCTTATTGCGGAGACACTGTGCAAGGGAGATTGGATGTGCTCCCTGGATCTGAAGGACACATACCTACATGTCCCGATTTGGCAGCATCAATTTGGCAGCCTCATCGGTCCTTCCTGAGGTTCAGGATCAGGGGCCTTCATGTCCAATACAAGGTTTTACCATTTGGCCTCAATTCAGTCCCCAGGGTCTTTACCAGACTTATGAATGCAGTGGCAGCCCTTCTCAGGGCCCAGGGGCACCATGTCTATCCATACCTAGACGACTGGCTCGTCAGGTCGAGATCCCTGGAGGCGGTCCATCACACCTCCTCCACCCTCATGAACACGCTACATGAACTGGGGTTCTCCATCAATCTCAAGAAGTCGCAGCTGGAGCCGACGCAGAGTCTGGCTTTCCCTGGCCTTATATGGTATACAAGCTCTGAGAGAGTTTTTCCCTCAGAGGACAAGATCACAGTCATCAAAAGAGACACAAATCATTTGCTCAGCAGAGCGGTGACCTCAGCATGGTGGTACCAGCACCTCCTGTGCATCATGGCTGCATGTCTACTGGCAGTGCCTTACACAAGGCTGAAAATGAGAAGATTACAGCTGCACTTCGCAGCCTTGTGGAGTAAGGAGATGGGGCTCCTAGGCGGAACTTGTCGGCATTCCTCCCTTTCTCCACCAGGACCTTGTCTGGTGGAGCATGGACTGCAACTTGAGGATAGGCAGACCCTTCTGTCAACCAGCACCGCAGGTTACCATCACCACAGACTCTTCCCTTGACGGCTGGGGGGCCACCCTGGACAGCCAACACGTCGACAGAGTTTGGTTTCTTCAGGAACAGGAGGCCCATATCAATTGGCTAGAGCTGAAGGCCATCTGGCTGGCTCTCAAGGCCTTCCTGCCACTCATCAGTGGCAAGCGGATTCAAACTGGCAACTCCACCAGCATGTATTACATCAACAAGCAGGGTGGCACCAGGTCACCTCCTCTATGCACCCTGGCAGTCAGCATTTGGGAATGGGCTCTGGTGAACAACATACATTTGACGGCGATCCACCTCCCAGGGCAGTCAAACCTGGAGGCGGACAGACTCAGCAGGTTGGGTGCGGACAATTACGAATGCAATTGAATGGTCACGTCCTTCAGGGGATCCTCAACAGATGGGGGCATTCCCAGGTGGACTTCTTCACCACCTGGTACAACAGGAAGTGCCCTGAGTTTGCGTCCTGGCAGGGTCAGGACCTAGGCTCCCTGGGCAATACGTTACAGTTACAGTGGAACAACATGAACCCATATGCATTTCCTCCCACTCCCCTGGCACACAGGGTGATCTGCAAGATAAGGGAGTCCTGACACCTCAGTATTCTGATAGCTCTGTGGTGGCCGGCGAGACCATGGCTCTCTAAGCTGCTCAGCCTATCGGACCAGCCTCAGATTCACCTTCCATTGGTATCTAGCTCATCTACTATCGCAGCAGGGGGGCACGGTCATCCACCCTGCCCCGCAGAAGTTAGCACTTGCACATTGTCAGGTCACATTGAAGCATCTACGTCTTTCGCAGAATAACCTAGACATCATATAGGGTGCTAGGAGCGATGGTACTAGAAGCCAGTACAAAAGAAAGTGGTCTAGGTTTTGCCTCTGGGCTGAGTCTAAGGAGGTCAAGCCTCTTACTTGCACGTTAGACGACGTTCTATTCTTCTCTGCACACTTCGCCCACTCAGGGGTGCAAATAGATACTTGCCGCACCTATCTGGCAGCCATCGGAGCCTACCAGAACTCTGAGGACATTTTCTCTTCATCCAACCCAATGGTTAAAAGACATTTGGCGGGCCTCACCAGCAGTGCAGCTGCAGACAGGCTTGTATTGTCGGCAGTTCCAGCAGTGTGCAGGTGCACCAGCCCCCAATCTCCTGTGGTTGCTGCTATCAGGGCTACAGTCGGGCGACACAGCCGAACAGTCCAGCGGTGCCTGATCGAGATACTCTGCTGCTCAGCAGGAGGCCCAGGTCACAGCCTCACACCTCGCCTCAACAGCAATGCTCGTCTCGCCAATGCAATTAAGGTCTGTGGTTCTCCCGGCGCCACAAAGACAGATCAGCCGCCATCATAGATCTCCTTGCTCGAGTCCCAATGTATTCGCTCACAAGGCTGCAAGTGTCCGTTTTCACTCGGGAGGGCGAGCAAACTGCACACTAACTCTGTTATCCAGGCAGGGATCTGTAAATGCGCTCGTTTTTTCAGCAAAAAAACACTGCGATCAGGATCAATGTGAGGATCTTGGGTGGGAGCTCAAGCAAAACACAACCCCACTGCATGCGCACCAGGCCACGCCCCTCAACCAACCACCTATTCATAGATTGTCATTGCAGAAGTGTCTCTGTGAAAAAGTCTTGGAATTGCGAGGATTACTTCTATCTGTAGATATGGTGTCTGGGATTCAGGAATATTCCTTCCTCCACCCTTTTGTGTGAATGATTGGGCAATAGAATGTTCACCCTTTTGTGTAAATGATTGGGCAATAGAACGTGAGATCATTGATCAACTAAGGTTCTTTTTACAAATGACTCAACTAAATTCCCGAGCCAAGCAGCCTTCCTGAAGAGTCAAAAGGTTTGCACATATCTGCTGCAATACAAGGGATCCTGCACCTGTTCTTTGTTGCAGCATGAGCAATGTCACTGGCTGATGACCACACTGTCTGAGAAACAGACTGCATTGGGCGTGCAGTGTCACTGTCCCCATATGTGGATGCCGGTGTCAGGCCGAGGGGAGCTCAGGGTTCTGGAACATAGGTTTCAGCATTGGGCCGTTGCTCCTGCCACCCAAGACCAGAAAGTGTCTCCATGAAGGGGCCAGAACTTCCACAAACCTCAAACCCTGATATGAATAGGGATGTGAGTGAAAGAGTTTGGGGGCCTTGCAGCCTACGCAGAGGAGTCTTTGATTGACAAGTGCCCCTGCTTATTACGTGTGTGTACCCTTTGGTCTTTTGGGCCCTGGTAACCTTCCACGGGCTCCTGGACCATCTGTTGCATTCTTATAGTTAGTTTTCATGAGCATATTTGGATAATATTGCAATCGATAATCCCAATTGACCATCTCATGCCACATACCTGAGATCAATTTGTTCCAACTTTGCAGAAGCTGAGCATACTGCTTCTCCACACATGTCTGTACTAACCCAAAGTTCAGTACAATACCTCAGATGTTAACTGGCAAATAGAACTATTTAATCACAAGTCTCCAAATTACAGGCAGCCAAGTGCGTTCCTCTTCAAGCCATCAACAAGGACCTGAGGCCTTTTCTAGGATTAGTAGGGTGCTACAGGAAGTTTATCCTGGATTTTTCATGGATCAGGCACCTTACTGTTAGGCTGGAACAATCTGCCCAAAGCAAATAAATTGCACTAAAGAAGCCTTCAGTGGTTTTCAGGACTCGCAAAAGGCACCATCTGCATCTGTTAATTGCCCTATATTTCACCATTCCATTTATCTAGCAAACCGATGCCTCAGGAATCGGACTAGAGGAAGCACTGTCTTAGGTGCGAGGCAGTGAAGGATATCTTATGTTTACAGCTGTAAACTATTTCCCAGAGAATAGAATTGTCTTTCCATCAAACTGGAAAATCTTTTAATCAAAAGGGCCTTGGAATTTCTCTGGTATTATTTGACTGGCCCCTCATTTACTTTATTCACTGACCATGCGACCTAGGAAGACTGAGTGCTTTGTTGGTTTCTGGCATTCCAACCCTTCAAATACCACTTCTTTAATTAAACCAGTTGTAAATGTTGTTCTGCCAGGAGAGTGCTTGGTGTAGCACATTGATTTTTAATTGTTAGAATGTATTTTTGTACACTGTTTAATTTTAGCCTCAAAACCTTTTTGGGAGTACTAACATTTTAATCCCTCTGTCCGTTTCAATAGAGAAATAATGTTAGCAATATGCTAAGCCGCGCTTCCAAATGCTTTGCCTGAACATATAATATGTGCACCTGTGCATAGTTGCCCGTTAGCCCCATATCCTGTGTAAGGCCTTCAGCACTGTTGCCAGCTTTGCACTTCAGATGCTGGGACTTAGTTTTATTTTTCCCATTTAAGGAATGGGTCTACAAGTGCAACCATGAAAAGTGCAAGGCTAAATGTGTCTCGAACGACTGGGTGCCTCTTTGCAGCTTTGCATGTCACAGGTGCGTTATGTTGAAATCACCTAGGGTCTCGTTACATGTTCTTTGGTAAAGATAATTCCGTCATCATTTGAAAAATACTGTCAAAATTAACACCCACTGGATTTAGGGTTCGGAGGAATACCTGTGGTAAAGTGCTCCGGCAGATTTTCAGAAAGGTTTGCCTTTTTATACCTTTACCTAAAAGATGAATGTACAGAAGGGACACAGATGTGGTTCACTTCAGTAACAACACATATTTGAAGCTTAGTAAAGCGGTAGAAAGCTGGACAGATCTGATGCCCCTACTCAACACCTTACCCATGTAATGCAGATATAGGTCAGTGTCTACCATCGCGTAAAAAGTGGGACTGAGTGGGTAAAAAAGTGTTTAAAAAATGCCTTGCAAGGTTACCACTGGCAGAGATGGTATTCCAGAAATACTACCTTTGCCATGGTAAACTCTGAATAAAGTATATTTGCAGAAATACCTAACAAGTCCACCCAACTCATGATATGGCCCTAAGTCTAAACTTGCTGTCTCTTGTAAGAGTATATTTGATGTAAGTATTTTATTCACTGAAAAATAGCTAACCTTTTGACATGTAGATCAGTTTTTAACTTTTTTGCAGGATTTGCAGTTGTTGATCCGGATGCTTGTTCAAGGAAGGAAGAAAAGTTAGAGACCAGCTTTGCAGAAACATTATCTACAGCAGGAGAAGAAAACAGCATTAGCCCCAGATCCGGTAACTTTCAAATGAATGCCTGCAAGATGTTATTTTGCTTTGATTGGTCTGTAAGCAACTTTCTTTTACAACTCAAATAAGATATTATGTTATGTAAACTTCATCAAAAGAGACGATTTTGCTGTCACCAAAGTGGCTTCCTGGCACAGGACTCAGCGGAGCATGTGAGGTTAGATAATATATAAAAATCCAGGTGTTCACCTTGCCTCTACACATTGCATGAATCATGGCACATCTAAGGCCCAGGTGGAAGGCAGTTTCTGTGGGTGTCAGTCCGAGCCAAGAAGGCTCAGCCACCCATATAACTGCAGCGAAAGGCAAGTGGAATCAATTGTCTGACAGAGGCCTATCGAAAAGGGTCTCTCTGGTAATCATGCAACTACTGTTACAGATTAACATTGTGTACAAAGCCCAAAAGCAGCAATGCATTACTTGTTTTTCCCTGAAAACATGTCCACCCTATGCAGTGGCCAGGTGAAATAGTCTTGTAAGTGAATGAATGTCTTGCAGTAGCATTTGAGACATTGAAATCGGTTTCTAAGTCCTAAGTAAGTACCCTTTGTTGTAGTCCAATCTGGATTGCACACAGGCCACAACTGATTTTTTTCTATGTTGCAAGTAATGGTACAGAAAAGTTGCATCAGTGATCTACGGTGAAAGATATGTTTTAGTTAGATGTGGGGAAGTAGCCAAAGAAATCAAGCCAGAGAGATGCCACTGGGCATAGGAGTTGTCGTATATTGGGAGCTGCACCTTTTGTGGGGTTATGTTTCAGCAGGTTCTTAGTCCTCATTCACTGCCAGCAGGCATTCCGCGAGACGATTCCGCTCGGATGAGAGCTGGGATTTTAATTTAATATCGGCCAAGAATTGTCAGCATAATTCTAAAAGAAAAACGCCAAAAGGGGTCAAATGCTTTAGTGGGTGAAGATATAAGTTCACAATGTGGATGCCTTAAGTACAGCACACGATAAGGTCTGCAGTTCAAAGCAGAAATGTGGAAGGAAACAGTGTTGTCAGTTTGAGTTTATCGTAAACTAAAGGGCATACCCCTTACACAGTGAAAGCTGGGTTAAGAGAAACTAGAAAAAAGAAACAAGTGCTTCCACTGAAATGTAAATGGTTCAATATCAATTAGAAAAGACATTTCTGATGTTTGTTAATCTGCTTAGAATCACATGCTGTGCATAGGTCCGACATCCAGTGGTCACTGCGGAGTATTGCATTTTGTTTTTCGTAGTCGAAAAAGGGGACGTAGACAAGGCGTGTCTGAAACACTATCCCTATAGTGACGTGCGTTGTACCCACAATCCCTCACGCGTCGAGGTCCCTCAGATTGTTTTTTTCCGCCCAGCTTCTGGTCGCCTTCACGCGGAGCTCCTCGAGAGACATTGCAACTCCTCGACCTTTGGTCGTTTTTTTCTCATAATATTAATAAATACCTCCCTCGACGCAGTGTAAGCTGTTCTCCGCTGAGCAAGATCTTCGACGGAGGGTCGAGCGGAGGAAATCCTTCGGCGCAGCCGAACACGTGGCCTGGCCTCGCAGGCCATATACAGTAGGGAGAGTGGGGTCGTGGGACATCTCTGGGTCTTTTCTGAGAATGCCTTTCCCTTTCCCCTTCCTTTCCCTTGGGGTGCTTATCGCGATTTATTGCCTCGGCTATGGAGAGGACTCCCTTTAGGTTTTGCCCGCTTTGCAAAGGCAAATTTACTTGGAAGGACAAGCATTCACGGTGTAACCGCTGCTTGCCCCTCGATCACAAGGAGGAAGGTTGCGCGGCTTGTCGGCTTCTTAAGCCTAAAACTCTAAAAGACCGTAGGGTTAAAAGGTGGGCGGCCTACGCGATGTCGAAGGCCGAAGGTTCACCCGCCGCTGCTACCACCGACAGTGACGAGGAACGTGATAACACGACCTCCGCTACGGAAGTCGAAACCCCCTCTAAGGAGCGCTCGCGCGCTTCGTCGTCTGTCCCCGGCCCCGACGGGCTCGGCTCACGTCCTGCTTATGGGGA
This sequence comes from Ambystoma mexicanum, assembly GCF_040938575.1. Lineage (NCBI taxonomy): Eukaryota > Metazoa > Chordata > Amphibia > Caudata > Ambystomatidae > Ambystoma > Ambystoma mexicanum. Next base: position 1,447,313,658 of record NC_090935.1, on the reverse strand, counting down.
TGAACACCCCGGCGACATTGACGCACACAAAGACTCACATAAGCACACAACCCACGGCTCTTCTTCGTCTAAGACGAAAAGAGCTTCGGCGCCCAAGGAGACGCAGGTTCCACCGGCGGCCTCCTCGGACCGTTCGGGTTCGAAGCCCCTCTCGCAACCGCAGCCGCGACCAGCGACTGGGCTTTCGGCAAATAAGGGCGCCGCCCCCAAACCATCGGCCGGCGCGCATCAACAGAAGGCGCATACCGCCGTAGAGCGTTCGACACCCATAGCGTCAAAAACGCAAGCTTCCGCCGACAAACGAGTCGCCGACAAACGAGTCGCCGAAAGCTTGGCGAGGATCGCTGTATCCGACGCCCAGAAGCGTAGGCCGAAGAACACGTCGAGCGCTACGCATAAGTCGAAAGACACGCCGAAAAAGGCCGAAGAAAGGCAGGGACTACCCCCTTCTGTCGGGGGGTCACCCAGCACACCTGAAGGTTTTTCGGAGGGCGACGGGACACTTTCCTCGACGCTTTGGGAGAGGTCGAGCCGTTTCCAGTTAGAGGACCCTATTTTTCCCCCGCCAGACCGCTCTGGGGTACCCCATGAAACCATGGAAAGACTCCACCTCTGTATGGAGAGGATGGAAAGGTTCATGGATACCCAGACCTCTCGAACTCCAAAGAGGACTAGAGAAGGGCCTCAGGAGGACCCCAGGGCCAAAAATCCGAGGCTAGTCGATCCCCAGGTGGACACAGCCTCGGACTTCCATAACGTATACAACCTCACTGGGGAGGAAGAATACTTGGAGGAGGAGGAGGATGATTTTATAGACGATCAAGTAGGACAGAACCGGGAGGAATGTCTGGAAGACACGCCAGACATTATAGAAGAAGGCTTCCGAGAAGACTCTGAAGAAGGACCTTCGCACCCCTGGCAATCCCCATCAGTGTATTCCGACACTGATGTCCTAAACCTAAATCCTCCTGACAATTCACCGGTTAGGAACACGTCTCCGATTGACGATCAGCCCACTTTCAATGCACTGTTGCGCAGAGCAGCAGCACATTTCGAACTGGACACTGGGGAGCTCTCTCCAGAATTAGACTTTGTGGAACAAGTAATTAAAGAGAAACCCCCGGTCAGCCAGACCATTCCCCTCCTAGCTTCAGTAAAGAGAAGAATCATCCCTTCGCTGGCCACTCCCGCATTGATCAGAGGGGTCAATCCAAGAATTGAAAAACTTTTCACTCCTTCTCCCTCAGACCCACTCTACATTAGGGGACATTCCATTCCGGATTCCCTAGTAGTATCTAATACTAGAAAGAGGGCAGGGGTACCACTTTCCACCAGTGAGGCACCCCCTGACAAGGAGGGCAAAAGGCTTTATGCCCTTGCAAAAAGAGTAACTTCCTCGGCTGCCTTCTCAGCAAGAATTGCGAACAACAATTCTTTGCTTGCTAGCTATGCAGACGCGCAGTGGGCCAAACTGCGCAAGGACGCCGAGGAAGCACCGGAGCCTTTACGTACACGCCTACTTTCAACTATTGGCGAAGGAACCCAGGTGAACCAGAGCATTGTAAAAAACTCTCTGGACGCGGCTGAAACAGCGGGACGTTCCCTGGTGCAGGGAATACTCCTAAAACGCCATGTATGGCTGCGCAACTCAGGGTTTAAACCGGAGACACAGGCGTCTTTAATAAATAAACCTGTGGAAGACTCTAACCTATTCGGAAAAGCGGTGGATGAAGCTTTAGAGATGGCGAAAAAAGCTACCAGACGCGGCTATGGCAACAAACGCTTTTTTCGTGGCCAACGCCAACAACAACAACAAAGTCAGCATCAACAATACCCTGCCACCAATTACCAGACCAATAGTGGGCAGTACAGCCAAAGAGGCCAACGCCGGGGTAAGGGGAGAGGTCGGGGATCCACCCCCAGAGGCTCCCAAGCCCCCAACATCTCCAAGTGACGCGAAGATTCGCGTCCCCTCCCATGCAACACCGGTCGGGGGCCAGATAACATCCTTTCTTCCTGCATGGGAGGAGATAACGTCAGACCGTTGGGTACTTTCCACCGTAACCCACGGATACTGTATCGAATTCAACAGTACCCCATCCTACAGACCCCCGAGGGGACGTCGCATGACACCGGAACATCTTGCCATCCTTCTCCAAGAAGTACAACTACTGCTGGAAAAAGGAGCCATAGAGGTCGTGCCTCTATCTCAGGTAACGGAAGGTATTTATTCAGTGTACTTCCTTGTACCCAAAAAGGATCTAACCATGCGCCCTGTATTAGATCTGCGCCCAGCGAACAAGTTTATCAAACCCCAAAAGTTTCGTATGGTAACCTTACAGGAAGTGATCCCACTGCTTTCTCAGGGAGATTACATGACAACATTGGACATGAAAGATGCATACTTTCATATTTTAATGTTGCCAGCGCACAGAAAATACCTCAGGTTCATGATAGAGGGCAAACACTACCAGTTCAAAGTGCTACCCTTCGGCATAGCATCAGCACCAAGGGTATTCACGAAGGTGCTGGCAGTGGCAGCGGCCCACCTGCGCAGGTTGTCCATCCCAGTTTACCCTTACCTCGACGACTGGCTCATAACAGGGGATTCTTACGAAACATGCTTCTCCAATACCCAAAAGACGGTAGACCTTTTGTTCAAGTTGGGCTTCTCCATCAACGAAAAGAAGTCCAGTTTAGACCCCAGTCAAATCAAGCAATTCCTAGGGGCTCTAATTCAAACAAAGGACGGCCTCGTCTTCCCCTCCAAAGAGAGGGTCCAAAACATGCTGTTTCAAATCCCTCAATATGTAACCGGTCGAGAGGTGACGGTACGCAAAGCAATGCGCCTGCTAGGAATGATGGCGTTGTGTACTTATTTGGTACCTCACGCGCGCCTGCGCATGCGCCCAATGGAAGAGTGGCTCAACAGCCAGTGGTGTCAGGCCAGCGGACTATGGGAGGATCTAGTTGTGGTCTCGCAAGCCTTGGTTCTCTCGCTACGGTGGTGGACAAAGGAAAACATGGAAAAAGGGAAACCCTTTGCCACACCCGCGGCGGAAGCCACTCTAACCACAGACGCATCCCTCACAGGATGGGGGGCGCACCTATCCCATCAGACTGCTCACGGAGTGTGGACTCCGAACGTAGCATCCAAACACATAAATCTTCTGGAGCTACTAGCTGTGTTCAAAGCGCTAAAAGCCTTCCAGAAACACCTACAAGGCAAAACAGTAATGGTCCTTACAGACAGCACCACAGCCATGTACTACATCAACAAGCAAGGGGGCACCCACTCTCCAGGCCTGTCCAAGCTGGCCCAGAATATATGGAAGTGGGCTCTCAAACAGGACATGTTCCTACTATCACTACATGTACCCGGGGAACTCAATCTTCTGGCAGACAGTCTCAGCAGAGATTTCCCCCTGCCCAAAGAGTACGAATGGCGCCTGCACGAAGACATCGTCTTCGACGTCTTCACACAATGGGGATTCCCAGAAATAGACCTGTTCGCAACCCTGGAAAACTCTCAATGCCTAAGTTACGCCTCCAGGTACCCCCAGAACCAATCCAAGGGGAACGGTCTGTCGATGCAATGGTCAGGGAAATTTGTTTATGCTTTTCCCCCGACTCCCCTTCTCAACAGAGTGGTGCACAAGATGCACCAGGAACAAGTGACCATGATACTAGTGGCCCCAATGTGGGCACGACAACCATGGTTCGCTCACTTGATGGAGATGTCTCTATCCCCCCCCAGTAAAACTCCCCTGCCCGTACAACATGCTGTCTCAGGACAAGGGCAGGACTCTACATCCATGCCCCCAGAACATGAACTTAGCAGCTTGGCTCCTGAGATCATAGAGTTCGGACATCTACAACTCCCGCAAAGATGCATGGACATCCTCAGGGAAGCCAGAAAACCGAACACTCGCCACTGCTATTCTAGCAAGTGGAAAAGATTTGTCATCTGGTGCAGGAGTAAAAGCATCAACCCTATTGACTGCTCTCCCACACATGTAGTCCTATACCTGACCCACCTATTGGATTCAGGTCTAGTGTTTAACTCCATTAAAGTACACCTAGCGGCACTTTCTGCATACACCACTTCCCAGCTCAAAGTGTCGTGGTGGAGGATCCCTGTTATAAAGGCCTTCATGGAGGGAGTAAAGAGAATACACCCCCCGATAGCTGACCCAGCTCCCGGATGGGACCTTAATGTGGTACTTACCAGACTCATGGGCTCTCCTTTCGAACCCATGCACAAAGCATCTCTTAAACACCTCACGCTTAAGACTGCTTTTTTAATAGCTATCACCTCCATCAGGAGAGTAAGTGAACTTCAGGCTCTTTCTATTCTAGACCCCTTCGTTACAGTTCACAAAGATAAAGTGGTTCTACGCACTCACCCTAGGTTTGCTCCAAAATTTATTTCTAAATTCCACGTAAACCAATCTATAGAACTACCAACGTTCTTTCAAAATCCTTCCAATTTGGGAGAAAGGACTCTGCACACACTAGATGTACGCAGAGCGGTCATGTTCTACATGGAAAGAACCAGACCACTGAGAAAGACTAATCAGTTCTTCGTCTCGGTGGCAGCAGGAAGAGAAGGAGATGCGGTTTCAAAATCCACTATTTCTAGATGGATTGTCCAATGCATCACTCTCTGCTATACTCTTGCTAAGAGAGAACTGCCCTTTAGGCCAAGAGCACACTCTACTCGAGGCACGGGGGCATCCATAGCATTCATTGCAAATGTTCCCCTTGAGTCCATCTGCAAAGCGGCTACCTGGAGTTCTGTGCACACCTTTACAAAACACTACTGTCTAGATACACACTCTAGATCTGACTCCCAGGTGGGACAGGCAGTATTACGACACCTTTTCTCTACTGTTCCTTCTCATAACCCACCACCAACTCCGGGTACTGCTCGCTAGTCTATGCACAGCATGTGATTCTAAGCAGATTAACAAACATCAGAAGAGAATGCATTACTTACCGTAAAAGCATTTCTGATGGTTGTATCTGCTTAGATTCACATGCGCCCACCCTTCCTCCCCGCTCGGATGGAAGGAACATAGACTTCCTTTATATATCTCTCTCTTTTCTGTACTCACTCAGGTCTAGAAGGCACCCTCAGGGCAGAAAAATACAAACAGAGGGACCTCGACGCGTGAGGGATTGTGGGTACAACGCACGTCACTATAGGGATAGTGTTTCAGACACGCCTTGTCGACGTCCCCTTTTTCGACTACGAAAAACAAAATGCAATACTCCGCAGTGACCACTGGATGTCGGACCTATGCACAGCATGTGAATCTAAGCAGATACAACCATCAGAAATGCTTTTACGGTAAGTAATGCATTCTCATATTCAAGCACTTCCAATTAATTCACAAAATATTCTCCTGCCTAGTATGAGTAGAGAAACAGAAAAAACTGTATAACAGTGTACCTATCATAAATAAAACAAATGTATTATTCATTCAACAAGTGCTTTAGCAAGAGAAACACATTCAGAATTATGTTGTAGATGTCAGAGTCAAGTACAACTGAAAATATAACACAAGTCTACCAGGAAAAAAAACAAGCGCTGATGTGGCCTACAAAGTCTTGTAGGAGAGGAAAAAAGAAAAAAGACTGGATGCAGGTGCTTGAAATATGTACTAAAGGTAAGTAAAATATGATCTAGTATTCCTCCTCTGTTATCAGCATGTTTAATGACCACGTTGGGTTTAGAGGAAAGGGCTTGCAAGGCTCCCTTTTCCTTCCAAGGTGATGTTAGGATGTTATTATTTCTTCTTCATTTTCATATTTTAAGATATTTCAGGATACATTTTTCAAAGGTCTGAAGGTTCTTTGGAATGTTATTATCTTGGGGGATTGATGTGAAGGTACTGCCATGGGAGCGGCTATCGCTCCTAGTTTTGCTATTGTTTTTATGGTATCCTTTGAGTCAGAATATATACTATCGGAAACCAATCCCTACAAGCAGCAGATCTTATCCTGGAAATGCCATATTGATGATATTATTTTCATCTGGGAAGGTGCAGAGGAGGAACTAATACAATTCTCTGAATGGCTAAACACTTGCAACAACATAATACAGTTCACTATGGAATATGACCACTAACAAATACATGTCCTGAATTTGATCATTAAACATCAATAAGGGTCCCTGGCATGTACTGTATACAGAAAACCCAGTGACAAGAACACTTTATTACACTTTGACATCAACCATCCTAACCATGTCAAGGAAAATTCACCCTATGGGCAATATCTGCGTATCTGACGTAATTGTACGTCACTCACCGAATTCCAGGAACGTTCTAGTAAATTGGATGATAGGCCCCGCTCAAGGGGATATCTAAAGAAACTGCTCAGGGTCTCTAGAAAAGGCTTGTTTTACATAGCGAAAAACCTTCCAGATACTGAAGCTTTGAGCCCTGATTAAACTCGGTTGACATGTGTCATCACTCACGGCCCTCACACCTTCGAGATCAGTAATTTATTCCATAAATACTGGACTCTGGTGAAGCTAAACCTCCCTGAAGAACCACCTCCACTTTTTGCGTTCACAAGAGCCAGGAACTTATGTGACTATCTCGTTCACTCCAAATTTGAAAAGAAAATACATCGATCACACCTTTGGAATTTGAGATGGGCTGTCGGACATTTTCCATGTGGCACCAATGTAGTATGAAAATTCACCAGGAAAATGAAGTTCTTTATGATCAGAGATAAGAAATGGGAACTAACAGCCTCACCAGCTGTAAGACCAGCCAAGTGGTCTGCTGTATAGAATGTCCCTGCTGTCTCAGATATGTGGGCCAGACAATGCGTTCTATAAATACCTGCATATCCGAGCACAGATCTAGGATTAGGTGTAAAAGTGCCACGGCACCCCTTGTGTTCCACTATACGGAGTACCAGCACACCCTAGATGATTGGACATGATGGGTGCTGGAAGTCGTGAAAGGAACCCTGAATATCCAGTGGAGCTTGTCCAACAAGGGAGCACGCTGGATATATAGACTGAACTCCAACCATGATGGATTGAATGAACAGTTTGTACCATTTATCTAATCCGATCTTTACTGTTATTCTTCCCCATGCTTCTCCTCCATGCATTTACTCATTTCTGAACTTGTCTCTGTATTCCCCCCTATCTTCAGTAACCTGTTTTGAATGTTATCTCAACAGTTCTCATGAGACTTCCAGGATGTTCCCCCTTTCGTATTTATTCTCATCTACATTACTACTTTCATTTGATCACCATTAGTGTTACTTTCATTTCGGAGCGCAAATAGGTGAGCCTGATATACTGCCAATATAAACAGAACACCAGTTTATATACACTATTAATACACACCTCGAGTTCCTAAATTCATGCTTATCTGCATTTCGATTTTCAATTGTTTGCCAAAATGCGCATTTGCATTCCTGAGCATGATTTGATGAGCTTTTACCATCAACAGAATACTTCATGTTTTACGACCCGTGTATTGCTCTCCCCCGAAAAGTGCACAGAACAACCATGAATCCCCAATGCAATTGTAGAGCAAATACTTTGAACCATAGACAGACAGACACAATAACTCACAGCCATGCACTCTTAGAAGATAATCATCTCTTTATGGCTATTTATTCAAAGATTACAAGTACATAGAAATAACTCACAAAAATAATAAGGACATAGATCACAGAAGAAGTAAAGAAGTCAAAAAGAAATACATCACCGTGAGAGTAACAGGATTCCTCATCTCGTCCAGAAGCGGCTGGAAGACCCCGGTAACAGAGTAGCAAGCCATACCAACGTTAGCTTTCCCAGCCGAAATGGCCTTGACCGCATACCAGGTTTGAAGAGCATGTTTGTCTCAGCACTGTGAATCTAACACTCAGCAAAACGCGTGCAGCGTTTCACGGCGGCATGAAGTAAATATCCTTAATGGCTCCGAGCGCTCCCAGAATGCATTGCGTACCAGCGCCATTTTAAATGAAGCATAACAGACCCGTTAGTAGATATTTCAAGCGTACTAGACATCATAACGCCTGATGCACGTCTCTCTTTAGTTCCCTAGTTAGATCACCATGCAACCTTTGCCTGTACACTTTTGCCGACCACGCGGCAACCCTGAGCCGGGCGCAGGCACTCTCTCAGTAGAAACACCAACTGAACTAACTCTAACCGGTATTCTTGACCTACTGCCTCCTCTCTATTTTTCTGAACTAGCCATTGTATGTACATGCTATGGAGCATGAAAATATTTGAACCCAAGCGCACTCCTGTTTTTGTTGCAGACGCGAGTGGCACCTGTAGCCATGGAAACGCCTGCCCACTGCCTCTGAACTGCAGACCAAGTATTCATTACAGCAGCACACATTGAGTGTAGCTACAGAATTTACTTACGCTCAGGTAATCTACTTCACCGTAACAGGAACGTTCATAGTGTTTTCACAATAATAAGCACTCCTTATAATCCGTGACTGCTGGCATTGTCATTTCCTTTTCTTTTAGCCGCAAAAGGCATGTGCCATTTTGTGTGTACGCAATGCACAACTTTCACTCAGAGCCTGTGTTTTTCATCATTTCGTCAGACTACAGAGACCTAACCTTTTCAATAACACCCACCCAAGGTGCTGTACACCTCTTACCTCATAATAATCTATACCTCCAATCCTTAGGAGACCACTTTACCTAGTCCCCTGCCCGCTCCTTCCATCATTTTTACAATTTCACTCACTGATTCCACAGGGAGCTCCAGAAGCACCATATAGGAACATGTCCACATGATTCTCCATCTTATGATTTTCCAGCATGAGCCTGACCCAACATTTGAAACATCTACAGCAATAAGCGGCCACCATATTCCTTGCTCTGTAGAACTACTAGAACAGTAAGCATTTGTGGACACATTTAATTCTCCCATTGATTTGTGAAAATTAGTCTCTAGTCTGTGTTGTCCTCCTTCCTGCCACTGTTAAACAGCCAATTCAGTTGGTTTTCCTTTTTTGACTGTATAGGGCTCTGCATTAAATTCAGCCCTTGATACCTGTTCCATTTGCTTCCCCTACGTCCCAGCAGGAGACACCCTGCACCAAAGGTTGCCTTATGTTAAGTGACACCAGGCTGTCCTCTCAGCCTTGTGAACTGCATAGTATGTTGGTGAACAATATGTGAACCATATTTTTTTAATTTTAGGGTCTAATAATAATTTGGTCCTGATGAATGCGGGTCTCAATAATATCTCAATTGAGATGTTAAAAAGTGGGAGTATCTTGTATCTCTGTATTCATAACCTTTTTGGTCCCCACTAAGATACGCCAGTGATTTGTTTCCCTTTATGTTGACGAGAAGACCCAACACGAAATTAACTCTCCCTCAGCTACTCCGACATCCATTAAGATAGTTTGAGGACGAGATTGGTATCAAGAGCAACTAATTATAGTCACACACAATACCTGGTGAACATTTACTTAACCTGACAAAACTGTCACTACTGAGTTAGTAAGTAATCTGATCTATTTTGTCCAAACTCATTCAGGAGGTGCCACGGAGTATCTCACCTGCATGATTAAAATAGGCACATGATTTCGGAATTGATTTAACTATAATATGTAATTCATTTATATGCTTTGATTAACAATAATGTGAAGGTTGATTCTAAACTAATAAGAATATATTGCTTATTTTCTTTTATGCTGTATCTTTAATACTACCTCTCTGGTCTAGTACCCTTCTTTGGACTTTTTTCTTTTTTCCTCTCCTACAAGACTTTGTAGGCCACATCAGCCCTTGGTTTTTCCTGGTAGACTTGTGCTAGATTTTCAGTTGTACTTAACTCTGACATCTACAACATAATTTTGAATTTGTTTCAAACACCTCATCTTTTCTACAAATCGCCCCCATGCTCCAATCCACTGTCCTACCAGTTGCTGGTCTCTTGGTCTGCCACCTCCTTATCTAATAGGGGTGGTCTGGCAAGTGGGGCAAAAGGGCAATTGCCCCCCAGGCTGGCTGGCCTGCTACCCCATGGGCCAGAGTTCCTATATGTAAAAAAAGATTGAAAAAGACAAAATCCTTCAGAATCTATCCTGCCACAAAAGACAGTAGTGCTGCAAAGCTTGCTCAGATTCTGTGTAAATTAGATGAACAATTTGTCTTGATGGCAGCAATGTTGTAGATGTGCCTGGATGGCTGCCACACCAGGGCCTCCACAGTGAGGGAGAGGAGTCTAGGCTGCAGAGGCATGTTCATACCGCCCAGTGGCAATGTATGAATTTAAATAACAGATTCTGTGACCCTGGATGGTCATGTTGACACAACTGCCCCCATAAACCATTGGTTTGTTACAATTCACAGCGGCTTATCATGACTCCTACTTGCAAAGGAAGTAAGGGTGCATATCTTATTAGAGTTTGTCCTTGGTTTGATTCTGTGTGAATGCTTCTCCTATGGTCTGGTGAATTTTTGGATCACCAGTGTGTTCATACAAAAAGAGTTTAATAGCCCCCTGGATACCACCAAGGAATGTTAGTTATATAGTAGTTATAGAAATGGTGGTTGGAATGTGCTACTTACTTTTGGACACAGTTGAATAACAAGCATAGGAAGATGTAATATTCAGGTATTCATTTTTAATCACTTCATCACTGTGCGTTATTTTCCTTAACTATCTGTAGATAAAGCCTCACTCATATGAATAAGCACTGTACAAATACACAATTACATTACATATGGGTTTATAGTCTATAGTGTTACTCTATAAATAATTTTAACAATGTATGTTAAACATACTAGAGAGGAGGCAGGATGACAAGTAAGGGTCTTATTTTGTGTGGGTTGGGTACTGAACCTGAGGGCGTCCTCACTTTTTCCCCCCTTGGATCTTCTGCTCAGGTGGCATGGGAAAGACCATCGCTTTTGGATCCTGACCCTGGGGGTGGATATGCAAGGGAGGATCACCTGGGTGGAGGAGACTTGGGGAGTGAGGAGAGGACATCCTTGGGACCCCCATGTTACCCCCCATTTCCCTTTCACCACGAACCCTCCATCCCTCAAGCCTTCATAGGCTTTTGTCAGTCCTGTCACTGTAATTCCTCTAAAATATTCCCCAAAATGCATCAATTTGGTACTGGAACAAAGAAGAGGATACCTGAGCCAACACATCCTCATTTTGTGAAAACAAACACGTGTCAGCCCCAACCAAGTACTGGGACGAGTAGGGGGGCAACAAGATCAATGCAGGACTACCAGTTTGCTTGTCAGCAGTCTAGTCCGGTTTGTAATGAAACTGGAGGCAGGTTCTTTAAAACATTTGGTGTCAGCTGTGGAAGCACGGTCAGCTGCGTGAGCACAGTCAGTTATGTGCAGGGAGACCTTTCCGGTCTAGGGGCATGGCAGGAGGAGTCTGGAAGCATGTGAAGCAATGCAGAGTGTATGCAGCAGGAAGGGGTGGCAGAAGAAGCTGAAGGCCCGTCGCAAGACGTGAGACGGAGGACAGCAGGACCGAAGGAAGCGATCGTATGTGTCCTGCTTCACCGTGCAAGGATTGCTGGGTGTGCACGAGCCACGCGAAGATTGCCGGGAGAAGACGCAAACGGCTGCCCAGCAAAACCAGAACCCGTGGCAGCAGAAGGACTTGCGAGGAGTGGAAAGACTGACCGGTGAGTGAAACCAGTAATGGGGAACACCGGGCTGGCAGGCGGTTATAGAAATAAAGTGAATGCAAAGCATTTTGAATACTGAATGCAATCAAAAGAATGAAAGCAGATGAAGTGTATTTTGAATACCAAATGCAATGAAAGCATGCAAGCAGATGAAATGTACTTTGAATATGGAACAAATTGAAAGCCAGTTAAAGCACAAGAAAAGTATTTTGAATATCAAACGAATTGAGAACAAGTTGAAAACACTCTGGCATCCGGAAAGGAGTGAAATAAAGTGTGTGAACTTTACTGAAAGGAAAGTTGTGAACTGCATGGAAATAATGAACTGCACGAAGTGAAACGAGTGCTAGGAAAGCCAAGAGAGCACAAAGAATTAAATGCAAGATATGAGAGATCTAATACTGGCCACAGCCAAGCAAGTGCAAGGAACTGTACATTGTAAAGAAACCTAAGGAGGTGCAACAAGCACAAGGAGCTTAAACCAGCCATAATACATTGTACATAATACATTGTACATAATACATGGTTTCTTTGCCTGGCAAGTCTTTTAAGTCCAAAAAACGCAACCGTAGCTAAAGGCAGTTCAGAGATGGCTTGAAGTCTTGGCAAACAGCGAAGTATGAAGAGCTCCTGTGGATTTCTGCCAGTGTCTGAGCAGCAAGTTAGCAACTAACAAAGGAGACCGAAAAACGGACTTGCAAAGGGGACACAAGCAGCCGCCTGGGTCAGAGATAAGAGAGGGTTGCCCTGGACACCTTCAGGTGTACTTCAATGCTCTGGAGCGAATTCTCAGAATCAAGTAAGCAGTACCATCTCCCCCACAGTACATTGAGTTTGAAAAAAGTGTTTGTGTTGGCTTCTCTACGATGTGGCATCTCTGGACCCGACCTCTGGTTTCCTTCGTCTGGTGACGAAAGGCAGGACAATGGACGGTGTCTTTGAGTAGCAATCTCGGGGTTGGACTTGTGGCACGACTTTCAGCAACTTCTTGGTTCACTTTGTGGTTTTGGCGCCTTTTCAGCAGCACCAACAAAGAACACAGATCGCCCGGTCAATCTTCTTCGCTTCCTGCAGTCTCACACTCGGGTGAGGGGGTCTGGGCGAGTTGGATCGGATCTCTGGAGGGTCCTTACGGGCTCAACACAGAATTCGATGGATTTGGCCTTTCTACGATGATGCACTCGAAATGGGCCGCAGGTCTCCTTCCTGGTATTGAGGTTCCGCAAGTCTGTAAACTCCTAATATATAGGAGATGGCTCGTTTCAAAGTTTGTCTCGGGACTGGTTGTTCCCACCAGCCAAAGGGAAGGAGTCATCCTCTTCGTAGCTCCTCTGTTGCATAGCAAATGGGGTCAGGACAGCAGTGGTCGCTTAACAGTGTTGCAAAGGGTCTGCCGGCGTCTCTGGTCGTCTTCTCTTTGGTTACTTCTGTTTACATTGGTCGACTTGCTGTACACTCCAGAAGCCTCACCTTTTATACAGTTCCAGCACACACGCCTCTGCAATCTCTCTAAGCATTTTATAGAAAGGGGCGTTTGGCTGTCCAATCAGGAGAGCCAGACCCTTGTGGTAGCTGGTCCCATTCAGGCACTCTGGCAGACGAAGGACAGGCGGGGTGGAAGACACCTCCCCCACTTCCTGGCTGTCCAGACACTCTGGAGCCTAGGTGGGGGATACCTGCTGGTTATCACCAAATACAAACCACACACACAGACCTCCCCCTCCCAGAATGATAGAAAAAGGGCTAACAAAGAACAACCACTCTAGGTATGGCGAAAAAAGACGGGACGCCCCGAGCTGGTACTTGGGTGCCTCTATTGTGCACTACCAAGACTATGGACATAGCCTGCAGTATAAACAATACACAATAGTCGGTAGAACATGTCCACTGCCACCAGCCATAAGTGATTGTCTACTTGACTAAAAAGTCACAGGCGATACTAAGTATCCCCTTGGCACTCCATAGAAGGTGGTGTGTGCCAATCTCAGTCTATACAATTTGGAAGATATACTAAGCACCTCTCTATCCTTAGTAACTGTAGCTACTTAAGGATGAAGAAAAGAGTCTTAAAGGGCTCCCAGCAACACTGCCCATAAGGGGCTGTGTGCTGCAGTTGCAAAGTACAGGTGCCTTTAAGAGCTATTGAGTAGACAGACTCCATAGTACAGGTAGATTACAAAGAATAGAGTTCCAAAAGACAGAGCCCATAAGAATGAATTAGTGGACAAAGGCTTAAAAGAGAATGGTCCAGAAGTCCAGCAAAAAGTGCTGAGGGTCTCACTAGGAGAGGTGATGAAGCACAATCATGATAAATCTCCCTAACAGCTTGCAATAGAACTGACTCAAAAATATGTGTGCAAAGTTTTAAGAGGATCTTTAAGGCAAATTGTACCGATGCCAATGTGGACTGTATCTCAGTATACGCTGACTGGCTCTGGATTGAATCCTCAGTTAGACTATGAGGAGACTACTGCATTAGGAGATTCAGTGTGCTGGATAGCTGATTTGAGTCTTTAATTGACGCAAAATTAGCATCTGGGTGAATAATTTGCGCTTCTATGACTGTTAATCCTTTTTCAAAATGTTCAGTATCAGCAGGTTCCTCCATGTTTTGCGGAAAAGAGTATACCAGATTCAATAGAGTTATTATTGATGTCGTCAAATGACAACAGGTCTTTGCTCTGCTGACCACGGGCCATTGTAGTTGATTGGACCAAATTTACGGGAGTCGTATTTAGGGTGGATTTGACAGCCTTGGAAATCCTGTACTATTGATCATGATTTGATGTACAACCTTTATATAGGTATACAAGTTAAATGTTGTCCTTTTAGTTAAAGAATACAGAAAATAATTAGGATTTGTGAATCATTTTTGAAGGACGTACATTTTCACATTTATGTCAAGATTCCGTGATAACCACATGGACGAATTACCTTGTTATTTTTTACTTTACATACCTACTTAAAGGATTTTCTGGGCAACAACAGTATGGTATTCCAATCACCCACATAGTGTAAAAATCATTGCAAGATAGTCACCTCTATTTCTACTTACGGCTCCTACACACGTACATGAGTGCTATCATGTGACCAGGGCTCCACGCCTCGGCATGGCCCCATATCACAAGATTTCACTTATTTACAAGTGAACCCGGGACGGGAGGCTGCGTTTTCACTGCTTCTGCCGCCTTAGCTTCGCTTTTAGAACACTTGGAAACTAGAGAACCGGTAAGAACTAGAGAGGAAGGCATGGTCCAATGGGATACACACTCTTTTCACTTAGTTTCTTAATAGTTACTGATGAAATAGGGGACTCTGTTGTTTACCCTACAACAACAGCGTTGGAATGAAAACAGCAATACCTCATTTGGATACCTATGAGCATAGTCAAAAGTAAGTCAACATCCCTTGTTGTTTAAAGTTAGCGTCTCCCAACATTAAAAGTATCACAATTTCAAGCAATTGGACTGACCCCACATTTAAGCTTTATAGGGGACTCATAACATCAAACATCAATGCCAGTTTGAAGACAGACCCTTGCTGGTATTAGCGACATCGAACACACACAACATTGGTGTGTGCCAGATTTCACAGAATTTTCAGGTCCGTTCTCTCTCCATTTAAATCGCATCTGAGTTTATTTGCAAATTTTGATTCATGCTCGCAACAATTGCCCACTCCACTTACGAGTAATTAGATTCAAATTCTGAATTTTTAGGAAGGCACTGAGTTACCATCACCTGAAGAAGAGAATCACTCTTGCAACATGTAGTGATATGAAATCTCCATTAGGACACATTGATTTTGTGCACGAAATGTGGGTCGATTGGAGCTGACACAATTCACATGTTTTGGACTTGTCCGAAACACAGCTGATTTTTGGAAAGATGTGGCAAGTGCCTTACACGTTATGACAAAAATGCCTACTACTCACTTACCCCTCAAATATTTATTGGGAGATATTGGGAAAGTCAGCATTAAAATGTGCAGACTGTTCAACATGGGGTGCATAATTGTGAAAAAATGCATATTACAGCACTGGAAATCCAAGATTGCTCCGACAGACCATGAGTGGTTAAAAGAACTAAAGTATGTGCAAGAAAGGGAAGAAGGATACATACGGCAAGTGATGGTCACAAGCAGACCAAAAGATATGTGGGGCCCACTCCGAGGATATTTGGAGGAGGTACAATGGCTATTGGAAAAGAAAGATTAAATGTGTC
Organism: Ambystoma mexicanum; assembly: GCF_040938575.1. Classification (NCBI taxonomy): domain Eukaryota; kingdom Metazoa; phylum Chordata; class Amphibia; order Caudata; family Ambystomatidae; genus Ambystoma; species Ambystoma mexicanum. Next base: position 1,447,297,762 of record NC_090935.1, on the reverse strand, counting down.
AAAATGAAATTGTGAATGTCTTGTACTGCATGTCTGCCTGAATCACAAATAAAGTCTTTAAAGACGAAACCCGTGTATTTTTTCGGTTCCGACGTATCTCTTTAGCCAGGGACAACTTTAGCAGTTGCACCTGAATTAGCACTGATACCCTCTCATTTTTTCTGAATCTATTTACTTAGTGTGTCCCTCCATACACGTTCTATTTACCCTTATTACTAGGAGCCAATAGATTGAACGGGTACAACTCTTCTAAACTTACAGTTTATGCCCGACAATGGTTTTCCTGCTCCCTGAGTCAAGTAGCACCTTGGCCTGTATAGGGCCTAGATGGGAAAGTGAAACTTGATGCCTGTTGTTCTGGTAGTGTATACTGTACAGGTTATGGTCCTTCTTCCTCCATACAAAATAAGTAAACAAGATATTCGGGCAGTTGTGATTCCCTCCCCAAGTTTGCTTGGCCTTCTTCCTCTTATGTGCACCCCGTGACCATTTGGAGGAGCCCATTCTCCATTGGTTCTTCTTTGCTTGTTTCTGTGCAGAATTGAGCAGGTTGTCCAGGCTTCCCATAACACTTGATGACCCATGTTCAATCCAAGGCGTTCAGCACCTCTTTCCAAGAGGAAGCCACCCCCTTTGGGGCTACAGATATGAGCCTGCTATGCTTAACACCCCCCATGGGACAGGGTAGCAGGTTTCCTCTGGAGGTTTAGTTTAGTTTAGTTTAGTTTATTATTTGTAGGGCGCGCCAAGCCCTGGAGCATCAGGGCGCACAAGACAAGAATATGCTCAACTTTGTTACAGGTACATCTACATATTCATAATACATTCAGCAATAAATAAAATATATACAGGTACATGTGCATGGTCATAATGCAGTATACAATAAGCAAGAATGAGCAGGGCTGGAGCTAGGTCCAGACAAGAGGTGAACAATGTGGAGGTGATATACAGTGGAATAAGTACAGTAATATACAATGGTGTAAAATACAGAACGTGGTATCAGAGCTGGGGCATGCAGGTGGATCGCTAGTAGGGACAGTCAGGTCAAGCAGGTCGGATTAGTTAGATGTCATTAGCTCTCAGCCACTTGGTCAAATTCTGCCTGAATTTCGTAAAGGGCTGGGGTTCTCTTATGTCATGTGGTAGGGAGTTCCAAAGCTGTGCTGCTTTGACTGCAAAGCTATGTCCTCCAATAGTGGCACGTTTAAAGCGAGGGACATAGAGGCAATTCGCATTGACCATTCTTGTTGGTCTAGGAGAGGTTCTTAAGTGTAGCCTGTCCATGAGGTAGGGTGGTGCCATGTTATTAAAGCACTTGTGAGTAAGGGAGGCAATTTTAAGTTGGATTTTGTCCTGAGTGGATAGCCATTTATATTCTCTTCTTATAGAGGAGATATGCTCTTTCCTGTTGATCTTAAGCGCGGCTCTCAGGGCATTATTCTGTAGGACCTGGATTTTTTGGATAGTCTGTTTGTTAGCCCCAATGTAGAGACCATTACAGTAGTCCAGTTTGGACAGTATAAGGGCTCTGGCAAGCGTGATGCAGCTGTCTGTAGAGAGGAATTGCTTGATGGCTCTAATGAGTTTGCAAGTATATGCTGTAGAAGAGGCTAGGGAGTTGACTTGTTTGCCAAAGTTTAAGGTGGCATCAAGGTAAAAGCCTAGGGTCTTGACTTCCTTTGCTACTTTGATATTGTTCCCATCGATAATGAAGCTGGCATAGTCAGTGTTAAGTTTAGTTATGTATGTCGGGGTGCCTAGAATTATGAGCTCAGTTTTGTCGTCGTTCAGGCATAAGCCGTGTGTGGCCATCCATGCCTGAACGATGCTGTAAATTTTATTCACTAAGGCCAGATCCACGACGTAATCTCCTGAAAGCAGAAGGAGGATCTGGGTATCGTCTGCATAGTTGGTGTAGGCGATACCCAGATGATCCATTTCATCAAAGAGCGGCTTTGTAAATATGTTATAGAGGGTTGGTGATACACAAGATCCCTGGGGTACACCGCACGTTATAGGGATCGGGTCAGCTGAGGCTGATGGAGACAAGACTCTCATGGTGCGGTTATTCAGGAAGGATTTGATCCATAATATGTCCTCTTTAGAGAAGTGAGCAGCAGAGTCTAGGTGGCTGCATAAGACTGTATGGTCGACTAAATCGAACGCTGCTGAGAGGTCTAGCAAGAGGAGTAAGGCTGCTTGGCCATTGTCCCTACATTGATCTATTTGGGCCTTGAGATCGATAAGGGCAGTCTCTGTTCCATGCTGGGGACGGAATCCAGATTGGCGGGTTCCGAGCAGGTGGTTGGATTCAAGGAAATTTTGTATTTGCATGTATGCCACTTTGTCTAAAATTTTTAGAAGAAAGGGCACAGTCGTGATAGGCCTAAAATTGGTGGGAATGGCAGGGTCGAGGGTTTGCTTCTTTAGGAGTGGCAGGACCCACGACTCTTTAAGATTTTTCGGTACAATGTCGGTAGTGAAGGATGAGTTGATGAGTTTAGTTATGAATGGCGATAGTTCTCTCGCAGCATCCTTGATTAATTGTGCAGGGCATTGGTCACCTTTACAGTTGGATGGTTTAAGTCCCAGGATCACTTTTTCGACTTCAATGGTAGATACCTTGGAGAAGCAGAAACGTGTTATTTGTTTAGATTTAAGTGGGGGCGCTGTGGTTAGAGCGTCCTGAGGTGTGAGAGATGCTTTTTTAAGGGCGATTTTAGTTTGTAAGTTGACTACTTTGTTGGTGAGGGCAAACTGAATGTCTGAGCACCATTTTTTGTCCTTGGTGCAGTTTTCTTGGGGAATGATGGGTGTTTCCAGCTCTTTCAAGATACTGAACAGTTCTCTGACACTTGATTTAGATTGGGATATTCTAGTATTGTATGTTTCCTGTTTGGCTAGTAGGATATCTTTTTTGTATTGGGATGATATCTTTGCAAGGTTTAGTTTGTTTTCTACTGTAGGAGTAAGTCTCCATTTGGATTCTAGTTTTCTTTTGGTTAACCTGAGATTTTTTAGGTGGGGGGTGAACCATGAGTTGAGATGTTTTTTCGGTTTACTAGTCCGTAATTTGAGCGGTGCTATGTGATCAAGGGCTGAGTTCATAATTTCATTGAATTGATCAACTAGCATATGAGGCTCCGTGTTAGCTGGGAGCGAGTTTAGTTGGGGTAGTATGATTGGCAACAATTTTTCCGTGGTTATTAGCTTTTTGTTCCTCGTGGGTATAGGAGGGGCAGGTGTGGGCTTGGCTGTGGCTAAGTTAGTATCTGCTGTAAATAGAAGTAGAAAGTGGTCCGTCCAGATCTGGGGAACAGTGTCTGTAATGGTTACTCCACAGTTGTGATCAGCTATCCAGTCAAGGATGCGACCTTTATTATGAGTGGGACAGGTGACTCTTTGGGCAAAGCCCAGCTCTTTTAGGATCAGAGCTGTAGCTGTGGACTGGGTGTCTTTAATATCATTGTAGCCTAGGTTGAAGTCTCCTAGCACTATAGTTTGGGAGGTGTTTTTCAAATTGTTGGACAGGGTGGTGGAGAGGTCCTCAACAAAGGTTCCAATAGGGAGCTGGCGGTGGCTATTTTGACCGAGAGGCATTCACAAGATTTCGTGATGAGGGATGTGGAGACTCTTATGTCGAGACTGATCTTGGCAATAATGGCTAGACCCCCGCCTCTGGAGGTGTGTCTGTCAGCTCGTATGATGGTATAATTGTCGGGAACTGCTAAGGAGAGGGCGGGACCCGCTGCATCGTGAAGCCATGATTCTGATATGGCTAGGAAGTCTAGGTGGTGTCCGAGAATAATATCTGAGATTTCTGTAGCATGAGCGACTAGGGACCTAGCATTTATGAGTGCACCTTTGAGGTGATGTTTAGTGAGCATGGTGCATGCTATAATGGTAGGTTTGGAGCATTTTTGTGTGGGTCCTTTAGGGATATGAGCTTTCCTAGTGTGTTCTGCAGTGTTTTTCGGCTGTATGTTCATTTTTAGGAAGTTGATTTGTTCAATTTGCTTTGCTGGTAGTTCGTACAATTTTGGTAGGCGAGCACGAAGTTTGAGGTTTCTGTCTGTGGTACTACAGGCCCTGTATGTGGTAGTATCATCTTGATATTGGTTTACTGTAGGTCCCATGGTATGTTGAGAAATAGGCATGGTCAGGTGGGAGAGTGATAATACCACTAATATGATGAGGGAGGCAGCGTAGAGAGGTAACTTAGCTGTCCTATCTAGTGCAGTGATACTTAGTATGTTTGGTTTAGGAGAGTACATGCTAGCTGACTAAGTTAGGTGCGCAGATAGCAGCACAGTTAGATATAGCTTTCGCTATTAACCTGAGGATAGGGAGTTGCGGCATGCGAATCGAGGCACAGCTAGATTCAGCTTTAAACTAAAGGTATGCAGTTGTAGAATGCAACTAAAAACATAGCTAGGTTCTAAGTTCTATTTTAGCGACTAGAAACATATCACTAAATGCAATTTTAACCTACAATTGAATGGTCTGTAAGCGACCTTAAGGCACAACACAATTGAATGGTCTGTAAGCGACCTTAAGGCACAACACAATTGAATGGTCTGTAAGCGACCTTACGGCACAACACAATTAGGGTTACTGCGGCAGGGTCAATTAAGAAATAACCCCAGAGAGGGCTGACCTAGTGCGGCTTGGAGAGTGTGCATAGCAGGCCAGCAGCATCGTAGCAGGATCCTATAAATGGCTGCAGAAGGCTCAGGTCTATAGACTATAATCTCGGGCAACACACAAGACATTGATCATGGGGGACCATAGCAAGATGAGGTAACAATAGGTGCAGCCACCTAGGTTCAAGAGTTAGCGAGTGTCATAGTGTAAGGCTAGTGGTAAAGGCAGTACAGAAGTTCAATGGAGAGCATGTGGATCAGGTTGGGTAGAGAGGTAGGTGCGGCCAAGCATGCAGAGCATAAAAATGATGGTAAAGTGTTTACAGTAGAGAGTGATGCAACGTTGCAAATCTAAACCTACGGGCAGCGTTGTCGATAGAATGACTGCGAAGGGGGGGAGGACAGAGGTATGTGTGGAGTTGCGCTTGATGCTGTGCATGGATTAGGAGCAAGGGGAGCAACATATGCAGTGCGAAGTATCTTTGGGCACAGATACATCATGCAATAAGGCATGAGTGCACGAGAATGGCATTAAGAAGCTTGTGGTAACAAAGCCTTTTCAAGAATCAAAGCAGTTCAATTTATCCACGGGCTGCGTAAGCGAAGTGGCGTTTACCGTTGTAGTTGGTCTGGAATCCGGCAGGGGGTCCGGGCGAATTGCGAGGAAGGCTGAGGATAGGTGAAGACAGGTATTGGCCTTATTATCCTGGGCCTTGCTGGGAGTGGGCCGGCTTCGCCTACCGGCTGGCGATAGGCTGCTTAAGGTGGCTCAATGGCCAATCGGATGCGAGGACAGTCGGCTGTGCTCAGTTAGGCACTGGGTTTCCTTGAGACATGGCGAGCGGCCATCTTGGAAGTGTAAAAACCTTGTGGTGGCTGATGGTGGCAGGGGCAAACACAGCAGCTGTTGGCATCAATTTTAAAACATGCAGGCTGTGTAGATATTCTTGCAGGTCGGCGGATCAGTGGTGCAATTAGCAGCGAGGAAAAACGAATCTCGCACGGAATAATGATGCTTACCCGAATTCGAGGGCAATTCAGGATGGATCCAGGAAAGGGAGACCACTGCTCCTGCAGGGTCCGGGGGAGCTCCACCTCAGCCCCCCCAGTGACTAACATCATTATGCGGTAAGTAAGAACTAAAGTGTCTAAAAACCCTTAAGCAATCGCTGGCTCCCCTTCTGACCCTAGCTTAATGTCATCCTCTTTAGGGAAGACCCAGCCTCCTGGAGTCACGTCAGGTGAGGAGCCAATCAGGAAGGAACATCCACACAGCCCGCAGAGTTGAACTATGCTGCAGCACACATTGGGAAGAGACACGCTCTGAGAGAACTCCAGATGCGGCATTGTACCCCGGAGGTCCACACTTGGAGAGTGCTGTGCTGCCCGGCAGGTGAGAAACCAGAGCCATAGCGTGTGGCAGCCCGAGCAAGAATAGAGTACCTCAGTGGGTCGAGAGCCTGGAGAAGGAACCACCCATAAGCTCCTGCACCGAGCAAACAGGAAACAGGAGAAGATGCCCATCATTGAGGAGTCATGGAGGCGGCTAAGCAACGAGGCAAGGGACAGTCTGGGTAAATAGCCTCATGCACAAATAGGTTGCTGTGTCCTGCATGTCATGTTTGCGGGACACAACCTATTTGTGCATGGAGCGTGCAGTTAAAGTACAGCTCAATGTACTGAGCTGCTAGTGTTTGCTTAGATATGTCATCCAAAGCACTGCATTTTTCAGTGTTTTGGTGCCGATATATTTAAACTAGAGGTGCTCTGCCCCCCTCTCTCCCCCTCTGGCGCCTTTGACGCCCAGCCTCCCTCCTCCCCTGGTGACTGCTGCGTGTTGAACTCAGCGGCTTGGTCGCTTTTAGGGATACTCCACCGAGGGCTTGCTTTGTTCCCAACTCCCCTCCCCCTTTTGGGGAATTTGAAAGTTGGACAGTATACCAGCAAACTTGGAGAAATGTGGAACGGAATGACAGCAGACCCATATCTTTAGGGCATACAATGATCCCAATTCAAAGTTTTACGGTACCATCACTTACACAAATTCAGCACACAACTTCATCAGTCTATGTCAGTTAATAAACTTCAAACGCCTTAGGAATTGTAGAATTGGATCGTATACCATCAAAGTTGGATGCATGTGGAACAGAATGCCACCAGACTCTTATGAAGCGTTACACGAAATCATCACTGATGGATAACTTCATCAGTGAAGGAACTCCAGTTAATGGATTTCAAACGCTTTAGGAATTGCAGTTTGGACTGTATGCCATTAAAGTGAGCTAAATGTGGAATGGGATTACACCAGAGCCATGTCTGTAGGACATACGATGACCCCAATTTCAAGCGTTACAAAAATCATTTCATAAAAACATTACACAAAATCGTAACTTGTGATTTTTATATTATATGGTGGACAAACAGCGCTATCCAGGTGTGCAGGTCCCTGCACCCTGCTGGCTGCGGTCAAAGCGGTGCACCTAAAAGGGACCTGCGCCCAAGGTGCTATGCTGAAACAGCCAGTGCCAAAAGCGCTGCACCGGAATGTCTGGTTTAGCTTATCGGAAGCCGAGGATTTGGTCAGATGGAGAGGAGCTTGCAGTGTCGGACTGAGAACACACACATCATGGACTTGAATCATAAAATTAGGGAAAAGGCTGACCCGTACAGCATGTGCCTCCCTATTCATTGTTGCGCAGCCTACAACCTGAAGTGAAAACACCTGCAGTCAAGCGAGAGGACTCAATGAGCTGTCTAATCACCAGAGACAAGCACCGGGTTTGAGTACAGGCGAGCACTGCCCAAGGAGCTGCAGAGTCCACAGAGTGGTTGGGGCCCCATGGAGGTGTTGAGGAGCGTGGGTGCTGCTCAGTCTGTGATGAGTATGGCACCCCTGTGCCTCTCGCCATAGGGTATGTGCAGAGCTGATTGTGTGGGAAAAAGAGGGCCTTCTTGGCTAGTGAGACTTCACCCCATTGCAATAATCGGTAAATGCACTGGCCCAAAGGACATCTCTTTGGCTAACAGGCACACCTTGGTATTATTTCAGCATCAGAGGAGTGTGTGCCACCTAAAGTGAATTAAGCTAGGAGCAATAACCTTACAGATATCCCGTCTAGACCAAGCAGAGTGAGGACATGGTCCCCAATAGAGGTTATCCGCTGGCATCTAGTTGTGGCTACCTACGTGCAGCTGCATGTTTTCCCCAGCGAGGTAGAGGAACAAGGAGACTGTCTTCATCCTTATTTTTTGTTGTCCCTTTGCAGGTTCACAGTGAGGATTCTCAGATTGGAGAGTCCTTCTGACTAACGGCCTCATCAGGGGTTGGGCGGTATGCCAGCAGTATTACTGCTGGGCTACCGCTGGGGCTAATAGCGTTACCACCAAACCCCCCGGTGCTATAAGCGCCGGATCACGGGTTTGGCAGAATAGTAATTCCCCATTCCCCATCGGGCCCATTCGGGAATTCCCCATTCCCGTGTAATAATTGCGCCGAAAATCATCCAATTCCTGGTGCATTTACCCCCAGCTCAGAGAGTGAATACTTAAGGAAGATTCTGTATCCTAACAAGGGCAACAGTTGGATTGCGTTAGGACTACTTTGTGAGTTACATTACTGAGTTTAAAGTTAATGGGCCCCAATACAGATTGTAGGGGTTTAGTTAACAGAAAACATGTATGCTCATATGGCATCAACTGAGCATAGGGCTGATAAGAGTTAGTGCAAGGGGTTGAACCCTGATAGGGCAGGAAGATATTTATATGCTTGTGTGTTGCTGGTCAATAGTCCTATGCAGCCCTAATAGTTTGAGTGGGGCTGACTCGTGTGGAATGCTGCTATCGGTAGATTTTAGTTTTTATGTATTAGTATTTTTGTGGTATCTGTTTTTGTCCTGAGCCATAGTTTGGGAAAAGGAGGGGAAGGGGAGGGGGAGATGGTCGGGGAGAACTCGCCGCAAGTGCCAATATATGTAATTGAGTTGACCTATGGGTGTGCTTTACTTAGCAGGAAGGAAATGATGCAACAAGGTGCTCTATGTTCTCTAGTAGTTCTGAAATGGCCTCAGTGAGGGTGGGCACCATAAATGTCCAGGGTTTGATCTGCTCTTTGAAGAGAGCAGCCATTGTGGCCAGACTATCTAATTTAAAGTCACATATAACTATGATCCAGAAAAAACATCTGATATGGAATAATGAATGGTGGCTTCGCTCCTCATTATTCCTCTCAGCATTTATTTCTTTCCACTGTTAAACCAGATCGCAGATTTATATATATATAATTATGGATCTTCTCTTTTCTCTACAAGAGTTTTACAGGGAAGAAGATGGAAGAATCTTGCCTTTGAAGAGTTTATTGGGGAAAAGGTGCAGGCCACAAATGTAGTGATATGTGGCACGACTCAAGGCTATGAGGAAAAGCCTCTTAGCCTTGAGTTGTGCCCCATATCGCTACATTTGTTATGTCGCGGAGGTCCTTGCCAGAGCTAATGCACTTTGCTGAAGCAGAACTCATTTTGGGTGGTGACTTGAATGCAATCCTGGATCCTAATTTGGATTGGTTTCGGATTAAATTTGAAACAAGGAGAACGTGTAACTGGGGAAGATGACCAACTTTTCTGCATATCCAGTGAACATCTTGCCGCAATATTCCCCCCCAGCCGAAAATGCTGGTGTTTAAAATGCACTTTTAAACGTATATATTTGTGGAGGGAGGGTTGGGGTAATACTTTAAGATAAGGGGAGTATGGGTGAGTTGCGAGAGGGTCTCCCCCGCATAAAATGCGTCCAAAGGTGCATTTTTCTGGGTTGCAGGGTTTTTTCAGACAACTTTATCACCCTTTTCTGTACATGTTTAGAGGCTGATGCGGGACAAAGAGAAACTACAAATGTTTGCTGCGTCCATGAAACTTATACAAGATTAGACTATCTTTTGTTTAGTCCTTTTCTTCGGGAATCGAAGGTTGGCCGCGGATCGTATCGCACTGTGCCCATACTGTGCCAGCATCCCTAGAAATGCTCTTCCTCTGAAGCAACTAAAGCACTGCTGTATACAGTACCTTATCTGCAGAGTAGATTTATCAGGATACCAGAGATTAAGGCTGCTATTACACCCAGAGGTTTAGGGCTGGAGCGACCTTCACCCGGTAGTACTTCCCTAGTCCGATCCTATCACATAAGCTCCAAGACACCTCCATTTTTGACAATACCCAGATATTCCAGGTGTACCTCCTTAAATTTAAATGAATGAATTATTGGCAAGTAGTTACTCTTTGCTGTACATCCTCAGGCTCTTTGGTTGTGGAAAAGGTGTGAGAAAATAATTGGAAGCACAAGAGCCAAAGGATGAAACATGGACAATGAGTAGTTGGCAGTTACAAGCAATTGAGGTTCTGCTGATTGCAGTGCAGGTGCTTATCCCATCATGCCAAAATGCAGGACTAACATTCACTGGCGTGGCTGAATGTTTGCTATGACGTACCCGTGTTTGAGATATTAAACCAGGTAAGTAGCCCTTTAAAGCGGATTCAGCAACTGCTGGAGAAGCTGGGCCTAAAGTAGATTGACACTTTTCTGTCCTTCACAGCGAAAGGTTGATGCTTTAACCAAAAGCATCTTAACATTAGGTTACATCCTAACATCATCTGTGCAGAAAATGGAAATAACATCATTTAAAGCGAGCATGTGTTATCCTGTGTGCAGACTCTTGTACATTTGAAATGATGGTTTCAAATGTTACTCACATGAACTTCATCCAACAGTTCTTTTCTCCTTCAGCAGAATTTCCTTTTGTTGTTACGGAATGTGCGAGAAATGAAGAGGAGCCATCCATGAAGATTTTAAGTCATCCAACCAAAGGAGGTGAAGGCAGCCTGGCCCCCACATCAGGTACAACAAGCCTCTTTATTCCCCAACATGGAGGAGCTTTCAAACGGGTTCCTTTAGACGTCTTACATTGTTGCCCAACGCCTCTTTCTCACTGAACCCAGACAGATGCTTTTGTTCCCTTTTCAAATTGCTCTGTTGCAGAGAGAAGTATAATGACTTTTTTCCTGATTTTAGGAGACATGGGTTCTTGTTCCTACTTCTGCCCACTTGATTACAATAATTGTATAGGTTTCTGGGAAAATCCCCTTTACCTCCTGTTCCTCAAATTGTAAATCTGCTGTGTAATGGATATCTAAAGTCTGTGGAAAGCAGTACTGTCCAGTGTTCCTCTCACGCCATCATATCAGGGATTAATACATAATAAAAGTGTGATTCCAGTGCAAATGGCATAAGCTGTGTTTGCCATCGGGGCAGTTTGGTATTAAGGCTGAAGTGCCCTACTTTCATAGGAATGTGCATACTCCTGTTTTCACATGTGGCTCTCTTGGCTCTCTTTGCCCCTATGCAATCATGGAATCTGTACAGCTTGCATATGTTTTTGTATGACCAAACAATGCGCATGAGAGAGAAAACGCACCCTTCAAACAAGTGCTGAATGTCTGCAATCTTGGGTTTGGCTGACATTTTGCACGTACCACCAGGGGACACTTTGGGAGGGGCCAGGAATGGTCCCTGGCACCCCTGAGGACTCCTCACCTACAAAAACATACATCCACAATGGGGATGGAAGATGTAGTTATAGGCATTTCTAGTCTACTGGCTGACCTACAAAGTATTTTTTGCAAGTGCCATCTGCTCTCAGACCCTTAAGGGAATATTGGTGCTGCCAAAGGATGCATTCAGTGCCTGCCCTGCCCTATCCTAGGTGTGGGTATTCAGGCCTTCGTGAAGGTTTCGGAAGTATACCAGTCCCTGCAGTACATTCCAGGGCACAGATGCTCACTGTGAACGCCTAGCCACCACAATTATTTTAGGAGAGAGAGTGAGAGAGAGACCATGTTTGTTCGAGGTGATGATATAATAGTTTTGTGGCAAGTGCTTTGCTCCTCCTTTGATAGATGTCCATTACATATCCAATTCCAGAAACGGACATGTTAATATGTTCCATCCATTTTATCAAGTATTTGATAGCGCGCTTAATACACTGCAAACTTCATATACGCCCAATCTGGTTCTTCACAATGTCCTTGTAAGTTTGTAAAAAGCCATTGGGTGTGTCTGGCCATGCCAGCATTTATGAGGACCCTTCTTTTGAATTTTCAAACAATTGCATTGTGAAGCACATTGGTCAAATACTAGATGGGATGTTGTATGGCAGAATATTTCAATTCAATTTCTTTTTTAACAAACAGGACCGGTGGTTGTCCCAAGCGTTGTTTCAATGCACATTAAAGAAGAGGAAGAGATATTTTCCATGGACCATCAGGAGAGTGTCATAGTAGAAAGCATCAGTAGTCCAACAGGTGAGTTATTGATGCTACTCCTTAAAATTGAACTTGCCGAAGTATGCCATCCTGTACAGATAAGAGGTGCTCAGGGTTTGGTGTATGTGCCATTTGCCCAGTCTCACGGTGCGAGGGCAGTCCCATATTGTTTGATCCTTTCCTGTTTTTCTTGGTTGGTATAAACACACAGTTGTTTTGTTTGTTGGTGCTTAGACACAGGTCATCTGTTTAAATCATTATGTTTGAATGACAGGCCAAGGAGCACAGGTATCCTACATACCCTGCAATATTATGCCAGCTATTGACAATGTCTTTCTTTCAGTGTGTTCCTAGCCAAGACCTATGGGTTTCCTTATGGATGGCTCCAACCAACTGAATTTCATCAGCGGGTGCCGTTCAACAGCTGAACTCTCTGCTTGTCTAGGAAATCTTAAAGGCTGGGCATCGCCCCGTAATATCTACCCATTTAATAATCCACATGCATTCTTCTCGAAACACAGATCACATCACCCTCTCCTTGGGCCCTTCCCCTCTGCCCAGTGGGCCCGCTTGCAGCTCTGGTGCTCAGGAAGAGCAGAGCACTTACTTAAAAAAAAATCCATGCTGCTGTCAGTGGTTTAGTGCCTGTATGCACCACACGCTTGTTCCTGAGATTGCTAAGCAACCAAGCTGTGTTGGAACACAGAATCAAATTCAGCCCTATGCAGCCCAAGGAATTGGAACACATGGGATGTTGCACCACCCAGAGAGAACACTATAATCGAGGGTGTGTGTGTGGTGACAATATTGGCATATGTTGGTGCAGCTTCATGAAAATGATTTATGATGGCATTGCGGCCCTATATTCTGGGCTCAACGTTATGAGAATTATATACAGTATCAATGCTGGCCTATATTCTGTGCGGACCTTCCAGAGAATAGGTTACAATGGCAATGCTGACATTTATGTGGATGAAGGCATCAATAACATAACCTGACATCTATTGCATCTACTGGATTATTTTCTGTCACCCTAGAGTACCAATTGTAAATTGTATGACATCTTGCAAATATGCTTCGGGGAGGAGAGGTTAATGCCCCTTCACTGAAAATATTCTCCAGCCCTCACTGACTTTGAATTGTTTACAATGTCTGTGCCCCCTCAAGAACCACCTGCCCCAGCATGGAAAGTTGCCTCTGCTACTGATGAGGGCATTCACAAGGTTCTACACACATTGCAGCATAAACCCTCTTTTGAGATCCATTGGCTGCTATTAACAGGCTGGGAACAGTGCAAAAACATTTAGCGCATGTTCCCACGGTTTGGGGTACTGCTGGGGCTTAATTTCCTGGAACTTGAGCTAACCGTCTTGATCAAAGTGAGGGTCAAAGGCAATTTGGCACCACTAGCACCTTCGACTGCAGGCACTAATGCTAATATCAACCGTACCCGGGTTGGAGAACCGTCCGTTCCATAGCAGTTGTGAATTTAAAATAAATATATATATGAAAGCTGCAGTTTTACTGCAGCTATTGCAAGGAAGAGAAGTGGGTTTAGTGGCACAAACGGGAGAGAGATTCCACTGGGACAAGTCCGGCAATGAAGGGGCCTGGGAGCTCACGGGAGCAAACGCTGACTGAGTCCCACCAAAAGGATCTTTGGAATTGCAGATGGCTATTGGCCATTTCATGCCCACATTTCGAGGATCCTGATTCACTGAGCCAAGTGTTCCAGTCTGGGTGCTGATGATCTACTTTTAAAAAGCCTGTGTTGCCCCATCCTTTGACTCTTGTTCTATTCATCTGTAGCCAAGACTACCTTTAGAGTACCTAACAAAAACGGCAGCATAAACCTATCGGGGAATAAACAAAACATCAATGTTTCTGTTGGTAATTTCAATAGTCGCTTAAGCATTTACTGCTTGCCAAACCACTTTCTTTTACAATTTCAGTGTAGTACAAACATACTCCAATCTCAAAATGATCTTCTCTAGGTATGTCAATTCCTTTGCAGTCCATCACAGTTTCACAGAGTTTCTGGATTGCCACTGCATTGTATAGTTGGAGGTCAAATTTCTAATCCGCAAGTAGTCCTAGTTACAGAAACAATGACAGTGGGTTATTCCTACAAACCCCTTCATATGTCAGCTGAAAGCATCCTATAACTAGCAAAACAAGAGGTCCATTTTACTATCTTTGATGCACCAACAAAATCCCCATATATGCAACTCAGTATGCTCACTTTAGAGTGGGGCGTCTCTCACTCCTGCCCACTCACCAATATTATATGTGACATCTTCCGAATTGCTTTGAGTAAGCGCATGAGCTTGGGCCCATTAGGGCTTCTTAGGCATACCTTGGTGCACTGTGATAGGCCTGTTACACGTATGATTAGGATAGTCCTAGATTTTGAACCTCATCAAGGTACATGTCTAGCGGGTGTAGAAAGAGAAGGTCCATTGGCTCTGCTTAACTTTTAAATGGAAAGGCAGTGGAACTATATGTTCTCTCGTGTGAGAGTGGACTGGGTTACGGATATTTGACTGTGAGTTTACTTACAGAAGAGTATGACGACAAAGACTCATGGTTTGGGCTGGGTGATGAACTTGGTTGATCCTAGGGTCAGGACCCAGAGGAGGTTGGCAGAGGATCCTCAAACCATCCCATTCCATCATCAGCTTCGGTGCTGGCCACCATAATAAGGGTACCTGGGTCTGACTCCCGCCCCCATGAAGGAATAACATAGAACTCTGAAACCCTAAACACAATGGAATACCACCAATTAGGAGTTCCCTACCACCTAATCGTAACCCTAATGAGCCATGTAATGTTGCCTCAGCACCTCAGTGCTGGTCACCCTAAATAGGGCCTTGGGGTGCATAACCAGAGGTCCCTAGTTTCCCCCAATGAGACACCAAACCATAGATGTCCAGGGACCTTGTCCACCAGGAGAAGGGGGCCCATCAGATGTAATATGCAGTCTTTAATACCATCAAGGAGAGTAGCTGCTGCAAAAGAGCTAAGCGACCAGCCATTTGACGGAACCAATGCCGGAATATGGACCAAACCATGTCAAGGACTTCCATGTGACCGTTTTGTGATCGAGGTAGCAAAATGAAGCCTCTCTGAGGTGCTGGAGTCTTTGGCCTGCAGAGTAGGAAGGTGCAATTGTTGGGCACTGCTTCTATTCTCGAATACACAGTCTGTTTACATGAATGCCCAGTCCTCCAATTTTTGAACTACAACAGCGGGAGTCCTTTCAGTCGGATCGCACTCAGGCGATTTGGCACTGCACAGCAGTCTAGAGGCACACAGACGCGAGACCAGCAACACTTCCCTGCGCCAACAAACTTTGAGAACAAAGGTGGAAGCCAGCCTCTATAAAGGCTCGGCCCATGCACTGATTCAATATAGAGACTCCTGGCAAAAGTATCATACCGATCCCAAGAGACAAATCCTCAACTACCATTACAAGAAACCGGTGCGGCAAGGTGGTCCTATTTAAGGAACCAATGAGGTCAGAGGCAGGAGAGAGGAAGAAGAGTACTGCATATTGGAGCGGCAAGGAGGGAGAAATTTGAGATCCTGACCCAAACAACCAATTCAAAAAAAGAAGTGTGGGTCACTTCAAACTTCAACATCGTTGAGTGACACTAACAATGCCAAAGCAAAGTGTATTCTGGGGGAGAGAGAGGGGATTACTGAAAGACTGCGGTTTGACAATGAAAACTTTATTGCCACTGTGACAACTTTCCCTAAACCTCTAGCTTTGCATTCTTTAATAGTTGTGAAACTATACCTGACTGAGTTGTCTTTTGATCCCCTGGGTTGTGACCGTAGCATTTCCCAACTATCACAAACTATTTTTCTACACAATTCTGTGTACTTTTTTTTCTTTTTTACATGGCATGCGGTGGTCAAATACAGTATGAAATAATGCGTTCAAATACCAGAACCCGATCCCAAAGAATCCATAATGCCTGTTTTGTTTTTTAAGATGTGTCAAAAGGAGCAGACCCCAGTTTTGGTAGCTTGAAGCATAGCTAGCAATGAGCACATTAGAGTTCCAAATGTACTCCCAAATGATGGTTGAATCAGGCTAATCATAGGTGTCAGTGCTCCAGCGTTCCTTAAATCCATTGAGGGTTGGATAAATGTTTTAAAAAACTAGCCTTCAATACAAACGCCATTTAGAGCCTTCTCCTATGAGGTGTTGACCCTTCCACCTTGGCATTTCACTAGCCTCATGAAGTTGCCTTCTCCGTCCACATTCAAATAAATTCAGAAGCTTGGCATAAAACATGCAAACTAATCCTCACTATAAATTCAAACCAACCATCACTTCCATTGTTGCAACCACCGCCATGTCCATAATCTCACACTCTTCTCAAAGACAAAAACATACTCCTATTTGTGGGGGCCCTGCCACTCATCTCACTGCATCTGACATAGTTAAACTACAGAAGGAGCAGTAGTTAAGGCTGCTCAGTGGTGTGTTTTTTTTCAATCTCAAAGACAGGCTCGTCGTTTAGTTCAGGGCCTGTTTCTAATTTGGCAATCACTGTCTACTCTGTGAATGTAGATGTCTGTTTACTAGTGGTGGCTGCAGACCCCTGACGCTTAAATACTTGTCAAGTGAGGGGAACACGGGCATGTACAGCACAGAGTTTGGCTATTCAAAAAGCTGTACCTGCTTCGCTTAGAGTTGCAGTAGCACTGGGAAGCATGATTCTGCTCTGAAAGCTGCCATCTCCTAGTCTAACTTTCCACTGCCACCAGCCTGTGGTAGCAGTCAAGATGGTCCCTGCTTGAACATGTTTTGGTTGCAAGGCCCCCTCCCTGCTAGAGTGGAGAAACTGCTACCACTATGAGGATTTCCACATTCACACTGAATGGTGGTAGGACAGGATTTGGGAGACTTCACCTCCTCGTAGACCATTCCCCTCTGCTTTCCCAGATTAGACACACAATTTAGATCATCCACAGAACATGGCAGGCAGTCCACATTAGACGGGAGAAGGCCCATTTGATGAGAGCTGGTTAAAGGGAGTGGCTCCAATACTAGAAACCATTGAATAGGATTAGAGTCCTTTTAGTTGGCAAACTATACCAGTTAACCGTGAAAAGGAACACATTCAAAGTTTGGGCCAAACAAATAATAAAACAGAGTCACTATCATGCGAAGATTTCATACATTTGTTTTCAATCGTGGAAATGACTTACTGACGAGGAAACTGCTTAATTCAATAAGAGAATGTCACCCTTTCCATTTCTAGAAAACCACTCCTAAACCTCTGTCTGCCTCGTCAGTTTGTAATTTGAAATCAAGCATCACCAACAGTGTCTCTGTACAGAGGGGATGTTCCAAAGCAAAGTCCTTGTCGGCTTTATCAGCCCATATTGTGCTTGAAGTTTATTTATTAAATAGTGAAGAACAGCTGCACATACTGCCATAAGTGAAATAAACCGCTGTCACAACCCCACTAAGTCCAGAAAGTCTTTGGTTTGGTTTGTTTGTTATGGGGTAGTCTTTGTTTTGAATAGCTTCTAGTTTCGACATCTGGGCTGAATTTTTCCACTGGGTACTACATATCCCAAGTTCAAGACAGATACTCTAGCCAACACACATTTTCCTGGATTGGCTCTCAAAGTATGATTATAAAGGTCAGAACGTTCAGAAACAGATGTGTTAAATGTCCTTTCTTAATGGAATTAAATATAACTGTCTGATCTTCTTGGGCATCAGCATAGGTTTGGCAGAATCCTAATGTTTTATCCACGAGATGCTGGAGTTGTCAAAAAAGCTGTCCTTTTTCAATCATATATTTGAAGCAGGAGTGACTTAGTTCCCCCACCTTGTTTCAGGGACTTTTAATGGGGTGACTCATGGGGCATTGTGCCTCCCTAAACCAGTCGATGATGGACCAAGGCACCATGGGGAGGATCTCTTTGTTACTCGCAATTGCATTACTCATGCAGCTTGAACTACACCAGGGAAGCAAAGCAGCGCAGGTCCACTCCCAGACTCTTGACAACTGCACACCTGCGTTGGAACACTCATTTTCCAAATCCAAGGTGGCAGGCAAAGATCTTAAAGCAGAGGACTGCCTGTTGTGTCAGTTATTTGCAGTAACTCCTGCAATAAAGAGTCTATTAAACAGGAACCAGACCGCTATCGAATTTCAAACCAATGCCCAAGTGGACAAACACAAGCAAAGATCAACTCCAGGGGAGGAATAAGTGGGTATTTAAACCTGCCAGGGACACAGAGTGTGGGTGAAAGGCAGGAGCTCCCCGGTTAAGCAACTCTTTCAGAGGGCCATAGGGCTAGACAGATCTGTGAGGAAACAATCTGGCCCGTCTACTGTTACAGGCCATTCATCTGGGGGCAGTCCAGAGGCCTCCCAGCTTCTCGTCAGTGCATCCACGGAGGGCCCTTTGTCTTTAAAAATCCATCTGGCTGAGGACTCGTTAAAGTCTCTGACACAGACTTGAACACTGGATTTCACCTTGAGGGCTCATGGACTTCACAGAACTTGCTCTGAGGTCCATACCACTCTACCGGGCCTCGCTCCAAGGGTTTGTCAGTCCCTAAAGAAAGGGATAAGGGCAAACCAAAGCAGTCCTATACTGTGTCACAAGCCATATCACAGAAAATGGAGGTCCGCCATGAGGGGAACTTGGGCGACATCTTGACCTCCATAAAATACAGACTATTGCCTGTCTTGTCCCCACAATACTCTGACAACTCGCCACAAGATTCCGTGCAAAAGCCTGATGCAACCAAAGCAACCCAGCCCAATCAGACTCCTACCTACGATGCACATGGGGTCCTTTACACTGCGTGTGAATTGGCCTGTTATGACTACATGAACGCAGACAATGCAGTACCAGACTTTCTGTCAAGAGCTGGCCTTTCCAGACTCTTGTGGCACATTCGTTCGGCAAAGTAGGACCTGCCTTCTCAGGAAGGAACCTTGTTAGCTTGTGACAACAACTAACGTGGTGTAACCCAAGTATATGGGTAAAAACCTTGTCCTACCGGAGAGGGAAAAACTCAACTTCTTCTCCATGGGTGCAGCAGCCAAATAGCAGATGAAATACTGGAGGAGGCAGCAGAACGGAATTCAAAGGAAAAGCTGAAGAATAACAATCCAGCAGAGCTCAATAGCCAGGGGCAACCAGAGGCTGGGGACGAGGGAAATCAAGGAGGAGGTAGCAGGAGGGATAGGCAGACTTTAAGGAACAAAGCGGCAACAAAACTTGGCAAATGTAAGGCACATCGGCTCCCTGAACTGCCGCAGAGAAACCTGCTGATGAGTGCAGAGCAGTCCAAGAACCGGAACCAGAAATCCAGCTAGGTTCTAGGGAAAGCACCATCTTTGAAGGGACTGCTTCAAGAAACCGCTCTGACATCTTGGAATGGGTTAGGGCTGTGAATGCTGCAGAGTGGTTCTGTTCCTCCTCCAATGGAGGGAAAAGCGGTGCATGACACTTCCTCCACATCTATGCGCTTCACAGATCTGTGGGTAAACCACCTCCATCATCCATATTAGTACCCAATTAGACTCTTAACTGGACCTCACCCTCTTTGGCTACCTGACTCCAGCTTCTGCACCTACTCGGTCCCAGACAGCTTGCAAAGGTCTCATCATTTTTTTTTGTGTGCCCAATTTCAATCTGTCATGGAGTCATCTGCAATGACATCAAACTTTAAAAGCCTCATTAAGGAACTTCTCCCTGCTGCTGCTCCAGTTCCTCCACCACCACCACCCCCACCACAGCTAGTTCATTTTGATGAACCAGCTGCTCTGGCCCTTGCGCCTCTAACACTTCCGCCTCTAGGAACATTACCAGCCCCAGTCACCTTACCAAGGTTCATTCTCCTCTATTGTGACTCGTGTGATAGATTGGGACATAGCCGAATACAGGAACTGTTGAGACTCCTCAAACATAGAGGAGGATATGCCATCCTCGTCTCAAGCCTTTCACAAAAGGATGAGAGCGGTGGGTGAATGTGTAGGTCTTCTCACACCCATCAGTTCCCCTCTCCTCCCATTTCAGAACCTGGGGTCTTGTTGGGCATTATAGTGCTCAATGCAGCAGATAGTTTAAGGATTCAGCAGTGAAGGTCTGGAGTAAGCTGTATTTGGCCACTCCAACTAATATAAAGCTGGACTTGTGGTACATGAATTTGCCTTCAGATTCAGTTAACCTCTTGGTGCACCCTTCACCTTCTTTCTCTGTAGTTGCCTCTGCATCTCTTTTTCATAAGGGATCCTCTAGTACTACCTCTACTTCATCTTCCAATCCTCCTGCTAAGGAGGAAAGACTTCTAGATTGCCTGGCAAGAAGGTACATGCAAACTCTGCGCTCCATCTGAGACAGGGGAATGCTGATCCGCTACTTGAAACTGCCAATCAGCGACTCTAGAAGGGGTTGGCTGATTTTCAAAATGACCTTCCACCACACAAGCAGTGGCTTTTCACTCAGGCCTAGCTAATCTAGGACAACAGCACAAGATCTACCAGAGTCCTTAGCACACCATATTGATACTGCAGCCACGGGCATGTGCATAGGAGTGAATATGCAAAGACGGGTGTGGATACTTTCTTCGAATATTGCTTAGGATGTGCAAGAATAAATTATAGTTTTGCCCTTGAAAGAGTCGGAGCTCTTACACAGCTCTTATGATGAGTTCCTGACGAAGAAGAATCTGCCTTATCTTTTAGTCAGGATTTTACATCTACAACATCTGGAGGCTTCACCGCTCTTCTTGAGAGACGGTAAACACAGCAAGATGGGGTCACCAAGCATGCCCGGGAAAAAGGGCAGCTACTGAAGGGTTCTTCTGCCCTGCCAGTACCGATGCAAAGAGGGGCAGGAATGATATCTTCATCTGAGTCCACAAGTCTCTGGTCAGCGGGAGAATTTTTGATTTTTTTGGCAGGATGGAATGTGATCTTATGGGATCCATAGATTCCATCTTTGGTGTCCTTGGGCTACAGGCTAGCCATTCTCCCCCTTCCTATTCGACGGGCTGGTTCCACAATCCTCCTCTAGGAAGTGCAGAAACTCCTGGACATGAGGGCCTTGGAATATATTCCCATCCCGCAGAGCGGTCCGAGGTTTGATCCCAGGCTCTTTACTGTTCCCAAGAAAAAAACAGGTGGCTTAAGAAACGATCTGGACTGGGCCCCCTTCAAATCATTTCTTTCCCTATTAAGGTTGAAGAGGACAATTCTTGCATACATCTGCTCTGCTCCAATTCAGAGACGATTGGTTATGCACAGTGGTTCTGAAAGATGCTTATGTGCATGTTCCCATATGGCCCCCTCACAAGGTAGTTTATACATCTGTCATTGGCAGATTCCCACTTCCATTATAGAGTCCTACCCTTTAAGCTGAATGAACCCCCTAGAGAGAGTTTTTACAGAGCTTGTGTCGGTCATTGGGGCTCATCCCCCACCTGAAGGGGTTTCATATCTACAATATCTTGTTAACCAGTATCTTTGAGCCACCTCAGCCGAAGAGGTTAGGATGATTGATCCTAGCATCCTACAGGCACTTCTGTTTGCACTGTCTCTGTCAATCAAGAGAAGTCTCAGTTTACCCCACTCAGTCTATTGACTGTATCAGCATTCACTGGGGTACCACGGTAGAGCAGGTTTTTCCCTCTTTGGACACAATAAAGGACATCATAGAGATGATACTTTTATTTTTTGAGTTAGAAGGGGGACTCCTCATGGTGGTTCCAGCACCTTCTGTGGCTCATGGCCTCCTGCATCCTAACAGTTCCCTTTGCATGTCTCAGAGGAGGATACAGCTGCATTTGGCAGAAAATTAGAATCAAGCAGAGCAGTCTCAGTGAGTCCTCATTCCTATTCTGGCAGTATGGCATCTGGACCTACTGTGATGCTCCAAAGAGGAGCACTTTATGGTGTTTCTAGTGCACACTGTTGGAGGATCCCCCTCACGAGGTGTTCATCGCTAGATTCCACACACACGGGTCGGGGTGCAACCCTGCACTCTTTCTGTTCAATGGCAGTGGGCCAACGAGTATCAGCAGGAGCACATCAATGTCTTAGAGCTCATGGCCTTTCAGCTAGCACTAATTGCAGTTCTCCCCTCTCTGGAGGGCAATAAATTGCTCATTCAGATGGGCAACTTGATCTGTATGTACTAAATCAACAATCACAGTGGCAGCACTAGGTCACCGGTAGTGTGCTGGTTAGAGGGCCCTCGATCATAACATGAATCTTCATGCCATCCACCTACCTGGAGTGGAAAATGTTAAGGCAGACAGTTTGAGCAGCCTTTTCCTAGTTCAAATGTGAATGGGAGCTGTGCTGTTCTGTCGTCCCACTGATCTTTCGAAAATTAGATGTTCCCCAACTATACTAGTTTGCCTCTGAGGTCAATGCCAGTGCTAAAACTTTGCGGCATGCAAAGGACTTGTTTACTTTTCTCTGGAAGATACATTGATCCAGTGGTCCAAATTAATGTTTTATGCGTCACCCCCAATCTCCCTGATCCAGAAGGTAGTTACAAAGTGGCAAATTACTACATGATTTTGGTCTGTGTTCACTGGCCAGCCAGGACCTGCTTTTTTTGGACCTGCTCAAGCTCGCCCTGGAAGGCCTAATATTTCTGCCAGCCTTTCCAGAGATTCTAACAATGCACAGAGGGAACAAGTGTCACCCATCCCTTCAATTGCTGAGCTTGGTCAGCGATTCCCTAAAGAACTAATCCTGGGTCACTAGGCCTCTTGGAGAACAATCTAAAAGTAATTCACGGGGCAAAATGCCATCCCCTCGATCACATTACAGGAGAAAGTGGCAGAAATCTAAACCCATTAAACTTTCATTCATGACCAACTTAGCAAGTTATAATTTGCAGGTTGACTTCTGCAGAACCTATCTTGCGGATATAGGATTGGACTGGAATTCCTTAAACATCTCATTGTGAGGACTGTTGAGAATATATCCACCAGTTAAGAACCCTCATCCAGCATAGTACCTCAATTTGGTTTTTATCAGTGATTTGCCACCCTTCAAGCGGCATGGGGGGAGGGAGGTTTTAGCCAAAATGAATGTATAATTGGCAAAGTAAGGGACAGGCACCGCCTGCAGAAGGAACATCAAAATCTCTGTCCAGCAGCACCTTTTCCAAGGAATTGGTATTCAGGTTAAATAAGAGCGGTGCCAGTACACATCACTGTCACACACCCCTGATGACTCCTAAATATTTTGTACATTCTCCCCCAGGTCCATACCTAACACATGTCAACTTATCTGATGTAATAACTTAAGAATTATCAGTAGATGTCCTGGAATCTTCATACCCCCGCCCCCAGGATCTCCCATAATCTCGGCATGTTAGCCTTATCAAAGGACGAGTAGAGATTTGTAAAGGCCATGTAGATAGGGGATTTATATGAAAAATAAATATATTTTGTTGCCAAAAGATAGAGATTTATTAACTGCTCCATAGCGCCAACCCCTTCTGTCAATCCCACTGGCTGCTTGCTAAAATTGTAATATTTCACTTAATGTTGTCATTTGTATAGTGCCTTTCACAATGGGTAGGTTCCCAACGCACTGTAGGTTGAAAGCCCTTGGAGGGACCGAAGTCCAAAATATGGCAAAGTTAGGAGGTGCTAATCTGCGTGTGTGCGTAATGGCCATTAAAAGTTATTAGGGCTTGGCCTAGTCCCTGCTAGCCTCCCATATCTAATTGGCATGTGTATGGGCGGAAAAATGTACACTAGGGAAATAGATTGGAGGGGGTGTGTGAGAGGATAGTCAGTTGTGTGTAGCTACAGTTACAATTTTTGTCGTGAAAGGTAGCTACATTCTTATGGCAGAAGTGTTGTACAAAGTGTCATTCGAGATGTATGTGAAAGCAGATGCGTGCAGGAGTGTGGACGCGCATTTGGATAATTCCAAAAACGTGGAGTGTGAGAGGCAAAATGAATTGGTTATCATCAAATGAAAGCCTATAATTAGTACATTTGTCCGAATTCTAAAACATCTGGGTGGATATATTTTGCATGCTTCCAGCTATCAAATGGCTACATTCAGGATCCCACTGAACAGTAAAGGCAGCATTCTGCCAACACCTGCCTTCCCTGTAGTGGATCACATTCTATAATCGCCTAGACTCCATAGCATGGTCCACCCTGGTCGACTGCCCAACCCTTCCAAGTGCTATACAACAGCTATTACAAGAGATTATCTGGTGCAAATGATACAATCTGTGCAATACAATGGCTACCATCACAAAATTCTACGAGAGCAATAACCGGGTGGCCCTCCTGAATTATTCCAAGTGCAGCACAATGGCCAACCGCCCAAGTATTCGAAGTGTAGCACGTTGGCTGGCTGCCCTAATAGATATTCACAAAGCAAACCCTTGTTATGTTATCCATTTTGTACAGAGAAGTACAGCGCAACTTATGCCAGAAGGCCGCTTGGTGCTAGAAAGACTTACAGAGCAGACAACAGCAGCTAGACATGTGCCATCAAAAAAGCAGGGGTTTTAGAGAGCAGCGAAACTGCAGATGGCCAACAGTAGAGCACAGAGCAATCGACAAGGCATGCCATAGTTTGGCAGCTGCCACTGAAAAAGCCCAGCCACTGATTCGGACATAACGAAATCTGGGGACAGAAATAAGAAATCAGTCCCTCAAGTGAAGGAGACGACAGGGCAAATAGGGGCAGACCTTGAGCTGTAAATAATCAGGCCCCAGTGCATGAAAAGCCCTGTGTATCAAGCACAAGGATTTAAAATGCACATGCTTGGCCACTGGAAGCCAATGTAGACCAGAAAGAATCGGGGGAATGTGGTCCCTGAAAGGTGTACCAGTGGCCAGCCGCGCTGCAGAATGCAGAAGAATTTGCAGACATTGGGCCTCATTACGAGTCTGGCGGTAATCGTGCCGGTAATACGAGTGGGTTGCCACCAGACCTATAAATATTTACCGGCACCTGACTAGCCGGTAACACCGGGAGATTACAACCCCAGCGGTCCGGAAAGTCAGGCGCTGGTAAATAGTAATTCCCCATTCCCATAGAGTACTAAGACTCTATGGGAATGGGGAACACGGAAGCACCATTATTAATGGTGCTGTTGCTTCCATGACGGCTTGCCTACCATGACCGCTGTGTCCGGCAGGGTCAGCCCTGTCAGGCACAGTAGCTCCGGCAAGCAAACTCAGTGTGCAGGTCCGGAAACAACGGTGTCAGTAATCTTACCGGCACCGTTGTTTCCAGACCGGCACACTTGTAATGAGGCCCATTGTATCAGAAAAGCGGGTAGCGCCAAGTACAGTGAGTTATAATAGTCGATACGACTTAAAACTAAGGCTGCAACTACAGGGTCACGCAGATGTTGAGGAATAAACTGCAAAATCCTTCTCAGGATCTTCAACTAGAAGTGACCAGACTGGCTACCTGTGCCAATCTGAGCAGCCATAGAAAGGGAAGCAGAAAGTTTGACACCTAAGTTTTTAACAGTGAACACAGGTGCAGGAAGAATGCCAATGGAGGAGGGCCAGAAAGAGGAAGTCCACAGAGACGACAATGAAGTAGGACCCACCACCATCACCTCAGACTTACCACCATTCAGTTTGAGCCAGTTGGCGCTCATCCAGCTCCCTACGGACTGCAGACAGTCCCTTAACTGAACTGCATGGGAGGGGTGGACCAGATCAAGGTGGACAATGATCTGGGTATCGCCCACATAAGAACAACTGTGGAAGACGTGGGAGCAGATGAGAACAACAAGAAGCTGGATGTAGATATTAAACCGAGTGGAGGAAAGGACAGAGCCTTGTGGAACGCTGCATAACAAAGAAGAGGGTACAGAACAAAAAGGAGGAAGAGATAGAAACTGGGAACGATTAGAAATAAAAGAGAGAAACCAAGACAGAATCACATCAGAGATCTCGGCTCCAGAGAGCTGACTGAGCAGGATGGAGCGGTCAATGGTATTGAAAGCAGCTGAAAGGTCTAACAGAATCCGTGTGGCCACTCCCCATTATTACAATGAACCTAAAATCCATCTAAGTGCAAAACATAGCCCACCCCCAAAATCCATCTAAATGCAATACATTGCAGAGCCCCAACATCCATCTAAGTGCATTACACTGCCCACCCCCAAAATACCTCAAAGGCAACACAAAGTGCGAACCGATGTAGCCAACCTTCAATAGACGAGTTTCCAAAAGACTTTTGATGCCACATTAAAGGGAGTTATTGGACGAGGAGATTTGGTTAGAGTCCTGCTCCCTTTCCTGTAAATTGGAACGGTCAATTCCCTTTGCCGCCTTAGGTGAATACAACCCATTCACAAATGATGTTAAAGATGTGTATAAGCAGCAGTGCCTAGAGCTAGATCTTTGCTGTGAAGAGATCTATGGGCACGGAATCGGGACTGGAGCTCATATTATGGTCCTATGAGTTAATTTTGCGCGTCACTTTATCTTATGAGAGGTCTGCCCTGCAGTTTATAACCAGGTCCCAATTGCTGATGCCTTGGTTATATGCAACAAAGGAAAGGAATGCCCCGATCTATAGATCTCAGGAAAGAAAGTAATCCAGGCAGCCAAATTTATATGATCTTCTGGGTACCTCGCTGCTTCCGATTGGCATCCTTGCACTGCAATGTTCCAGAGTTTTCTAGTGTCTCATAGTCTAGCAGCTGACACTAACCTCTCACCGGCTTTAAGTGCCCATTCCCCTTTAGACGAATTGCACACAGTTTTAAAGTGTGCACACCAAAGGCAATCTCCACAAGTTCTTAGGACTTGCTTTTGAAGAGCAGAGAAGCTGGCTTTTATCTAACTTGCAAGGGGAAGAGAATCCGCCACTATCCGTTGCCCTACGCGATCTAACTTTATTGGGCCTTAAAGAAAATAATCTGCTCCATTGTCTCAAGTCAATCCTGAAAAGCTGTAACCGTGCAAGGTGTAGGAAAAAGGCAAGCAAATTGCTGGCTAGGGGCGCTCTCCGAGACATCTGGCATGAGAAGCTGGCACACCTTCTCCCCAAGTTTCTAGCTTCTCACCTGATTCGCCACCCACTCTGGCTTCTTGGCATGAATTGCGTGGCTTGTGTTGCTCAGCTGCATAGGGTTTGTAGATTTTGTAAATGTCTCTGGTGTCCCCCCCTCCTCCCCCCTGCTCCTTTTCTTTGTGTGCCGGTTCCAGATTCCTGGTGCATGGAGAATGGATCTCACTCCACGGCAGCATCTTGCCTCAGACACCACAAGCCATCCTACATTACCACTACAGTGTGCCTCATTTGTCTGCTCCAGTGTTGCCTTTCTTCTCTTGGGTGAAAATAGACAGCAGAAACGGAATGTGCACACCTTAACCCGGTGGTGGTGGTGCCAATCCACCTAAGACTGTAACATTCTGAAAGCATGCTGTTGGCAGTGTCACATGTAGGAGGCAGCCTGTCGCGCGAATCTGATACAGGTTCAACAGGTCCTAGTAGGTATCTGGCTGCAGGTACATGATATTTTCTCTGGGGTTGGGATGTCCAGATTTTCTTAACCAGAAACGGGGACAGTTTATTAAAGTCAATGTAACAGAAATAAAAGGAGGATGCCAAGGTCTGAGCACTGACAAATGTATATATTTAAGTGACTTGATGATAAACATTTTTATTTAATTCCAGCTGCATTTGGGCTCCCTTTTGGATGCTTTAATTTTAATTTTACAGTTACTGCAACTATTTTGAAGGCAAATTCAATAGTTTAAACATGGTTTGGTAGATTTGATGTCTTGGAGAGTAGCAGTTAACATTTTTCGAGAGAGGAATTGACAATGCCATGACAAACAAATTGAAGTCAATAGCTAGAGAAAGGGTCATGGAAAATGTTCCTGCCCTTTGTGTTTCTAATTATTGTATTGTATTGTTTATTTATATAGCGCCTATACACAGAAACGTGTTTCAAAGCGCTCAAGGAGGGTGGGGACATGGGTAAAAAACTGTTGCTCAGGGCCCATGAAATTTGGAGACGATAATAATCTGTACAGGCAGAGTAAGTGCATAAAAATACTTTTAACAGTCGAGACACAGAAAATTGTCCGGACAGCGATTCTGCAGGTTTACCAGTGCAATTAAGGGGTGAATACAGGGGAGAAGTGAGAAGAAATCACAAGACCACATGTAGAGATCTGGACGACATTTGAGGAAAGTAAAATTACTATCAGGTGGTTTAAGAATGCTTCTGAAGCTCACAACTGGAAGTTGTATTTTATACACAGTGCAATCTATTTAAGTCTTTGACTACATGGCTTCTATTTTTTAAGTTTTGTGGGCATGCCCTGGATTTTTAAACATCCAAAAAGAACTTAACTGAAGACTTTACATAACTTCTTCCAGCTCTTTTCCATTCTCTTCTTCATTTTCCCTGCATCTAATATTATGTTTAGGTTTACACTCTCTCTTCCTCATACCAGGCTTTCCTTTGAGCTGTAACCTGACCTGTATTCACTTTTTATCTGATAGATCCGCTGATAATGATCCAGCTTCAACGGCTGTTCCCAAAAGGTGTGGCATTTGACTATTCTTCACTACTTTGTAGTGATAAGTAGACATGGTGTGGAAATGTAACTGCCCCCACCCCATATCTTGTATGTCTGATCAGTCCATTTTATACAACACAGGATGCAGGATATTGGGGGCTAAAGCGTACTACTATCCCATGCAGTGCTCTGCGGTAAGTGTTGTCTCTTCTAGCTAGTGCTGCAGGCAGCCGGTCTATTGACATGAGGGCCCAACAAAATCAAAGTTCCACATGGCTTGTTGCCCTGGGAAATATAGATTGGCTTATCTTGCCTCCCTCATAAACAAACTGGAGCAGCTGCTTGGTTTCACTGCCAACTTTGTATTTGTATTTGTATTTGTTTTATTTATATAGCGCAGACCAGGCCCAAAGGCAACCGGGTGCATATCTTGGCAGAGAATTACAAGTATAACATATCATCACAATGGTACCAACAGATTGTGAACAAAATATACAAAATATACAATTGACGTTACAAATCAGAGCAATAAGCAGAACAGTAGTGCCGGAACAAAGCAGAGCTAGGTCCCAGATGGCCCGTCAGAGTCAGAAGGGCGGTTGTTAGTGAGATGTAACTAGCCAAAGCTTGGCTTTGTGTTTGAATAGGTTAAATGACGGTAAGGTTCTGATAGTGAGTGGTACAGTGTTCCAAAGCTTGGCTGCCAGGACAGGGAAGCTGGCACCCCCAGCTGTATGAAGCTTGAATCTAGGGATTGCAAGACCGTGGGACTGTGCAGATCTAAGTACTCGCATTGGTATATGTTGAGTGAATCAAGAGGCTAGATATGAGGGGGCCTGGTGGTTAACACATTTGTATGTAAGGGTAAGTGCTTTCAGTGAGATCCTTTGGGCGACTGAGAGCCAGTTGAGGTTCTTCCTGGTTTCTGAGCTGTGGGCAGATCGGGGGATATTAAGAGCCGCTCTAATGGCATTATTTTGACTAGTCTGAAGTTTGTTAAGATTACCCTGGTTAGTGCCTTGGTACAATGCATTACAATAGTCCAGTTTGGACATAACCAAGGCCCTGGCCAGGGTAATGCAGTTCTGGGCGGTAAGGAATGGGCGACAGGCTGAGATCAATTTGCAGGTGTAGGCAGACGCAGCAGCCACTGCATTGGTTTGTCGGGTGAGAGTCAAGGAGGCGTCCAAGTAGATACCCAAAGTTTTGGTATCTTTAGATACTTTAATTAGATTACCGTCAATGTTAAAGGAGCCGAACAGGGGACTCAGTTTGTTAAGTCTCTGTTGCGTGCCTAAGATGAGAAGCTCAGTCTTGTCATCGTTGAGGCACAGCTCGTGCTGGGCCATCCATGCTTGTATGACAAGGTAAATGTCATTGAGGGCTTTGGAATCAACAATGTAGTCACCAGTAATGGGTATGAGTATCTGGGTGTCATCGGCGTAATTCGTGTAGGTGACACCCAGATAGTCAAGCACATCAAATAATGGTTTGGTGAAGACATTATAGAGAAGAGGGGAGACACAGGACCCTTGCGGGACTCCACAAGGGACTGGTGTAGGGTCGGCCGATGCGGTGGGTGAGAAAACTCTCATGTGTCTGTTGTCGAGGAATGACCTAATCCAGTTGGATGCGTTGTCAGAGAAGTGGGCAGCGGACTTCAGGTGCCGACATAGTATTTGGTGGTTGACCAAGTCGAAAGCAGCGGATAAGTCCAGTAGTAGTAGAAGGGCCAGTTTACCGTTGTCTTTAAGGTCCTCAATTTGAGTTTTGAGGTCAAGAAGAGCTGTTTCAGTCCCGTGCTTGGGTCTGAAGCCAGACTGTCTTGAGCCGAGGAGGTTATTAGTTTCTAAGTAGTTCTGAATCTGCAGGTATGCTGCTCTGTCAAGTATTTTGAGTAGGAACGGTACAGTGGTAATAGGTCTGTAGTTAGTTGGTGTTTCGGGGTCCAAAGTCGTTTTTTTTAGGAGAGGGATAACCCATGCGTCCTTTAAATTGTTGGGTACCGTTCCAGTTAGGAATGAAGAGTTGATGAAGGTGGTTATGAAAGGAGCGAGGTCATGTGCCGCTTCCTTAATGATAGGTGCTGGGCAGGAGTCACCTTGGCAATTAGAGGGTTTTAGGTTGCGAATGATGTTTTCGACCTCGAGGATGGTGAGTGGGGTGAAGCTGAAAGGGGTGTGAGTAAAGGAGGCCGTTGGCGTAGTGGAAGGTTTAGTGGGGGGGGTTGGTGAGTAGGGAAGTTTGTTTGGCGTTAATTTTTGATTGCAGGGTGATGATTTTGTTGAGGAGAGCGTTTTGGATGTTGTTGCACCATTGGCTGTCTTTGGTGCAGGTATCAGGAACGGGGAAGGGGGCTTCCAATTCTTTAAGGATTTTAAATAACTCCTTAGTGTTGGATTCTGCTTGTGAGATACGTTGGTTGTAAGTCTCCTTTTTGGCTTGTAAGATCGCTTCCTTGTAGTTGTGGGTAGCGATGATGAGGCGTTCTTTGTTAGGGTCACATGGGTGGCTCTTCCAGAGTGATTCAGCCTTGCGTTTTTCTTTGCATAAGACTCTTAACTGCGGGGTGAACCAGGAATTCAAATGGGCTTGTTGTTTAGCTTTCCGTAATTTAAGCGGTGCTATATTATCAATGGCTTTGAGCAGTGTTTGATTGAAGATGTCTACAAAGACTGTAGGGTCGTTGTGTTGGGACACACATTTGTTCAGGATAGGAAGGATGAGTGGGAGAAGTTTATCCCTGGTGATGTCTTTTTTGTTCCTTGTGGGAGTGGCTGGAGTTATCGTGGGAGTGGTGAGAGGGTTGGTCGCTGGTAGGTGGAAGATGATGATGATGTGGTGGTCGGACCAGGCACAAGCGTGGTTGGAACTTATGGTAGTGTTGCAATTGAGGTCAGTAATCCAATCGAGCGTTCTGCCTTTAATATGGGTAGGTTTGTCAATGCGCTGTTGGAGTCCTAAATTAGCTAATGTGGTAGCGACCTCGGAGGCCAAATGATCCTTAGTGTTGTGTAGGCCAAGGTTGAGGTCACCTAGAAGCAGTACCTGAGAGTTGGGTTTCGTATTGACAGTCAGAATGGCTGTGATCTCATCTATGAAGGAGCCAAGTGGTCCTGGAGGTCTATAGATAAGATGGAGGGTAGCAGTGTTAGTTGGAGATAAGGTGAGTTTCACGGAGAGGGATTCTGCAGAACTGAGCTCTGTGTTGGGGATGATTCTAAGTGTGATGTTATTTCTATGTATGAATGCGACTCCACCTCCTTTGGATGGTGATTGTCGGTCAGCTCTAAGGATAGAGTAACCGTTGGGGATAGCGAGGGAGAGAAGTGGGCCAGAGGCTGCGTGTAACCAGGTTTCGGTAATGGCCACAAAATCGAGGTTATGAGTGGTGATGAGGTCAGAGATGTCCAGTGCGTGGGCCGTAATAGATCTGGCGTTAATGAGGTCACCCTTGAGTTCTTTGGCAGAGATGGTGCTGTTGGATGGTGGTAACTTCTGTGTAGTAGTGGTGACGTGTGTGTGCTGAGTGCAGTGGGCACGAGGCAGTCTGGATCCAAGTCTACGATTCCTGACTTGGAATGTGCAAGGTTGATTAGGTGTGGGTTTAGTGGCAAAGTGTTGGAGCCATAGGGCAGGGTCATTGAGGTATGGGTTACTAAGGGGCATTGCGGTATGGTGTAAAGTAGGGTGATGAAGGTCGGTCTTAACGGTGCTGGGAGGAGTAGGGGGATAAAGGGATGTGGCAATGATGAACCCTACGATGATGGCGAGAGTAAGGTGGCTAGCAGTTGGCAGTGGCCGCATATCTTGAACCAAGTGCCCTAACCGTCTGTGCGGTAGTGTAAGCGTGCACTGGAGGGGACATGGAGGATTTCTGCGCTGGGCAGAGGTAGGATCAGCCAGGAAGTGGCAGTCCAAGTGCAGCTTGCTAGATAGGTACATGTGCAATTATGCAATCAATGACTCAAAAGGCAGTGGTTCAGCTAATCTGACTGGGTAGGTACATGTGCAAATATGCAATCAATGACTCAAAAGGCAGTGGTTCAGCTAATCTGACTGGGTAAGTACATGTGCAAATATGCAATCAATGACTCAAAAGGCAGTGGTTCAGCTAATCTGACTGGGTAGGTACATGTGCAAATATGCAATCAATGACTCAAAAGGCAGAAGTTCAGCTGATCTGACTGGGTAAGTACATATGCAAATATGCAATCAATGACTCAAAAGGCAGTGGTTCAGCTAATCTGACTGGGTAAGTACATGTGCAAATATGCAATCAATGACTCAAAAGGCAGTGGTTCAGCTAATCTGACTGGGTAAGTACATGTGCAAATATGCAATCAATGACTCAAAAGGCAGTGGTTCAGCTAATCTGACTAGTTGAGTGCAGCAAGTTGCGAGCAATTAGCTTAACATCAAACGCTATGCGACTACAGAACATAAAGGATGGTGCACGGCGTACATATGAGCATTTACAAGAGGCAGTGATTCGTAATTAGAATGGTGATAAAAAATGTGGCACTACGTAGTGAAGGCGCTCCCGAATGAGAGAGGGGAATGTCCTTAATATCCAGTCGGGGCAACAAAGGACGTCAGGCTGGGTGAGTTCACCATACTGGGTTCAGCTAGGTCAGGTCCACGAAGAGTCTTACCGCATTTCTTGACGGCGTTCCGTATGTGTCCTAAGGATCAGGAGCACATCATCAGCTGGGAATGAGTGTGCTGCGGAGCGGTAACCAGCGCCGTAGCGGACCGGTGTCATATATAAGGGTTCAGCATAAGGCGCTCCCTCGCGCTCCAGGGCGCGAACAGGGAGCAAACAGGGGCCTTGGTATGGGCCTTCGTGTGGCCGCCGGCGCTTCCGCCTGCCGGCAGATGTGGGTAAAGGAAAAGGCTGCTAGGTGCCTAGCAGCGAGGCATCAGCCTCGGTTTCATGCCACGCTGCGCCCGGCATTAGTAGGTCAGGCAAGGTGGGTCAGGCAGTGCGTGCTCGATGGCATCTGAAGATTTTTTTCTTGGTGCAGGCAGGTGCAGTGAGGGTATCTGTGCCTTACCGCATGGATGGCTCTAGGTAGGCTTTCAGTGCAGCTGGGTACCGTGGATGGCGGTGACCGCGGCACGTGGAGTGCTCCTGCTGCTGAATGGTGGCTGCTGCAGGGGAGGAGGGGCTCCTGCCCTCTCCTCAGGGTAGCCTTTGTGTTCTTTTAAGGAGGTTTTTCATTGATATGTAGAATATTAGTTATTTGCCAAACTGAGGGAGAGAGCACACGCTTAAAGGGCATCCTTTCTGATCAGATATTTTCAAGTCCATTGTGTTATGCTACATTTAAAGTCTATTTAGGCTTGTGTAGATATGTATTTGCTTGATTCTGCCTGCTGTTTTGTGCTGGTGCTAGCAGCTATCCTAGTGGAGGTAAGCACCCAATTGCATAATATTTCTTTTTTTAAATACTCACCCTCCTGTAAATATCAAACAACCTCATCTCCACTTTCTCCTTAAGGGAACATGTAGTCCTAATGGGTGTAAACATTCAGATGTGCTATGAAATGTTAAACTCATGCCTAGAGTATTGATTTAGCATTTAATTAAATACTTGCATTTAAGTTTTATATAGTAATATTTCTAGTTAGTATGCTAGGTAATACAATGTATGTATATTCTCTTTGTGCAGGCATCTTTTCTGAGGAATCCTTTGAAAGAAACTGTTCCAATGTGTTGAAGAGCTAATCCCTGATTATCATTTCAATTCAACAGGTAAAAGCATGAATGGACAAAAGAACGTCGAGGAGCCTATGCAGTGCATTAAAAACAATCCACCCTTTGAAGCTTTTTTGGGCAAAATCAATCTCAATGTTCCCCAGAGCTTTCAAAATGGAACAGACTGTGCAAATGAGCTGCCACCAGAAGGCTATTGGGACCTGAGAGGGGAGAAAACTAGTTATTATGAAAGTAACTTCAGCACTTTAGTACATGGCAGTGTGCATCAGCCAAGGACCAATGTAGGTGTACCAATGAAGAATGATGAATTTGAGAGTCATCCGAGGAATGCATTATTTCCTGATCAAGATCCACACACGAAGGAAGGTCTAACACCCTACATCTGTAGCGAATGTGGTCAAAGATATGGCCTGAAAGGAGAACTTGTTAGACATATGAAAACGCATTCAGGAGTAAGACCATATGCATGTACTTACTGTGAGAGAAGCTTCTTCCGGAAGGCAAACCTCATTGCGCATTATAGTACACACACAGGAGATAAACCATATATGTGTACTTTCTGTCACAAAAGATTCAATAGGAAATATAATCTGAATGGACATATAAGGATACATACTGGAGAAAGACCATATAAATGTAGTGAATGTGAGAAAAGTTTCATATGGAAAGGCGATCTTAATCAACATCGAAGAAAACATACTTGAGAGGCTGACAAATGTATTAAATCTGAAAAAACGAACAAACACTATTAATTAAGGAAACGATTAAACAGCACTTAAAAGCATGAATTACTACAACTACAAAGGATGTTTGCACAACGGAAAATGGTGTAACTAGCAATAACGGCTGCAGAAGAGATCACCAAAAGGAAATAAAGAGTAGAATTGAGTAACAACGTAACCCTCGTATCTGGAAATCCAGCTACTGTCCCGGTTCATGTAGTGATAACACCTGGTTTACCATCAGACCTGGTAATAAAACATTTGGAACAAACTCTTTGATTATTTCGGTTGATAGGCTGACTCAAAAATGAAGCAGCCACGCTGCCTGTTGCACTACAGACATTCAGTATTTGGGATGCAGGCATTCACTGTACTAATGCATTTTCATTTATTTTTTAAACTGCTGTATGGCTCACACCCTAATCAGCTTCACCTACCCAAAATGTTTCCTCTTCCTTTGTGTGTCCCCTTTTACCTCATAGTTTTACTCCACTACCCTATGTGTTCTATATGTTTTGCTCTTTCTTGCCACCCCCCCTCAGCTGCTTATACCCATTACACCGATGTGAAATCCCAGAAACTTATTTCCACCTATCCATGTCTTTCGTTGATTGATTGATTCGTACACAAATGTTTCAGAGCGCGACAAGGCAAGGGGGGGAACAGGGGAGAACAAAACAGTGATCTTACTAGGCCCAGTGACATTGAGAACGCGCAAGTGCATGGGAGAGGGGGGAGGAGAAAAGTGCATGGAAGGGGGAGAGGTGGAAAGTGCAAAGCAGAGGAGAAACCGATAAATAACAATAAATAAATAATAAAGGCAACAAACGGTGGTAATGCAGCCAGCAATTTGCAAGTGCAAGGTTTAAGGCAGCAGACAGGGTAGGTCTGATAAGTGCAGGAAGAAAAAGGGGGGGCTATATGGGTACAGATACAGACCCCAGTGCAAGGGGTGGCCCGGAGGCAGTGCTGGAGGGTGGCAGGATGAGCAGGTACCTGGGCCCAAAGGACAGAGGGTGGCCAGGTGTATGGTGCCAAGATAGAACAGATCAGCATGGGAGAGGGGGCAGCGAAGGCAGAAGAAAAGAGGAAGGTCTTGTGGTGCTTCCGGAACCGGAGATGGTTCTCCTCAAGTTTTAGAGTGGCAGGGAGGCTGTTCCAGAGGGAGGCCCCAGCCGAAGACAGAGATCTACCCCCAGCACGTTTCTTAGAAAAACTACTGACTCTGAGGGAGTTGGAGGTAGAGGAGCGAAGAGCTCGAGAGGGGAGGTATTTGCGGAGGGATAGCTGAAGGTATTTTGGACCCAGGCCCCAGAAAGCCTTGTGGACAATGCAGAGGGCTTTGAATGTAATCCTTGCATCCACTGGGAGCCAGTGGAGAGATTTCAGAGCAGGAGAGATACGATCCCACGGCTTTAAGCCAAGGACAAGTCTCGCAGTCCTGTTCTGGATTAGTTGCAGAGGGCGGAGAGTAGAGGCAGGTAGTTTTTGAAAGAGGCTGTTACAATAGTCCAAGCTAGAGGGAACCAGAGCTTGGGATACCATGAGCTTCTGGGGGAAGGAGAGGAAAAGCAGAGTACCTCTGAGGAGGTGCAGTCGGAAATTTGACTTTTTAGAGACCTCAGAGATGTGGGCGGAGAAGGAAAGGGAGGAGTCAAAGATGACCCTGAGGTTCCTAGCCTTGCAGGTGGGGGTAGGAGGAGGGCCAAGGGATGCCGGCCAGAGAGTGAGGGGAAAGGATGGTGAAGGTATGCCGATGAGGAGGATCTCCGTCTTGCTGGCATTCAGACAAAGATCATTGGCGGCACACCAGTCTTGAATGGCAGTTAGGCAATCAGAGATGAGAGAGGGAGAGGAGGTGGCAGAGGGCAGCCTGAAAATGAGTTGTGTCGTCAGCGTAGCACTGGAAATTTGAGCAGAAAATGGCAATGCAGTGGGCGAGAGTTGCCAGGTATTGGTTGAAAAGCCAGGGCGAGAGATTAGACCCTTGGGGAACACCACAGGTAGAGAGGAAGATAGATGAAAGGAAGGACCCAAGTTGGACCTGGGAGGGTTGATCTGAGAGGAAAGAGATCAGCCAGGCCAGAGCCTGATCAGTGATACCCAGCTTTTCACAGAGACGGTTGAGCAGGATGGTATGGTTGACCATGTCGAAGGCAGAAGTGAGATCGAGGAGGATGAGGACAGAGGGAATGTTCGAGTCAAGGTTGGAGAGCAGATCTTCACGGATGTTCAGAAGAGCAGTTTCCGTGCTTCTGGCAGCTCTGAAGTCAGACTGGTGGTCATGGAGACAGCCAACAGAATTGGAATGAAGGTTAAACTGAGAGATGGCCAACTTTTCCAGGAGTTTGCCAAGAAAGGGAGTAATGGAAATTGGGCGATAGTTAGCTGGACAAGAAGGATCAGCTGTGGGTTTCTTGAGAAGAGGATGCAGAAAGGAGTGCTTCAGAGGGGAGGGGAAGGATCCAGAGGCAAAGGAGTGGTTGCAAAAATCAGCAAGGGCCGGAGCGAGGGTGTCAGTGTGGCAATCATGACCTCGCCCTCGGGCTATAAGGCAGAACTAAACTTGAGAATATCTACAGCAGTTCTGTTTTTAATAGCTGTCTCCAGTTAAAAGACAATTATAATGTTACTATTATGTACAGAATAAAGAATATTCTGCACCTGCATGATGATCAGAAGACCACCAGAGATGGTGGCACAATGAGTTGCAGAATGTATTTGCCCCTCATTCTACAGAAGACACTGCTGCAGTGAAATTACCACATACTGTAACAAACATTACAAACTGTTATGGTGATTTTCTCTGGATGTCTTCTTTTTCCAGGGGTTCTAAAATAACTATTATTGAATCCTTTTCTAATCGAA
Source organism: Ambystoma mexicanum (assembly GCF_040938575.1). NCBI lineage: Eukaryota > Metazoa > Chordata > Amphibia > Caudata > Ambystomatidae > Ambystoma > Ambystoma mexicanum. Next base: position 1,447,259,960 of record NC_090935.1, on the reverse strand, counting down.
TTTCAGATTAGTTATCATACATACTGACTCAATGCTGTAGGTTATGCAGAGCATTTCTGTTTAGAATTGCAAATTATGAAAGGCAGCTCTTCTTGCGGTGGAATGCAATCGTTTAGTAGAGCGTCCCAAATCTTGAGTCTGTGGGAATTTGCCCCATAAACTTTGTTCATAACATTGAGCAAATTCTACATGGAACACACTTTATTGTTGCCATTTGATTGCATTTCCTGTTGACTGGCCATGATTTGTGAATATGATGAATCAAGTAGAGGTTATGTGTAGTGGTTGATCTTCTTCAGGGTTAGGTGCAAAGGCTCCATTGCTCCTGTTTACCTGAATATGGTATTCATTTATTTTCCACCTGTATCTGTCCACCAGGCCACAGCAAAATGTGAACAGCCATAAACGCATGTATACAACATCGTATCCTTTACGACATGCCTTACAACAATCTTATGGAAGGCGTTACAATACACAGCAGAGTTAAAAGGCAGTCTACCAGATATACATCGAGGCTAAGGAGGGATACATGAGTCACAGGAGGAAAAGATGCTAAGTAGGAATGAGAAGATCAGACATGCAGTGAGTGGCGTGAGGGAAGGGGGGCTGATAATAAGGCGATGGAGAAAGGTTCCAGATTTAAAAGAGACAAATGGCTATAAAGAGGGAGGGGGAGGAGCATGACTGTCTTCCCGTGGGAAGAAGCACAATGGTAGGATCAAATAATTAGTGTCAGGGTCAAACATGAAAGAAGGGCCTGAATGCTCTCAAGTTATTGCAGCTGGCAAAGCCGAGGGATGTAAGTTTGTGAAGAGTTATAATCCTAAGTGTTCATGACCTGTCTTGATGTTTGTACGGTTATTACACAAGGGCACGTGGAGTTATGCAACTAAAAAGTAAAGTCAATGGGCCTGATTCATGAAAGTGTTTTATAATGGCGCAATCCCATAGGAAAACGTTCCATGAATCAGGCCCAATGAGTTTAGGCTGTAGTTCAAATCAAAATAGGGTGGAAATGGGTAGCCACAGAGTGTGACCTTTAGTCTATAGCACATCTCTGCCATTCCATTATCAATTTTATTTTGGTTTGTGTACATAGTTATTGTGGCACAAACAGGAGGAAGGATACATATTGTTGTCCTCTTTATGTACAAAAGGTGCCTTTTCATAAGTTTTGCCGGCATTGGGATTGCCAAATGATGAATGCTGTGTTACTATTTTTTCGTGGCTGCATCTGGTTGTGGAAAAGCCCTCTGTTGAAGCTTTCAACTATTGTTTAGTTGTATGCTTTTCAAAGGGTCTTTTAGAGCTTTCTTTTAAAAACGAATATCTTTCTCTTTGATGTTGCATTCATGAACAATTGTATCAATATCTTAATATGGTGTTTTTGTAAAATACAATTATCCGTGGATAAAGTAAGTTTTATGATTGTATAGGTTCAACATGTCAATATGTAAATAATAACTTTCTTTTTCTATATTGCTTGCTACTGTACATTTTGTCAGTGTTGGTGCTGTAAAGAATGGGCATCATTATTATTCGCATTAGCCTTGAAAGCACAAATGGCTGCATTGTCTTGAATGGAATTGGAACCTCTGAGAGAGAGACACACACACACTCTCTCTCTCTCTCACTCTCACACGCTCTCTGTCCCCCAACAAGCCCTTCATTCTCTGATTTATCACTTAAATTTATAAAGAACATTTTGGATATTGAAACAATTGGGAATTATGGCTATTTCAGATAGTGCCAGGTAACAAACTCCATTTTACATAAATGTTGTGGACCAGGGGCGTTGCTAGGGAGGGGCTAAGGGGGCTATAGCCCCTGATCTTTTGGTTGTAGCCCCGGATAGAATCTCAGGAGCTACAGCCAAAAGACTAGCTAGCCCCCAGTCCCAACAGTTCCGACATCAGCTTAGCCCCGGGTCTTTTCCAGACCTAGCAACGCCCCTGTTGTGGACAAGCTAAGAGTGTGCACCACTGTTTCTCAAAAGGAGTCCTGGTTGTTACCATTGTTAAATATCCTAGGAATACTGTCACTTCTTTAATGTGTGCAAAGGGTGGGCAGACTCCACAGCGATCCTACAAGTGCCGTGTATGGTGTTAGCCTTTACTTATCACTGCCATATGCTCATGCATACATAGAGTGATCCAAGTACATGTTCTACCTGGAGTAGATAATGGCACAGGAACCTTAGGACTGCATGGATTCCCATACCATTATGTGTCCTAGATGACAAATGTCTATAATCTGATGGAGTGGGCTCCCACATACAAGCTGTTTTGTTTGAGGCTGCTCTAATGGAACTGCTGCCTGCATCCTACTTGGGGAAGGCAGAGGGGTTACATTCTCATAGCCGCCGCCAGGACTACCAATTGGGCTTGATGCAATGCTATAAAACCCCCTCCACACACTTGTTGATGGATATGCATATGTGCAGTTTTTCCTGGACTTCCTTTTCTTGGCAAGGGGGCATCCCGCCTTTCATCAGCAGTCACATTGAGTGCATGAAGTGCAACCACACCCTTGATAACTTCCACTGGCTCAGAGACTGCCTTGCTGAAATCCAATACATTACCTAACCAGAATGTACAGCTGCTGACCTCTTTGAAGGCCGTTAACACCTGATCATGCTGGGAGACTTCAACATCTGGCTTGAGAAGGAGGACAACACAGCTACAAAGTCACTGCACAAACCTTAGTGTACTGCACCTCAACAAAGCTGGCTAAAGGACATACCTACAAAGCTGGACACACCTTAGATGGCCTCTTCTGCAACAAGAACTTCACCAGTGATTACTCCACAATCTACTTTACCCGGGGAGATTACTTGTCCCTCCCATTCACCATCTTCACCAAAGCAACATCATTCACAAAATCCTCCAAAGGACCGCCAACATTAACCAGATCATGAAAAGAGATCCAACTGGACATCCTCTGTGAAAAACCTAAAGTGTCCAAAACCCATCACTCAACATAAATCCAGAATAGAATACCAGATGACCAATTTAATGACATTGATAACATGATAATCACCACCCTCGGCAGTGTTGCACCTAAAAAGCCATTCAAACACTCAAAAGAATCAAGTCACCAAATGGTTTAGCTCCAAGCTTAATCACATCGAAAAATAAGAACAAGATGGAGAATGAGAACAAGCTACCTTCCTACAGAAGAAATGGCCTACCATTGGCAGCTATAGTTCTAAAGACCAGAAACTATCGAAGCAAAAAAAAACTCATGATTCACATTATACTTAATCAGAGCAATAGAGTGAGACAGGTCTTTAAAAGCATCCAAGAATTCAAAAACCTTGCAGTCTGCAATGTGGCTTAGATATCTACGCAACAGGGCAACCCTATCATGACAGACTTCACCAACAAAATTCGAGAACAAGCCTACCTGGGCAGGAAACTACCAACCACACCATACCAAACTATGGAAATTCTACCAACAGAACCTCCTACCCTGACATTAACAGCCTTTTCATTATTTCCTTAACCAGCACTTGCTCTCCACAGTCAATTCCAGCAACCCACAAGGTTTTTCTCAAAGGCCAGTGGCCCCCATCTACAAAATGATAACTCGTCAATGTGGGCTAACTCCTGCCTTTCTAACTTTGCCCAGTGCTTCTATTGAGAAAGGGGGCCATCCTTCTCATCTTCAAAAACAGCCTTCATCAAACCATTCCTTAAAAAACTCATTTAACGCAATTGACCCAGCAAATAACAGACCATCTCCAGCACACCTTTCATTGCCAAAATGTTTGCCAAATTAATCTACTAGAATAATCCAAAAGTCACAAGACAGATTCCGGTCAACGAGAGAACAAAAGTCACACGATGCTCAATATGGCACATCCTAAATAACAATGCATACAGTGACTCACTGAGTACACACCTCCTGCTGGATATTTTATACTCCTTTGATAACATCAGTCACAAGCTCCTACTAAAAACACTAAAGGACAGTTGGGTAAAGTGATTTACAGAACACTGGATCACATCCTTCTTACCTGAGAGAACAGAAACAAAAATTAATGGATCCGTTCAGGTCAAGTCTAATTAACCTGACATGCATAGTACCTCTACGATCCAAGATATAACCTCTTCTCTTCAACATATACATGGCACCACTACTGAAACATATTAACAACCAAGGTCTCACATGCTTCAAATATATAGATTTTTTTTAAAAAACAATTTATTTGGTTTTTACAACAAACAAATAACAACCAACCCTCCCGACAGTTTCGTTTTCAAGCTTCTTGGCATATATTTGCATTTCTTTATTACTGTCATCCTCCCTCCTCCCCCTTAACTCGAGCTTCCTCCATTATTCCTCCTAATGCCATGTCTCTGGGGGCTCCTACCCTTCCCTGCTCTCGGACGTATCATGTTCGCTTTGGCTGGTTTCGGGTGGATCCCGACAATGTGGCCACCAGTTGTCTCCATGCTATCAGAGGTCCCACTTTCTTTTCCTCCCCTCTGCTGGCTGCCTCATACCATACTACTGTTTCGGCATCGGCCCATTTCAGGAGATCATGCCACCATACCTCTATTCTGGGTCTGTGGCTTGTTTTCCAGCTCATAGCAATTCTCTGTTTAGCCAGAATATAGGCCAGGTCCTTGAGTTTGCTCACGTGTTTCAAGTTGCGTGGTCTGGTGAAACCCCCTACCATGCATGCCCACACGGATTCTACATCTAGCTTAATTCCCTTCTCAGTTAGACTTTGGTTAACTTCCCCCCAGAATTTTCCCACCTCCGGGCATGCCCAGAACATATGAATCATCCCCGCTTCCACCTCCCCACACTTGGGACATGTTTGTACTTCTGTGCCACCAAATCTGGCGATCTTCCGTGGGGTCATGTATGCATTATGGGTTATGTACAGCTGGAACTGTTGTAGCTTTGCATTTCTGGACACCTTTTTGTGGTATCTCTGTGGCCTTTCCCATTTCCCGTCTTGCATGGGTACTCTCGCATCCTCCTCCCAATCCAATCTCAGCTGGGACACCTCCTTACCCACTCTAGACATGGGCACATGGGCACACTCTAGACATCACCAGTCTGTAGATCCGGGATACCTCATGCCCTCCTTCCGAGATATCATATATTGTTTCTATAGCCGTGTCAGGTTGTTCTGCTAGCACTATTTCGGACCATGTCCCCTTCACCCGATTGACCACTCTGGTATAAGTGATGTATTGCCCCGGTTTGTAACCCAGTTTCATCAACTATCGTTTGGAAATCCAATGCCTTCCCTTCTTGCCATATATCTCCCAGAGTTGCTAAGCCTACCGGCTCCCAATGTTTACAAATCCCCTTTCTTAGTTGCTCATCCACCCTGCATAGCGTCACAAGTGGTGCCTGCGGGGAGCATGGGGTTGGGTTACCCATAGCCCGGCATGCCTTGTGCCATGTCTTCCAGCCTATTTCCAGCAATCTCAATCGCCCTTTTAGCTCTGATTTGGGTAGCCAAATCAGTTCTTTCAAAAAATACGGGTCACATTCATCCCTTAGCAGTCTAGATTCTGCCGTCGTGTCTTCCGACAGCCACCTGACGACATATTGTAGTTGCCCGGCCAAGTGGTATATCTCAAAGTTCGGCAAGTTTATGCCCCCTCTGTCATACGTGTTCTGTAATTTCCATAAGGCAATTCTGTTTCTGGTGTTGTGCCAAAGAAAGCCCCTGCATAGACTCTGAAGTTTAATAAAAAAGCGTCCGGGCAACATGTGTGGGATGTTTACAAAAAAGTGTAGTAGCCTGGGCAAGACCACCATCTTCAGCAAAGCCGCCCTTCCCACCATTGCTAGGGGGAACTTCGCCCAGAACCCCATGCTGTTTTTAATGTTTTCTACCGCTTTTTCCGTGTTATATTTGTGTTCTTCTCCTATCGTGTGATATATGTTGATCCCCAGGTATCTAAACGTTCTGGTCTCCCAGGCTATCTGCAAGATTGGTAAGTTTTCCTGTGGGACTCATTTGTATATTCCTAAGGGAAACATGCACGATTTTTTGGGGTTAACCACTATGCCGGAGAGTGTTGAGTATGCTCCATTACCTCCAAAATATATTGTAGGTTTTCCTCCGGGTACCGCAGGTACAGCAGCACATCGTCTGCATACAGTGATATCAAGTGCGGTCCCCCCTTAGTGTGAACCCCTATCTCTTCATATTTTTGCCTTAGATAGATCGCTAGAGGTTCCAATGCTAGGATGTACAGCATCGGGGACCATGGGCAGCTCTGTCTAGTGCCTCTGCTGAGTTGCCATTTGTCTGAGATAATCGCTCCCGTTTTAACTCTGGCCAATGGGGAGCTGTACACCAGTTTCACCCACCTCAGGTACCCGGGTCCCATCCCATATTCCTTCAAGGCTGCCATCAGCCAGGGCCATTTTACACAGTCGAAGGCTTTCACTGCGTCTAGTGAGACTATTGCTATTTCACATGGGTCGCCTTCCGCCTGTTCTATGATGTGGTGGAGCCTTCTATGGTTATCAGATTTACTCCTACCTGGGACATATCCAGTCTGGTTGGGGTGTATGAGTTTATTTATTACCCATTTAAGTCTATTTGCCAGCACCGCCGTAAGGATTTTACTTTTCTGGTTTAGCATGGATAGCGGTCTGTACGACCCACAGTCTGTGCTTGGCTTATTGGGTTTAAGGAGCAGAATGATTATCGCCTCCTTCAGGGATTCCGGCAGTCTCTCTTTCTTGAAGGCCTCATTTAGCATTGCTAGTAGCGGGGGGAGCACCTCCTGCCTGTACGTTTTGTAGAATTCACTAGGGAGCCCGTCTGCCCCAGGGGCTTTGCTGGTGGGCAGGTGTTTGACCGCTGTTTCTAGTTCCTCTATCGTAATTGGGGCATCTAGGTTCTCCCTATCTTCTGTGCCCAATTTAGGTAGCCCTATATCGTCTAACGTCTCCTGAATCTCCTCCTCTGCCATCTCCCCAGTGTCCTCGTATAAGTGTTGGTAGAATTTAAGGAATCTCTCGTTTACGCTCTCCTGGGTGTCTCATATTTGGCCTGTTTCTCCCCTTATCTCTCTGATCGCTGATCTGGGTGTCTTGTTCTTATATAGCCATGCTAGCAGCCTCCCCCGTTTGTCCCCCCCTGCATGTTGTCTTTCAATGTATTTTTTATAATTTAAGTTGCATAATCTTTCCCAGAGCCCGCCACATTCTTGTTGTAATTGGCTCATAGTCTAAGCTTCCTCCTGTGAGGTGCCCCCTCTTTTCATGATTGCTTCTATTTTCTTTTTAGTCTCTTGTAATTCTCGCGTTATGCCCCCTTGAAGCCCTTTGGACTTGGATATGGCTGCTCCCCTCACCACCACTTTAAAAGCCTCCCACAGAGTACCCTCTGACTCTACACTGGCAGTGCTATTTTCAAAAAATGTGGTTATCTCCTCCCTTAGGTCCTCCCGGAATGCTTAATCTCTCAGTGCTTCGGCTCTGAGCCTCCACGTTGGGATCCTGGCTCTGGGGGGCTGGTGTCACCACGCAAGAACCAAATGGGAGTCACACGATAGTATCCATCCTTTATATTCTGACCTCTCAATCTCCCCGATGAGTTCCGGAGTGGCGAACATGTAGTCCAGTCTTGTGTATAGCTTTTGTGGGGCTGCATAGTGTGAATAGTGCCTGTCATTCGAGTGTTGCTGCCTCCATACGTCTTCCAGCTGAAAATCTCACAGCAGGGCCTGCAGGGTTTTAGCTGCCCGAGTAGGTCTGTCTAGCTTCGTTTCTGTTAAGGATTTAGCGTGCAGTTAAAGTCCCATCCCCATATGACCGCACCTCCCAGGTGGGGGCTGATTTTGCTGTATAATGTCTTGAAATAGGCCACTGTGTCTTGGTTTGGGGCGTATGTGTTGATTATGCACAGCTCTCTGTTCTCTAACATGCCCCACATCACCACCATCCTCTCATCCGGCTCCACTGTGGCCTGCAGCAGCTGAAAGTGTACATGTGGCGCTACCCAGGTGATTACTCCTGGGTAGCTACCCAGGTGATTACTCCCCTGGCATATGCCAAATACGTTGCCCCAACGGTGGTCCCCCTCCCTTTTTTTTTAAAATCACCTCCTGTTTCTCTTTGGTGAGGTGGGTTTCTTGTAACAAGGCTATATCTATCTTTTGCCTTCTCGGGTACATCATGACCTTGTTCCTCTTCAAATAGCTGTTGAGTCCCCTGACGTTCCAGGTTACTATTCTAAGGACTCCCATCTCATCCGTATCCTGACCCATCTCCGCCCCCCCTTGTTCTGCGCCCCATGTATGCTTTTGCATGGATATAAGCTTGCTCCCTAACTATTTTCACTACAAACTCCCCAACACTCCCCCTGTCCCTCCCGATCCCCAACTGTTGCCCACCTCCATCCCTGGATCTCAGGCTATCCCGCATCTAGTCCTACCCCTGGTTAACTCGGTGCTAGGAACCCAACAGGTGGTTGCGACACTACTGAAATGCAACAAAAAGGTGTTCCCGTGTAGCTAAAGTTAGAAAATTGTTTAAGAAGCTGTCAGTAATTAATCAACTGGTAGCTAAGCAAAGTAAATCATTCAATTTAGCACATGAACTATAATACCTGTTATGCTAAACTTAAATTGTGTATATTGTTCGGGGCGCTGTTGTGCGCCGAACAAGATGGCCGCCTGAACTGCGATCTCCGTGGCAGGCAAATCACTCGATCCTGATCTTCTGCCTCTGCGACCAACAACTTGAACCAAGCTGCTACGATTTGCGTGCTGCTGGCCCAGGGATCACCTGGTTCAAATCCCGACAGAAAACGGTGTCGGGTACCCTGTCATCGGGTACTGCCGCAACCTTCCCCCAACGGCTGTGCACCTACGCGCCGAAATCCGGAGCTGGAGGAGAAACTAATCGATCCGTCCCACATAGCCGGGACGCCCCGCCACCCCTCGTGGAAGCCAGTCAGGCAGTGGAACACCCTCACAGCCTCACATTGGAGCGGAGACCGGGAGCGGATTACGCGGACACTGCGGCCACACATCACCGGTGTAGGCTCCTGCAGCCGTCGGAGCTGTGCGTCCCGAGGCGGGCTCTGGTCCTTGTGTGCTGGGCCGGCACCCCCGTGCGGAAGCAGACTGCTCCTGCATCAGCCTTGCCCTGCCCTTCCCCTTGGAGGCTGCATATCAACGGATGAGCGGCTCGGTGGTGGGCCTCCCCCCACCGTCAGCGAGACTCCAAAACACGGGGGTAGAGCTGCGGCACACCAGCGGACACCAGGTGCCGTGCTCCCCTGGCTACGTGGGCTAAGATACCAGACCCCTGGTGGTCATAAGTTACGTGGGGGATTGGTGTCCTTAAACGCCCTCATTGATGGACACTAACCCATATACTCCCTAAAAGTGGCCTACAGATTGATTGCCAGCAGTTCCATACTACAAGGCGGATTAATAACACTGGGCTGCGCTGCTCCGGGGGAGACACCACCCGTTCGTATTCAATAGAGGACGCCCTGGGGCCCTGTGGCTCGCGCCTGAAAACGTGCTGTGGTCTGACCCGGCCCCGCTCCTCCTCCCCTCAGGGTGCCCAATGCGGCGTGGTTTCACCTAAATCTTCCTGCTCCACCTGCAAGTGGCTTAGACTGCATTAGACTCCTGCACTGTGCCTGGAGGGGTCCTGGCCCCTGGCTGCTTTGCTGTAGCCTCCTGTCTACCCTGGCTGTGCGCCCCATACATGGGCTGGGACCACCCGCAGACCACATCATCTTCCCTGAGATAAAGCCAGGGGATCCAACAGTTGAATGCACATCCCGACTTTCCTATAGATAATATAGCAAGGCAGAGAGGTAGACTTCCTCGCCCCCCCTGCAAATACAACGGTACACCTGATCTTGAGTTGCTGACCTCTGGAGAGGTGGAGCTGTGACACCGCGCCTGAGCCCCGGTTGACCAACGGCTGTTACCCCTATCTACTCACGCACAGGTGGCTTTGAGGCTTCATCCCCAGCCCACCCGTTATCAACCGAGATGCCACAGGCTACATTGGTAGTCATTTCTATGGTAAAGACGTGTGTGTGGCCATCAGCCCCCCCGATCACCTGTTCGACCTTCTGGGCCCCCCCCCCGGGGGTACAATAAGCAAATAGGGCTACCTACCGAGGCGCACCAATTCAACCTTCTGCACAATTTTGGGGACCCCCAACTCACTAAAGGAACAAATACAATATCATACTGTCATCCCGGGCGACCGCCTCCAGCAGAGGTACGCAGCTTGGTCTTCCAGCGTACTGTATCCTCCTAGACCCCCTCCCACGTTGACTAAGGTGCCGTCAGTTCTCCCTCAATCCGCTTAAACCTTGTCATCGACACAATGACCAAGGGAGCCGGGAAAAAGCAGTGCTCCATTAACATGTTTGCAAAGACTCCGTTGCGATCATCTGAAGAAGCGCCTGAGCAGGCCCCCACTAATTCATCATCCCTTGTCCCCTCGGACTCCCAGAACATGATGGAATTCTTCCGGGAGGGCATTACCACACTCCATTCTAAATTAGACAACATGAATGGCACCATATCCTCCATCAAGGCCCCATATCAAGAGGACCGACAGCCGGGTGTCGGAGGTTGAGACAAGGGTGAGCTCCGCCGAGGATGGTCTAGGTGCCCTACGTGCGGAGGTCTCCTCTTTTTCCAACCGGGTCCTTGAGGTGGAGAAGAAGAATGAGGACCTGGAATCCCGATCGAGACGTAACAACCTCAGCATTATTGGTGTTCCCGAGGATGGTATCAGTGAACCGATGGAGATCTATGTCGAACATACACTACTGTCGCTCCTCGACTCACCGAAGCTCTCCCCACAGTTTGCTATAGAGAAGCGCATCGTGCCCTGACAGCTAAACCCAAGCCGGGTGCGCCTCCACGGCCCATTTTAGCTAGGGTATTGAACTTCCGAGACCGAGATGCCCTCCTCAGAGCCGCAAGAATTAAGGGAGAGCTCCTGTTGGGTGGAGCACGGATACACCTCTACCCCGACTTCTCGGTAGCTGTCCAGCGGGAGCGCAAGACTTTCTAGGCGGTAAAGAGAAGGCTAAGAGACCACGGAATTAAATACTTATGCTATATCCCGCCAAACTGCACATAGAGCATGCCAACCAAGTGTTTTTTTTCACGATCCCAGAGGAAGCCTCCAGATTCATTGACAAACACTTCCCAGGCTGAGCCTCACGCCCCAACCATGTTCCTACAGCCATTACGTTGCCCCGTGGGGAGGTCGCCAGCACCGACTACCTCTCTGCGCCAGGAATATATTAGTCTTTGCCTCCTCAGCAAGTTCAGTTTGGTTCACCATTACACGTCTGTGCCACACTAATGCGTGCAAAACCTTCTTCAAGTTACGTACTGTCAGTCTGAAAAAACCAAACCCCTAACCGTCGTGTTGCCCCCCCCCCCCCTTTTTTTGGGCAAGCACGCTCTCCGGTCTTCAGACAATCTTTGACAATCTCCTATTGGGGGTGTGGATCACTATACCCCCCCTTGACTGCATTCGTATCAGGCCCCATGTGCACTGTGTACTCCTAGATCACGCCTAATAACATACACCTATCTTACTACCGTGGGCAATAACAAATAACACTAAGACACAAAGAAAACACAAAGAATCGATTCAATTATAATACAATAGGATACATTTATGTATATACACACAGCTAAGCATAATGCATAACAATGCAAGCAGTTATAATGCTATGTCTAATTTGCACCTTTTGTACTTCTGGTGCAAAGCTACCATGCAGTATCTATAAGCCTTTCAGGTTCCTAATGTAAGCCTGTGCTGCAAATGTCTAATGTGTGGTTCTAATGCAAGCGCCAATCATCCATCACCTTCATGGGCAAATCCATGCCATCAATCCACACTCACTCTAGACAATCCCCTGTCTGTTTTTACCCTTCACCCCTTATGTGAGTGTGTGTGTCTGTCTGTTCCATCAGTTTAGCAAAGGCCAAAACCATACTTCCCATTCTGTTGTCAATCAATCAGTGGCAGGCTGTAACGCTCACCTGGTTCCCTCGGAGGCGCGGGTCTTGGCTGGGCGGTGAAACCGTCTTCAAAGTTAGGCGTAGGGTCCGTCTGGCTCCCTGGTTTGGTCCCCTTCTCACCGAAAGCTTGACTTGGAGGGTGAGATGTCTACAAGTGGAAAAGATCAGGGGGTGTTAGTAGCTGGAAGGTTAGATGAAGTCTCTACCCCCACACTCTCTCCTCCCGTGGTACTCGGTTGCTAACTGTGCTCACCTTAAATAGGTGAATGCCGGGCTCTCCATCCTGCATCTTGTGCAGGGGCTCTGGGTCCAGTTACTTCACTGGTTTTGGGATCAGCCTCTTGATTGCAGAGGGTAAGTAGAGAGCGATACCGCCGTTAATTGCACGAGCGGATTTTGCATATATCAAGTCCTTAATGTCCTCTTTTAACGTCCCTTTCTTGCAGGGTTGGCTGAGAAGAAATGATGGCGAAAGAATGCCAAAGTTCGTGGAGGCACGTAAGTAGAAAGTCTGTGCAGGGCCTTTCAACGCACCTTAATGTCTCTCTCTTGCTTTCAGATGGAGAATGATGAAGGCCCCGGTGGTGATGCCCAGGTTCGTACCGAGGCGCGAACAAGATGATGGAGAATAGGAAGGCACGTAAGTAGAAAGTCTGTTCAAGGCCTTTAAACGCACCTTAATGTCTCTCTTTGCCTTGCAGGTAGCGGAGTGCGGTGCGAGCTGACTTTGGAGCGTACGTCGCAAAGGTAAGCCGTTCAGAAACAAAACGTTATTAACCAATGTTCTTTTGTCTTTGCAGGGCTCGATGGCGGAGAAAGGGTGCGGCGAATACCTTAAACGCTCTAGTGGATCGGGTAAGTTGAAGCGCTGACCTTGACTCTTCTAATCTGTGTTTTTGTTGTTGTGCAGATGCTGCTGAAGACTGAAGAATGGATCCTCATCAGGTAAATCCGGAGATTTCGCGTTCACAGGAGCTGGAATGGAAGATTCCCTGGAGCTGACACGGTGAGCGTCCTGCTGCTGATGCAGAATAACGCGAAGAACGTGGCACCAATCGGGTGTGGTTTAAATAGTGCACAGGAGTGCTTAGGCGTCTTCTTCCACAGCCTCGCCCAGGTAAGAAAAAGAGTTCCAGTTTCCAGAAGAGTTCCAGCCCTAGGGAGTGGTTCCAGCCCCACCCAGAAGAAAAGTAGTTCCTGCCAGAGGAGGATGAAGACTTAATCCTGTTGGTAAGGAAGCAGCATGGTCTGCTGCAGGTAGGTCCACCCAAGCACTTCTGAATTTGCTATGAGCCCGGCGCTTCTTGTGCCGGGACCAGTCTCCACAATGAGCCTGGCACCACCGGTGCCAGGACAAGGCCCAAAAGGTCCCTAAAGGGACTTGCTGGCGTCTGCAATGAATGTTATGAGCCTGCTTCCAAGGGCGTTGGGCTTCTCCTGACTCCTTGGAAGCAGTGGTCATGACAGCACCCCCCCTCAAGGCCCCTCCCAAGTTCGTCTTCTCCGGGGGTCTTGGTTTGTCGGGAAAAGTTTGGTGAAACTTCTTGACCAGACGGGGTGCATGCACATGTTCCGATGGTTCCCAAGATCGTTCCTGGGGTCCATAACCTTTCCAGTCAATCAGATAATATAGTTTTGATTTGGAAATCTTGGAGTCTAGGATGTTCTGAATTTCGAACTCCAGTTCTCCATCCACTAGGATAGGGTCTGGAGATTTTGGCAAACGGGTTCCAGGTTGCATGGGTTTTAGCAAGGAGACGTGGAAGACGGGATGAACTTTCATATGAGTAGGTAAGCCCAATTTTACTGCCACTGGATTTATTATGGCGGTGATCGGGTAGGGTCCCAGGTATCGTGGATTGAAAGTACGTGGTCCTTTTAAGGGTAAATGTTTGGTGGACAGCCAGACTTGATCTCCCACTTGATATTGGGGAGCTTCCTTTCGATGTTGGTCTGCACCCTTCTTGTAATGTTCCTTGGCTTGCTGAAGGTGAGAAGTGGCTTCCTTAAAGGCTTGAGTGATTGTAGAGTGCAGGTGATCTACAGCAGGTGTTCCAAGAGTCTGAGGTGGATCAAGATATGAGGTGCGGGGATGGATTCCATACAAGAGGAAAAAAGGGGTTTTTCCAGTTCCAGAATGGACTGAGTTATTATAAGCGTACTCCGCAATCCAGAGGATTTCTTTCCAAGTGCCTTCTGCTTACTGCAACATGCCGCGTAGATATTGTTCCAGAGTTTGGTTGGTCCTCTCGGTCTGCCCGTCGGTCTGGGGATGATGGCTGGTTGAAAGCCTTACGTCAATTTGGGCTAAACGACAGCAACTCCGCCAGAAGTGGGAAATAAACTGACTTCCTCTATCCGAGATTAGAACTGAAGGAAAGCCGTGCAACCGAACGATGTTCTCGAGGAATTCCCGGGCTAGAATTGAAGCTGTGGGTAACCCCTTTAATGGAATAAAATGAGCCATTTTAGAAAATAGGTCCACAACTACTAAGATCGTATTATATCCGGAGCATGGTGGTAAATCTGTGATGAAATCCATGGAGAGAGTATGCCACGGGTGAGGAGGAATGTCTATTGGATGTAAGAGGCCTGATGGTTTCTCCTTCTGGCTTTTGTTCTGAGCGCACACCCCACAGGAGATTACAAAATCTTTAATGTCCTTCCTCCAAGAGGGCCACCAGAAATGTCTTTTTACTTTTTCAGACGTTTTAGCAATGCCGGGATGCCCTTCCATTAAGGAGTCATGGTAACATGAAATGACCTGTGATTGTAAATCCGTACATGGCAGATATAATCTACCTTGAAAGTATGGCAAGTCTTTTTCCATTGTAAAGTCTTTCCCCTTGAGTTTCCAGTCTTTTATTTCTGCTGGAGTCATAAGTTTTTTAACTTTCGCTTTAATATCTTCAAGGGATTGTGTGTTAATTAAACCCAGGATTCTTTGTTCCGGAATTATTGGTACGGGTTCAGGACTAGTCGTGAGTTCATCTACTCCCACTCGGGACAGGGCATCCGCTTTTCCATTCTTGTTGCCTGGTCGGTAAGTAATTACAAAGTCGAACTCGGCGAAAAATAGTGCCCAACGGAGTTGTCTAGAGGATTGAGCTTTGGCTGATTTTAAGTATTGTAAATTGCGATGATCCATAATGACGGTGACTGTGTGTCGGGCTCCCAGGAGATAGTGCCGCCAGGCCTTAAAGGCAGACTTAATAGCTAAAAGTTCTTTATCGGTAATGGTATAGTTGATTTCGGGAGCCGAAAATTTGCGGGACCAAAAGGCCACAGGGTGCAACTGGTTTGTTTCTGGGTCCCTCTGCGAAAGCACTGCTCCCATCGCGAGACTGGAGGCATCGGTCTCAACAATATAGGGAAGTTCCGGGCGGGGATGTTTTAAAACCGGAGCTGAGATGAATTTAGTTTTCAGTTCTTGAAAGGCTTGTTCGGCTTCTGTAGACCATTCGAAACGTTTGTTTTTTCTGAGAAGGGCTGTAATAGGTTGAACTATTCGAGAGAAGTCTGGAATAAACCTACGATAAAAGTTGGCGAAGCCCAACATGCTTTGGACTCCTTTTACTGAGGTTGGCGAGGGCCACTTAAGAATAGCGTCCACTTTTCTTGAGTCCATGTGAACTCCGTTAGGTGACAAAATGAATCCCAAAAATTCGACCTCAGTAACGTGAAAAACGCATTTCTCCAGCTTAGCAAAAAGTCGGTGTTGGCGGAGCCTCTCCAGTACCGCTGTGACGTGTTTTCGATGATCAGCCTCTGAGGCCGAGTAAACCAGAATATCGTCAATATAGACAACTACACACACATCAATGAGTTCTCTGAGGACGTCATTCATAAAGTACTGAAAAGCGGCCGGTGCATTGCATAATCCAAAGGGCATTACTTGATACTCGAATAATCCATACTTAGTACGAAAGGCCGTTTTCCATTCATCGCCCTCTTTTATTCGTACCAAATGGTAAGCTCCTCTGAGGTCCATCTTAGTATAAATACAGGCACTTTTAACTTGGTCAAGTAGTTCTGGGATCAATGGTAACGGATATCTGTTCTTGATTGTTATCTGATTCAGGGCACGGTAATCTATACATGTTCTCAGGTCTCCCTCTTTTTTTGGAACGAAGAACAGAGCTGAGGAGGCTGGGGACTTTGAAGGACGGATAAATCCATTAGCCAGATATTGGTCCAAATATTGTCTTAGGTGAAGATTTTCTGGTTCGGTAAGGGCATAAATTCGACTGCACGGAGGAATGGATCCCGGAATCAGGTCTATCTGACAGTCGTATGACCTGTGAGGAGGCAGGGTGTTAGCTTGATCTTTCCAAAAGACATCATGATAATCCCGGTATTCAGAAGGCAGTTGTGGAGTCTCAGAGGAGATTGCTGCCAGCTTGGTGGGAGGCTGAGGATAACAGGTGGGAGCGCATTCTGGAAACCGAATTGTCTTTGCTCGCCAGTCGATTTGAGGATTGTGCTTCTCCAACCAAGGGATTCCCAGAATAACTTGAAATCGCGGAGCCTTGATCACGTCAAACACGATCTTCTCTTGATGTCCATCTTGGCCTACCAACGTCACTTCCAAGGTGGTGTGAGTTACTGGTCCGGAAGCTATTTCCGTACCGTCCACTGTGGTAATGACGTCTCTCACCGCCTTAGGACAAAGAGATAGATTCATCCTGGCGGCCATTTCACAGTCCACATAATTGCCGATCGCGCCACTATCAATGTATGCTTTTATGGCATGCATACGATTGGGCTGCTCTGGACTCACGAGGACCATAGGCATGACGAAATGCGAGGTCAAAGAACTGGTTTTAACGCTCGGCAAGCAGACCTCTACACTTGTCGGGCGAGGTTGTTTTCCGACTCAGAACCTTCGGCACCTTTATTGGATGCTCCTACCATCTTTTTCTTTGGTTTCACAGGGCAATCTCGAAGAAAGTGTCCAGAATTTCCGCAATAGAGGCATAATTGCAATTGTCTTCTCCTTTCTCGTTCCTTTTGGGGTACGGGTCCTTTCACGACCCCAATTTGCATGGGTTCCACAGAATCATTTCCTTTAGCGGAGCTCTGTGGTCTTGAAAAAACACGGGATTCAAATCTGGAACGATCGGCCTTCCGATTCTGCAGCCTGTGATCTAATTGAACCACCAGATCGATATATTCAGAACAGTCTTGTGGCGGATTGACCACCTGGGCCAGAACGTCTTTACGTTCCCCTCGCAGGCCTCTGTAGAAAAGCGTGATTCTCTTGTCTTCCGGCCATCCGGTTTCCACCACTAGTCTGTTAAATGACGCAATGTAAGTCAAGAGGTCTTGATTACCCTGTCGTAGTGAAAGAAGTTCATTATCCAAGGCCTGAACAATCTCTCCATACTAGCTTGAAAGTCTTGGAAGTTATGAAGAACAGGGTCATCCTGAGTCACTAAAGGTATAGACCAATCTGCGGCACTGCCACTAAGATATGAGAGCACGAAGGCCACCTTGGCCTGGTCCGTTGGAAATGCGGCGGGTCTACACAAAAAGTGCAAGCGACATTGATTGAAGAAGACAGCGAATCTCCTTGGATCACCAGAAAAACGCTCGGGCGGGGCCAAAGGTACATTTCCTGGTAGATAAATCTGCATCGGATTAGTGGAAGTCGTTGGAGCATGGCTCCCTCCCAAGGCGGGCAGAGGAGTTTGTCCCGCTTGGGCTTGTAACAACTGTCTGGCAAGATCATCAGTTCGCTCCTTAGAAACAACTAACTCTCTCCTTAAGGCATTCGTTTCCTGGCGTGCTGCGTGTACTTCTGCCCTCAACTCCCCAAGCAATTGGGCCAATTGGTCTGTGGCTGAGGTTTCCATTGCGCCTGGGCGGGAAATATGCGGTAAGGCTTCGCGTTCTGTAACGCTCACCTGGTTCACTCGGAGGCGCGGGTCTTGGCTGGGCGGTGAAACCGTCTTCAAAGTTAGGCGTAGGGTCCGTCTGGCTCCCTGGTTTGGTCCCCTGCTCACCGAAAGCTTGACTTGGATGGTGAGATGTCTACAAGTGGAAAAGATCAGGGGGTGTTAGTAGCTGGAAGGTTAGATGAAGTCTCTACCCCCACACTCTCTCCTCCCGTGGTACTCGGTTGCTAACTGTGCTCACCTTAAATAGGTGAATGCTGGGCTCTCCATCCTGCGTCTTGTGCAGGGGCTCTGGGTCCAGTTACTTCACTGGTTTTGGGATCAGCCTCTTGATTGCAGAGGGTAAGTAGAGAGCGATACCGCCGTTAATTGCACGAGCGGATTTTGCATATATCAAGTCCTTAATGTCCTCTTTTAACGTCCCTTTCTTGCAGGGTTGGCTGAGAAGAAATGATGGCGAAAGAATGCCAAAGTTCGTGGAGGCACGTAAGTAGAAAGTCTGTGCAGGGCCTTTCAACGCACCTTAATGTCTCTCTCTTGCTTTCAGATGGAGAATGATGAAGGCCCCGGTGATGATGCCCAGGTTCGTACCGAGGCGCGAACAAGATGATGGAGAATAGGAAGGCACGTAAGTAGAAAGTCTGTTCAAGGCCTTTAAACGCACCTTAATGTCTCTCTTTGCCTTGCAGGTAGCGGAGTGCGGTGCGAGCTGACTTTGGAGCGTACGTCGCAAAGGTAAGCCGTTCAGAAACAAAACGTTATTAACCAATGTTCTTTTGTCTTTGCAGGGCTCGATGGCGGAGAAAGGGTGCGGCGAATACCTTAAACGCTCCAGTGGATCGGGTAAGTTGAAGCGCTGACCTTGACTCTTCTAATCTGTGTTTTTGTTGTTGTGCAGATGCTGCTGAAGACTGAAGAATGGATCCTCATCAGGTAAATCCGGAGATTTCGCGTTCACAGGAGCTGGAATGGAAGATTCCCTGGAGCCGACACGGTGAGCGTCCTGCTGCTGATGCAGAATAACGCGAAGCACGTGGCACCAATCGGGTGTGGTTTAAATAGTGCACAGGAGTGCTTAGGCGTCTTCTTCCACAGCCTCGCCCAGGTAAGAAAAAGAGTTCCAGTTTCCAGAAGAGTTCCAGCCCTAGGGAGTGGTTCCAGCCCCACCCAGAAGAAAAGTAGTTCCTGCCAGAGGAGGATGAAGACTTCATCCTGTTGGTAAGGAAGCAGCATGGTCTGCTGCAGGTAGGTCCACCCAAGCACTTCTGAATTTGCTATGAGCCCGGCGCTTCTTGTGCCGGGACCAGTCTCCACAATGAGCCTGGCACCACCGGTGCCAGGACAAGGCCCAAAAGGTCCCTAAAGGGACTTGCTGGCGACTGCAATGAATGTTATGAGCCTGCTTCCAAGGGTGTTGGGCTTCTCCTGACTCCTTGGAAGCAGTGGTCATGACACAGGCCTCAAGACTGCCAACTGCCAAGCTCTCGATCTCATCAGAGCCTCATCACCATCTCCAGCCAGCAACCTCAGCAACCCCTCTGTGGCTCTCTTCAACTTTCTGGCAACTCTCCTTCAGCAATCAACAACTGGAACCCCCCGCAACTCTCTGGCTCTCCTGAACTCCCTCGAACTTACTCCAGCAAACAACTTCCGATCTCCTCAGCTCCTCCCCAACAACTCTCTCTCGTGGAGACCCACAACTCTTCAGTCCTTTCTCTCCAGCCCTCCTGGTTATAGTCTCCAATGAAGCACAGAATGTCTAAGAATGTCTCTCCCTCAGCGTTTAGCAAAATGCCTGCCTGTCTCCTTGCATGTTACTTGTCTCGGCATGTCCTGTTACTGCATGTCAAAGTGACATTGGAACATCATATCTTTCTTTCATGGCCATTCTGTGTGCGAAACATCATCTATTCCCTCTATTCACTGTTCATACCCATTCTCTCCACTGTAGGCTTCACTCTGTATTACAAAATGCACTCTTAGGCCCCGTCCCTCTCATGCAAAAAGCACTCCTCCATCGTCACTCCCTTGGCGCAGCCCCCACCTTGGGTTGTCTCCGCGAAGCACACCAGCCAAGCTGATAAGCTTCCTAGGCCGTCTCTACTAGGACAAGGGTCCATGTTATCTGTACTCTCTGCCAATGTTTATAAAACAATTCTCCGCACTGAGCCCAGTGTGCTTCTCCATCAGCAAATGGATTCAAATGCCAGCCTAATGCTTTCTAGCGTTTACCGCAAATCCAGGCACTATAAAGCAACTCATTCTAAGTGACTCAACATACATACATACATACGTAACATACCAAACATATCTCTAAATGTGTCTCTACAAAGCATAACAATGTGTGAATGGCTTTACGTGCATTTCAAATATGACAGTGTGTGTGTGGTGCAAGCAATGCATTTTCTCTCATAGCCTAAGCGCTATTTCTAATGCAAACATAAATACATAGCATATCATATCGTGTCTCTAAAACACTACATGGCACTTCAGATATATGGCAGTGCAAGTGTCATTCTATTTCAAATGGCAAAGTGGCAGCATGTTTCTCATGGCAAGCGCTATATGCAAACATATCAATCTATAAGCAAATCTGCAAATGCATACAAAGGTGACAGTCTAATATTGGAAAGGGTAATGGTGTCTACTTCAGCAATGTACTATGGATAACTAAACAGAATTCAATAATGGAATAGCAATAATGGAATGATTCCATAGCAAAGATTCTAATGATTCTAACAGTCAGTCTAATAATGGATAATGGTCCTCTACAGATAGTCTTATGATTTCTAATAATGATAACAATTCCAGACTACTAATTTCACCCAATTCCACAGTACGATGCTTCTTTTTTAGGCACTATGTTTTATCCTGATCTGCCATCAGCCCTGAGCGGCGCCACCAGTCTGGCCCACAGACCCCCAGGCATTGATACCACTGGTTTGGATTTGGTTAATGGGTTTTGGGATCGTCATTCCTCTAGTTGGGGGAGGGTTGTGGGTGGGGTGGGATACATTGGGTGTTATGTTATAAAAAGCTTGGCATTGGCAGCAGGGGTGGCTCACGGGGTAACATTGAACGATTGGGGCTGCAGGGCTGCTAAACCGGCCCATCGGATATCAACACTCTCTTGATACGAACACTGCTACATCGTTGTCTGAAAATGATTTGACTTTCATGAGTTGGAATGTGCGGGGATTGGACAATTTTAAGAAAATGAGACAACTCCAGCTACAGGCCGAACGTCATGGGACCAAGATACTCTTTTTGCAAGAGACACATGCCTGCGCTGAACAATGTGCGCAATTTGCCAAAACGTGGGGCCCCCAAAGATACTTCACCGACTTCTCTACCCAAAGCCGCGGGGTTATGACTCTTATCCACAAGAGTCTTAAATTTACGCTTATATCCTCACAGATAGACCCCCAGGGCAGATATGTGCTACTCCATGCAACGCTTCAGAACAGAGAGGTGGTCCTACTGAATATCTATGGCCCTAAAATAGACGACCCTGAATTCTATACACATCTCACATCCCTTCTCGATGGCTTTCCCCTAGTTCCAATCCTTTGGGGGGGGGCGGCTTCAACACAATTTTTGATGTAAACCTCGACAGATCTGGGTCCAGGCCCCGCCAACTCACCAAGGCAGCCTACACCGCACTGTCATCCCTTCCCCGCCTCGCTATGGTTGACTCATGGAGACTCCTCTACCCTGACTCCCGCTCCTACTCCTTCTATGTTACGCTCACCTGGTATTCACAGGGATGCCACCCAGCCGGGTTACTCGCTGGTATGCTTCTCAGCTTTGCCCTGATGTGGTCTGCGGGGAAGGTTCTGCCTGAAAATACAGGAGGACTGTGTTCAAGACTGACCAACTGGGGTAAGTATCCTCCCTCCACCCCGTATACTTTCAGTTCCTATGGCACCCTCTCCTCACCTTGTGGTAGAATTAGGCGTGCTCTGAGTCCTGCCTTCTTTGCAGGGGCGCGTTGTCTTTCATGGGCGAGTGCGGTCCAGTTACTTCACTGACGCCGGCCCGTTTGATATTGTTTAGGTAGGTCTTATTGCATGCCTTTCTTTGTTTAAAATGTCTCCTTTTTCTCCCTTAGATATGCGGAGCTTCAGCGCAGCGAACTGGCTTGGTTGAGCCCCGCTGGTAAATGATGGCGCATTAAGAGCGCTATGCTGCGGTAAGTAAGTGTATGTGCAGCACTGCGAAGTCTTGCCTTTGCTAACCTGTGTTTTACTTCCTTGTAGGTCTCAGTGTTCGTCAGCGCAAGTGGAATGTCCGGAGTGGTGCCAGCCGAGAGGCGACCAGCCAGGTAAGCCTTTTGAGCAGTTCATAATTTGTAAATGTCTCTACAGCGTTCTTTAATGTTGCCTCTATCTTCCTCTTTCAGGTCATTCTGTCGGGAGGCGTGCAGATTCGAGGAAGCTGTTCTCAGTAGCTGCGAGTGTTTAAAGATGAAGACTGCAGGTAAGATGCTGCTGCTAATGATGTTCCTTTTGTCTCCTTGCAGGTTCTGCTTCTCCGAGGTTCGAGGGAATAGCTGGACATGGTGAGCATCACGTTGCAAGCTGCAAAGTAACACGAAGCATGTTCTGAAGTCAGGGTGTGGTTTTATAGCTGTTATGGACTTGATGGTCGTGAGGAGTATAAATACCTCCGTCTCAAAGTACCACACAGACAACACCAGAAATACTGCCTGTGCGGTCTATGAGGCCACAGGTGGTAGTCCGTCGGGCCTGATTCAGGAACAGCCAGAAGAACCACTTGAACGCTGTAAAGCAAAGGATTATGAAGTTATGCACAGAACAGGAAGAATAACAGAAGAACACAGGTAACTTGGCACTGCTTACCTATGTGTACAAAAGGTTGCCCAGAGATGCGAGGAAGGACTGGACCCCAGGGCAGGAGCTGTATGAGGTCAGGAGTATGGACAGGTAAACACCTAGCGTGGGGGCCTGAGGCCAGGTTCCAAAACAGAAAGACGTGATCCGTAGAGTATCCAGGGACGATGCCGTAGTCAGGCAACAAGAGGACCAAAGTTCGAACAGTAGGAGGGTGAGGCAGAGCAATCCATGGGACAAAGCGCAGTTCGGCAACAGGAAGTCCAAAGTTTGAACAGTAGCAGGGTGAGACAAAGCAGTCCGTGGAGTAAAGCGTAGTTCGGCAACAGGAGGTCCAAAGTTCGGTTTTTAAAAGGGTAAGGCAAAGCAATCCGTGAAACAAAGCGTGGTCGAGGAAAACAATCCGTAGGTCAAAAACATAGAACTCAGCGTCACGTGATCCAGGAGGAAAACAGCTGTGAAGCAACGCTCCTTGTTTCCGCAAGCCTTTCATACAATGTCAGGAGTCACGTGATACGTGATACGGAAGCGTTGCTGCGTGGTGGAAAATCACGTGATCCATGACGCGCGGGTCTCCGTGGGCAACGCTTGGCGTTATGGCGAGATGAAATCCTCCAGTTCAGCTGCCAAGAACGGGAGGGGCGATAAACGCCGGGTCTGCCATGCTGCGATCCAACAGGATGGGCGAAGAGCAAGGGATTGCGTGAGCCAGGGTACGTGTGTGGGGTAGTGGGAGGGACGGAGGCCGAGGGCGGAGAAAGAGCACCTGTAGGAGATGCACTCGGTGCGGGAGACGTGGCAGAGTCCCCCCTCAAAGGCCCACGACCCCGTGGGCAGGTAGGGCAGTCCCTATGAAAACGGGCAACAAGAAGTGGGGCATGGACATCATGGGAGGGAACCCAAGAGCGGTCCTCGGGACCGTAACCCACCCAGTCCACGAGATACTGAAGGCGACCCCTGTGAAAGCGGGAACCCAGGATATCACTAACCTCGAAGACATCCGGAGAGGACACCGAGAGAGGGGTGGGTGGAGCACTGACACGGGTAGGAGCAAGGCAGAGAGGAGAGAGGTATGAAATACCGGGTGGATCCGCCAAGCAGGAGGAAC
Organism: Ambystoma mexicanum; assembly: GCF_040938575.1. Classification (NCBI taxonomy): domain Eukaryota; kingdom Metazoa; phylum Chordata; class Amphibia; order Caudata; family Ambystomatidae; genus Ambystoma; species Ambystoma mexicanum. The sequence goes on along the minus strand of NC_090935.1, from coordinate 1,447,236,091 downwards.
AGCAAGGCGGAAGGCCACAGGGTTCAAGACCTTTGCGATCTTGTAGGGACCCACGAAACGGGGCAGCAGTTTGCGACACCCAGGAATACGTAAGTGCCGGGTCGACAGCCACACCCGGTCACCCACGCGATATGCAGGGTCCACTGACCGCTTCCGGTCAGCCTTTTTCTTCATCAACGTCTGGGCCTCACGGAGATGGATAAGGGTCTGAGCATGGACATCCGCTAGGTCACGAACGCAGGCGTTGGCAGCAGGGGTGGCGGAGGAGAGATCAGGGAGCGGGAGGGTGCGTGGATGTTGACCATACATAGAATAGAAAGGGGAGAAACCAGTAGCTGAGTGTCGTGAGTTGTTATATGCAAATTCAGCGAGGTGGAGCAGATTGGACCAGGAGTCTTGGTATTGAAGGGTCAAGCACTGCAGGTACTGTTCCATGGCTTGATTCACTCTCTCGGTCTGCCCATCGCTTTCTGGGTGATAGGCAGAGGAGAAGCGAGCATCAATACCCAGGAGCTTGGTAAGGGCACGCCAGAAACAGGAAGTAAACTGCGACCCGCGATCCAATATGATGACCTGCGGAAGACCAAAGAGACAAAAGACCGTCTTGAAGAATAGGCGGGCCAATATTGGGGCCGAGGGTATGCCGGTACAGGGAATGAAGCGGGCCATCTTAGTGTAGGAGTCCACGATAACCCAGATGGTGTCATAACCTTGTCTGCGTGGTAGGTCTGTGACAAGATCCATGGAGATAGTATGCCACGGTCGGGGGGGAATGGGCAGTGGCTGGAGTAGGCCCAGGGGGCGTCCTCTACGTGACTTGCATTGGGCGCATATCGAACAGGTGTTTACGTAGTTCTCTATATCCCTTCTCATGGACGGCCACCAGCACCACCGGTGTAGCAGATCCAGGGTGCGTTGCTGCCCTGGATGACCGTTTATGGCAGCATCGTGAGACCAGGCAAGCACTTGGTTGCGCACATCGCACGTGGGAAGGAACAACTTGCCCTGGACAAACAGCAACCCCTCCCGAAGTACAATATCCCATTCCATGAGTGCATGTGGGTGTTGGGAGACCCATTGTCTAATGGCGGTAAGCAGGGGCGGGGATGGTGTACACAAACAAATAACATGACCCTTCCCCAACAATGTGTCTGGAAACGAAGACAGTGGTTCCCCCCAGGAGAGCGGGATAGGGCATCCGCCTTACCATGAACAAGACCTGGCCTATGCTTAACCACAAAATCAAAGGCAGCAAAGAACAAGTGCCAACGCACTTGTCTGCTATTCACGCATTTAAGAGAGGCCAGATCCTGTAGGTTCTTGTGGTCCGTGTATACTACTGTCTGGTGTTTCGCCCCCATGAGGTGGTGTCGCCATGATTGGAGGGCGTCCTTGATGGCCAACAGTTCTTTCTCGGTCACTGTGTAGTGTGACTCGGCTACGTGAACTTCTGTGAGTGATATGGTACCGGATGCAAACTACCCGTGGCTGGACATGGCTGGGACAGTATGGCACCCAGAGCGAACGAGGAAGCGTCTGCCTCTATTACAAACGGGAGGTCCGGGTCAGGGTGCTGCAACACAGGGGCAGAAACAAACCTGGATTTAAGCGCTTCGAAAGCCTCCTGGTGTACAGAGGACCAGGCGAAAGGGACAAGAGGGCTGGTCAGCGCGGTCAGAGGAGATACAATGGAAGAAAAACCGGCGATGAAGCGCCGGTAAAAGTTAGCAAAGCCGAGAAAAGACTGGAGTTGTTTGAGGTTGACAGGGACTGGCCATTCCGTGACAGCACGGACCTTCGACTGATTCATGGATAACCCTCCAGGGGTGATGTGAAAACCCAGGAATTCCACCTCCCTCGTATGAAACAAGCATTTCTCGGGCTTGGCGAACAGGGCGTTCTTCTTGAGGCGGGAGAGGACCTCTCTGACATGAGCGATATGTTCTTTCAAGGAGGACAAATAGATCAATATGTCGTCCAAATAGACCACCACGTACGTATCCAGGATGTCAGAGAATACGTCGTTGATGAAACGCTGGAACGTTGCAGGGGCATTACAGAGCCCAAAGGGCATCACGGTATATTCAAATAATCCCTGTCGGGAGCAAAATGCCGTTTTCCATTCGTCTCCACGCCGCATGCGGATTAGGTTGTATGCCCCTCTCAGGTCTAACTTGGTAAATAGGGACGCCTTTGTCAACCTGTCCAGTAGCCTGGAGATGAGCGGAATGGGGTACCTGTTCTTTACGGTGATAGCATTTAACCGTCTATAGTCTACACATGAGCGCAGATCGCCTTCCTTTTTTGGGACGAAAAACATAGGACTGGCAGCTGGAGAACAGGAAGGGCGGATATGACCCAATCGCAAGGCTTGCTGGATGTATTCTTTCAAGGCCCGTTCCTCAGACTGTGATAACGAGTAGATCCTACCCCTTGGTATGGGAGCATCCGGGAGAAGATCAATAGGACAGTCGTAGGGTCTGTGTGGAGGTAGACCTTCCGCTGTGACTTTGTCAAAAACCATATGATAGTCGTGGTAGTCCACGAGAATGCCTGCCATAACAGCTCCCACGGTGTGTGGTGACGTGGTGTTGGGAACTATGTCCCTGATACTGGAGGAAGCCAAAGCACCGAGGATCCTGGCGGGAGAGGAGAGTGAGAGGAGAGTGATTCTGGTTCTGTTAGGCAGAAGTGCTGGCATTCCTCCGACTCGAACGTTACTTGTCCCGTTCCCCAATTAATCAAAGGGTTGTGGTGCCGTAACCAGGGGATACCCAAAATAACACCGAACTGTGGCGTGGTGATGAGGTCAAATGACAGGTTCTCCTTATGAGTGCTCTGTATCACTACTTCCAGAGGTGCAGTTTGATGTTTAATTGGACCAGAGGCCAAGGATGTGCCATCGACTGCTTGCACTGGTTCCGGGTGTTCCTTTTTAATCAGAGGCAGATTGAGACGATGGGCTAATGCGATGTCTATAAACAACCCGTGGCCCCGGAGTCGATCACAATTTGAACAGTATGGACGATCTCCTGGGTAGGTTTAAAAAGGGCATGAACCACAACCGGTCTGATAGGACCGAAGGCGGGTTCAGTGGGGGTCGTGGACAGGCTCGCCGGTGCCCCCTGTATCATGGGTGAGCCTTCTGAAAACCCGACGCCTTGTTCTTTGGTCGTCGGGGGCATTCCCTTACGTAGTGTCCATTTGGCCCGCAGTAAAAACAGGCGTTGTCGGTTCTCCGACATTCCCGTTCGGACTGTGTTATCGGGCTTCGAATCCCGCCTATTTGCATGGGTTCGGAACCGGCGGGAGAAGGGACCGGGGTTGACTGGCCGGCAAACGTGGTTTCTGCCTTCCGTTCGGACCTCCGGGCGTCCACCTATAGTGCAAGGTCTACAAGATCCGTAAATACAGAGGGAAGGGCAGGAACCACTGACAGAGCGTCCTTCATGGCGTTGCATAAACCTCGGTAGAACACGATCGCCTTTTTTTCCTCTGGCCAGGAAGTTTCAGCGGCGAGCTGATTATACCGGGTGATGTAAGTCCAGCAACCCCGGAAGCAGGCATCAAGTTACCCCAAGCAAGCCCAACAACCCCCACTAGGGGCTATTTGGGTGCAGTCCTGGCGCCTATGGCACCAGGCTCATATGGAGAGTCAGTCCTGGCGCCCTAGGCGCCAGGCTCATGGATTAAAACTTACCTGATGCAGACCATGCTGCAAGAGCTCCAAGCCAAACGAGGCTTGGAAGGGACTATTTTACCTAGGGACTATTTATTTACTCGGGTGGGGCTGGGGAGGAACTTTGGAGGCTATTTAAACTACGCCCGAAGAGCAGCACACGCTTCGCGTTATTCTGCATCTAGAAGCGTAACGCTCACCGTGCCTGCAAGTCTGCATCCAGTCTTCTGCCACGTCCGCCTCGAGTTTGGAGCTCCTAGAAAAAGGGAGAAAGAAGGAGAAAAGGTTAGCACAAGAGCAATACCTTTGATCCTTACCTGAATTCCCGATCCATCGCGCCTTCGAGCTGGAAGAAAGAAGTTATTTTATGCGCATCGTCTCACCTGCTGCAGCGCCACGCTGAACTCACCGGCCTTCGCAGCACCTTCACATTTCACCGCATCCTCCTGCATGTTACCGCCGCACTCCGGCACCTAATGAGAAGACAAGAACAGCAAGGTGAGCCAAGGGAATACACAGAGGAATACCCCCCATAGACTTACCTGATTTTACCACCGGGGATATTCTTCTTCTTCACGGGTTGGCGCAGCTTCCACTGCATCCTAGCCGAACCCCGGCCCCTAAGGGGAAACAAAAGGACAGCAAGGTGAAACAAGGGACTAACAAGGGGAACCCTCCTCACCACAAAAGACTTATCTGATTTTACCACCGGAGGCATTATTCCCCGAGACTTCATACTTTCTCTCAGCGCCTGAATAAGGGAGAAAGCAACAGGTTACATATGGACATTATTTTATCGAACTGTGTTGGATAATACAAATCCTTACCAGAACATTACCGGTTGCCATGAGGAACTCTTCAATAGGGTCAAGCTGCAACCTGCAAGGAATCGGACAAGAGTGAAAGTCAGGCATGTGAACTCTTATGAACTATATACTTACGGCGTCTTGCCGCGAATATCGAAGTCAATATTGTCCTGGAACTCACCAATTCCTTCGAGCCAGTGAAGCAACTGGTTATCTATGCGCCCCTGCGCTCAATGCAGGATGGAGAGCTCATCTTTTCAAATCATCAGGTGAGACTATAAGAGAGAACATCCAAGGTGATCAGTGGGGAGAACAGCGAGGTGGGGGGGATTTACACTCAACTCCACGGGTGGTTAATTCCCTTTCTCCACTTGCAGAAGAATATTCCTACGGGCCAAGCAAACGAAGCTAGGTGGGCCAGTCCAGTCCGTCATCTCGGCCCTATGCGTCACATTGGGGGAGACCGCAGCAGTCCAGTCCAGATCGACGCCTCTGTGGGAGCCAGCTGAGCGTAACACCATGTATGTTCGACCAAGGGAAAACAAACCCCTTGTACCTGAAAATGCTGTAGAACCCATGCAGATTGGAGGGATACGGCCTCCATTAACAAAACAAGAGCGGGACAAAAGAAGACAACAGCTTTGTTTGTATTGTGGGAAACCAGGACATTTCCTGAAGGACTGTCTAGTAAAACCCCCAAGAGAACAGTTGGGGCCACAGAGAAGGATGAAGCTAAGGAATCGGGAAACTACCAAGCTCGACAAACGTAGAGGTCAGTTTGTCGAGTGAGAAGAAAGAGTTGCTGCCCTCGCACTTTGCAATACCAGTGATCTTAATTAACCACCAACAGTCGTCAAGAATGCATGCTGTTGAAGCATACATCGATAGCGGAGCAGTTGGAAATTATATTGATCAAGAACTGGCAGCAGAGATGGGGCTTCCTTTGTGTTCTAAGCCAACTATGGACAAGGTAACCACCGTGGATGGGACAGAAATCGCTTCCGGACCAGTAACCCAGTGCACAGCCAGGGTAACCTTGCTGTGCCAGGACGGACATCGGGAATCTATTTCATTCGATCTCATCAAGGCACCTCAGTTCAGTTCAGAGAATTTAGAGTCCAAGATATCTTTGACTTCGAATTCTGGTTCTCCGTCAACAAGTATGGGCTTAGGTGGTGTCCCAATCCGTGTGCCGGGTTGCATTGGTTTCAGGAGGGACACATAGAATACCGGGTGGATGTGTAGATTAGGTGGTAAAACCAGTTTCACAGCTGCTGGGTTGATAATTGCCTTAATGGTATAGGGTCCTAAGAATCTGGGATGAAAGGTCCGGGTTCCCTTGATGTGTACGAATTTAGCAGCTAACCAAACTTTGTCTTCTACTTGATAATCAGGGGTCTTTTACCGGTGATGGTCGCCAAATCTCTTTTGTTTTTCTTTGGCATGAATAAGGTATTCCTTTGCCCTTTTGAAAGCCCCAGTAATGGTTGTGTGTAGAGTCTTTACTGCTGGCATTTCCAAGCTGGCTGGAAGGTCTAGTTCAGAGGTACGTGGATGTCTGCCATTATGACACACGGTCTGAGGGTCTGTCTTAGACCGGTCTGCCTTTCGGTCCTGCAACTGGTGGTCTAGCTGCACAACCAGATTTATGAATTCTGCACAGTCTCTGGGTGGATCAACCACCTGGGCTAAGACGTCCTTTAATTCGCCTCGTAAGGCACGATGGAATAACGTGGTTCTTTTGTTTTCTGGCCACCTAGCTTCGGCAACCAGTCTGTTGAAGGTAGCAATGTAAGTTAACAAGTCCTGATTCCCCTGTCGGAGGGACAAGAGTTCATTGTCTACTGCTTGTTCCTGGGTATGGCGAGCAAAAAGTTTTTCCATTTCTCTCTGGAACCCCCCAAAGTCATGTAATAGAGGATTGTCATGGGTTACCAAGGGCACCGACCAATCTGCTGCACTACCACTCAGGTATGATAAGACAAAAGCTACCCGAGCTTGGTCGTTTGGAAATGCTCCAGGCATACAAACAAAATGAAGGCGGTCACTGATTGATGAATGCTGCATACTTCGGTGGGTCGCCTGAGAACCTTTCTGGTGGTGCCAGGGGCACTGTTCCAGGTAACGTTATCTGTACCGGAGTGGTTGGTATGGCGGGGTTTTGCATCGTTGGCTTGCTTCCAGGTAGAGGCGTCTGTCCTGCCTGTGATTGCAAGTATTGCCTGCCAATCTCTTCAGTGCGTTCCTTGGTCACTATTAGGTCTCTCCGGAGGGCATTAGTCTCTTGTCGGGCAGAATGAACCTCAGCACGAAGCTCTCCAAGTAATTGGGCCAATTGGTCCATTTCTGATGTCTCCATGGTGCCCAGGTGGATTTGTTATGGTAGGCTTCGTGTTCTGTTACGCTCACCTGGTATCCACAGGGACGTCACCCAGCTGGGTTACTCGCTGGTATGCTTCTCAGCTTTGCCCTGATGTGGTCTGCAGGGAAGGTTCTGCCTGAATATACAGGAGGACTGTGTTCAAGACTGACCGACTGGGGTAAGTATCCTCCCTCCACTCCCGTATGCTTTCAGTCCCTCTGGCGCCCTCTCCTCACCTTGTGGTAGAATTAGGCGTGCTCTCCGTCCTGCCTTCTTTGCAGGGGCGCGTTGTCTTTCATGGGCGAGTGCGGTCCAGTTACTTCACTGACGCCGGCCCGTTTGATATTGTTCAGGTAGGTCTTATTGCTGTTTTTTAGTTTTGTTGCTATCCTGTATGCCTTTCTTTGTTTAAAATGTCTCCTTTTTCTCCCTTAGGTATGCAGAGCTTCAGCGCTGGGAACTGGATTGGTTGAGCCCTGCTGGTAAATGATGGCGCATTAAGAGCGCTATGATGCGGTAAGCGCTATGCGCAGCGCTGCAAAGTCTTGCCTTTGCTAACCTGCATTTTCCTTCCTTGTAGGTCGCAGTGTTCTTCAGCGCAAGTGGAATGTCCGGAGTGGTGCCAGCCGAGAGGCGACCAGCCAGGTAAGCCTTTTGAGCAGTTCCTAATTTGTAAATGTCTCTACAGCTTTCTTTAATGTTGCCTCTATCTTCCTCTTTCAGGGCGTTCTGTCCGGGAGGCGTGTAGATTCGAGGAAGCTGTTCTCAGTAGCTGCGAGTGTTTAAAGATGAAGACTGCAGGTAAGATGCTGATGCTAATGATGTTCCTTTTGTCTCCTTGCAGGTTCCGCTTCTCCGAGGTTCGAGGGAATAGCTGGACACAGTGAGCGTCACGTTGCAAGCTGCAAAGTAACACGAAGCATGTTCTGCAGTCAGGGTGTGGTTTATATAGCCCAAGTAAAGTAGTACCAGGGAAAGTAGTTCCAGGCCTGCCACACCCAAAACACTAGACCGCATAGCTTGGTTCTTAGGGAACCAAGCTATGTGGATACCTCCATGTTGGCTGACAATGCAATAAAGTAGTTCCCAAGCACATTGTTGTTCATGGTGTATGAGCCTGGCGCCATAGCCGCCAGGACTCGCCCCATGAGTGCTTTTGAAGAGGATGCTAGGCTCTAGAGGCCCTAGTCCTGACTCCACCTGGCCAATGGGTTTGCCAGAAGGGGTTTTGGGCGAGGGTCGTGACATTCTACTCCTCGGTGTACGACTCCTATTCCCGAATTGATAGATGGGTAATCTCCGATGTACTGATTAAAAATGTAACACAACTGACTACTCTTCCTAGAACCCTATCTAACCACTCACCAGTGACCATCACCATGGGTTGGGGCCCGGACCGCGACCGTACTAGACACTGGAGGATGAAACAAACCCCACTCTCTCCTCAAACCCTTGTTTAGCTCTGAACTAGAGGTGGCTATCGACGAGTTCTTTGAAATAAATACAGATTCGGTGTCTTCACAGGCCACTCTATGGGAATCCTTTAAGGCATACTTTAGGGGCATAGCGCTTTCCAAGGGAAATGGCATTCTCAGAACAATCCGGAGGGACATAGCTGAAAGCGAATCCAAACTATCGATCCTGGAAGCCCAATGCTCACTACTCTCAACCCCTGAGACCCTGGCATCTATAGGAGAGGAACTTGACACATTCCGGTCCCTGGCGGATCGTGAAAAAAAAATCCTGGATAACCCTGGCCTAGCAAGGAATTATGGAGAGGGCGAGTGTCCTGGCCGCTTCCTTGCTAGGCTTATTCGCCACGAGCTAGGTCCTCCACATATCCCTGGGGTCGAGAGACCTGATGGCTCTTTGGCTATCTCACCTCAGGATATCAACTCAGAATTGTATACATTTTATGAAGCCCTGTACTCCAACGTGGATGATGCTTCGCTAGCTGAAGTCGACTCTTACCTCGATGCCCTCCCCCTATCGGCCCTCTCCCCTGAGACTATCGGGTTCCTCGACTCTCCGCTCACCCCTGAGGAGTTCTCGGACGCAGTGGACTCCCTCTCCTCTGGGAAGGCTCCCGGCTCTGATGGCATCCCGATTGAATTTTACAAACGCTATAAATCTCTTCTACTCCCTCACCTAATAGCTCTCTGGGAAGATTCAGTGGAGGTAGGCAAATTTCCCCCATCACTCCGAGAAGCCACGATAACGGTATTACTCAAACCTCGTAAATCCCCCACACAATGCGGCTCGTATCGCCCACTTTCGCTCATAAATTGTGATGTCAAGATATATGCCAAATTGTTAGCGATAAGACTTGCCCCCTGTATGCCATCCGTTATCCACCCAGATCAAGTGGGCTTCATCCCAGGACGCTCCACCTCCTTGAACCTGAGACGCCTCTTTAATATAATTAGCAGAATAAGCCCCAATGTACACGCGGTGGCCGCCACACTCAACATGCAAAAAGCGTTTTATTCGGTTTCGTTGAAGTATCTCTGGCGGGTCCTCGAAAAATGCAAATTTGGACCCACCTTTCTCTCCTGTGTCAGATTACTTTACACAGATCCGGTGGCCAGGGTCCGCACTGAAGACCGATGCTCCCCTCTCATTACGATCGCTAGGGTGATGAGACAGGGCTGTCCATTCTCTCCTCTGATCTTCGCCATAGCAATAGAGCCTTTTGCTGATATGTTACGCTAGTCCCACGCACATAGAGGGCTGCGGGCCAGGCTGATATAGTGTCCTTGTACACCGATGACGCACTTCTCTTCATTCGCTCTCCCTCCATTAATTTATCTACGATATTGGAAGACATTGTCCGCTTCGGGCGCATCTCGGGCCTCAAGGTGAACTGCTCAAAATCCACTCTCTTCCCACTCACGGACTGTACCCTCCCTCCTCCCGATACTCTGGGGTTCACGTGGGCTCAGTCGAAATTCACCTACCTTGGAATAGAAATAACTCGACAGTTTGAGTCGACCTTCGAGGAGAACTATCAAAATTATCTTACACACCTGGCGACCAGGACCCTAGCCTGGAGCAAGCTACCGATCTCCCTTGCAGGCAGAATAGGGATATTGAAGATAATGGTATTGCCCCAACTACTCTACAGGTTCACCAACATCCCCCTATGGCCAGGCGAGAACTTCTTTCACACACTTAATCGCACAATCAACTCCTTCTTGTGGCACTCGGGTGCGGTCCGACTTAAACTTGGAACCTTGTCTACCCCGATGGCTAGTGGCCGTTTTGGGGCCCCTTTTTTTCTTAAATACTGGCTGGTTTCTCAAATCCAATACACGTCATACTGATTTCACACGACGGACCCCCCCTCCACATGTCAGACTCGAAAAATTAACGGTTAGTGACCGAGATATCCGCTCCCTGGTGATACAAACCATCTCTTCAGCCCTAGACTCGCTTGACCCCGTGGCATGCACGTCCCTGGCATTAACGAAAATGTGGAAACTGTTTGGCACGGTCCACCCGTTCCATGGCAACCTCCCGCTTTGCAACTTTCTCCCAGGGGTCCCACGAGTACCACCACCATTGGTGCGCTGTTGGGCCGAGGCGGGATATGAGCTGATTCGTGACGTCATCGAGCAGGGCAGCTTTATTGAATGGCCGGACCTCCCATTGTCTCTGAGACGAGGCCCGTGTGTCTGGCTCCAATACTCGTCCCTCCGAAAAACCCTCAAACACAAATACCCCATGTTCCCAGCGATAACGCCAGACGATCCTGCTATTGAAGAACTGACTTCCCCTACACCCACTAGAGGTAAAATATCTAGACTGTACACTATGACTCAATCCAGGTCTACCCCGGAATTCACTAAACTGAGGAGAACATGGGAAGATGACCTCGGGGTGGAGGTGACAGACGAGCGCTGGGCTCACATGTGCGCTCACATACACAGGGTGTCCTTTAACTCCTGCTTCAAATTAACTCAGTTTAAGGTACTACATAGATTCCATCATACCCCGAGCAGACTGCATCGCATGCTCAATGACCACTCCCCGAGATGCCCCAGATGTGGCCAGGATATTGCTGACTATATTCACATGATATGGTCCTGCCCCCGCCTTTTCTGGGGTATGGTGTGCTCAACCATGTCTGCGGTCCTCGGACATCCTATCGACCCTTCTCCAATAAGGTGCCTTTTCCACGATTTCCCCGTACTCCCCCGGGACTCCAAAAAACTGGCTGGACTTTGCATGCTTCTCGCAGTACGATCCATTCTACTTTTTTGGCTACGCCCCGCACCCCCCACTCACACACAGTGGCTTAAGGCAATTACTTGGGTCTCAGACACTGAGGAAACCTGGTCCTTGCTACAACCCACTCACTCAAGACTCAGAGATGTCTGGCTCAAATTCCGATCTTATATGTCCGATTTAAAGGCGGCATCGGATGCATCATCCCCAGCTGTTACTCCTACTCCCCCTAGTTCCCCATCCTGAATCACAGTTCCCCCTACGTCGCATTCACTCCGCATATGCGCTTGAAGGATACGACTACATTGTAAGCAGTTGCTGTATGCCTGTATTATTTATATTGTAATTACACCGCACTTGCCTTGTGTGTTTCCCACCCATGTTGTACTGCCAAGCTAAATAAATAAAAGTTTAAAAAAATAATTGTGTATATTTTTGATAACACATGTCGCAAAAAACTAAAAAATACAAAGGAAGATATAATTATTTATAACAATGAACATAAACATAACAACTTATTAGCTACATTAATGGGAAAGTTACACAAGTAAATTAACATATATAGACAAGCCTTCAAATATATACAAATGCATTTGTTTTTTTTTTTTGGGAAGGGAAAAAAGGGGAGGGAGGAGGGTGGGTGAAAGAAGGAGAGAAAAACAGAAGCAATGAGTTTAACATATAACACTCGGCCTAACAGAAGCCTTTATCCGTGCAGCTGAGTGAACTGAGTAGGGCATACAGCAAACAATAGCTAACTGGCCCTAACTAGATTCAGGCTATTATTTTTAGCCTTGAAATTTAGTTACAAAACAAGTGACAATTAAATGACAGCCTTATTCAAGTGAAGCAGAAAACTAAAAAGATTTCTTTTCTATAATAATGTCAGTTGAAAAACAAATGTACACTGAATGATAGCCTTATTCAAGTGAAACAGAAAACTAGAGAATTGTACACAAGGGTGAAATGATATACTACGCCTTCCGCTATCCAATGGTATAATAAGCGTGAGTACCCACGTCCTCTGGTCAACGGGTACTTGTGCCCCTGTGCCTAGTACGTGGCGAAGTTGGCATTTTGGTGGTGTGTTGACAGATAAAGACCACCTTCTTCAGGAAGTTTGATCCTAAATTCAGCCCCTAAGAATACAATCAAATGTCCTCCCATCACTTTAGATTGTATCAGAAAGAGTAACTCAATATGAAGTGTTAGCATGAAAGGTGTTTTTAGAAAAACAACATATGGTGTATTGAACCAGGCACCTTCCCTTTATTTTGGCAGGAAGCCCATAACTATCCCCCTCCTATTTCCCGTTACCAAGGTGAGGTAAAGGTAAAGACACCTAATTGCGCCCTAGTGGTAAAAAGAAGTCCCGTATCAATCGTGCGGGGGTATTGAAAAAAAGACCTATAAATGAACACCCATGCATAGTGTTTAAAACAAATAATGATTTAGAAATGTAATGGAATAGTAAAGAAAAAGAAGTGAACAAGAGGCTAGGTCCCAGTTCCACTTGCAGGGATCTTAAGTGCATACCTAAAGTTATACTGTGGATGCCTCCTAGACAGGCATTCTGAAGTCATAAGTAGATCTCCAAGAACTGTTGACTCAGATTTGCAGACGCCACCTCTGGGGTGTCAAGCCCCGTCTGTAACAAAATATGTACCATAACAAGTTTGAAGACGTTTGCTATTCATCAATTTAAATGTATAGCACTATATATTTATAGATGAGTGCACGCACCTTCTGCCGGCAGTGAAGTCGTGTGAAAGAGAACGCTGTAGACCTCCGCCGACGATTTAGACGGGAGCGTAATAGCTACCCACTTGTTTCTAACACCAATGTAGCCAGCAATACGGGATATTTAAATTGCTGCAAGACCAAGCAAATGTATTAGTACACTCGAGGGGCGCTAGGCACAGTCAGCCAAATGGAAGCGGGCTCGTGAACGCTTACCTCCAATTATGCCGCCGTCTCCAGAAAGTGATACATGGTATCCTGAATGTGCGTCCTGAGTGACGCCTCGGAATCAGGTACAGTGCTTTGACTTCCGGGGGCGTGACTATGACTGCGTTCATGTGCATAGAAAGAGGACGGGGGCCATATTTCCCGAACGGCTCGATAAGTATCGAGACAGAATATGTTACATTACGGGGACGTGACTATGAATTAATCAAAAAATTGCAAAGTTTTAATCCAATGGGTAGAGAAAACAAAACAGAATGATGAGCCAAGGACCAAGCCTTCGAGGTGTATCCTAAAAAAGACACGTTTATCAGAGGAAAGTCTCTCCTCATACTGCAATGCATTGGGAACAGCCCTGGTACAGGCACAGATGTAGTATGTGGGGCAAAGGAATTTTTTTATGTTAGTTGAGAAGAGAATATCTTGTGGACAATGATTATTACCAAACTGGAGATGCTTCATTGAGCCCATGTTCAATTGTGCCCAATGCAAGAATCCAGTGTGCCTCCTTGTTTGCCAGTGTTTGAAGTGGATTGGCCGTGTTCTTAACAACGTCAATCACCCACCAACGTAGGTCTTCAGTTGTGTGACCATATTCCAAAAAATGGCTGACAAAGGGTGAGTTGATGGCTTTACAGTGGATCCGGGAGCGGTCCTCTGTGATACGTGTATGGACCGACCCATATGGTCACTCAATGCAGTAAATCACCCACAGTGTCTTGCAATTAGAGTAGTGTTGTATTTCCCAAGTTTTACCATGCAGGAGGAACACTTTTGTTTTGACAGCAAATTTGCAAATGGAGCAAGTTCCACAGGGGAAATGCCCTGTGAGAGGTTGCAGATCCCAGCTAGATGTTATGGATCTTGAGGATTTGCTTTGAATGGAGGCATGAACCAGTTGGTCCTTCAAGTTCTTTTGTCTTTTCATTGCAAAGATCGGCAATGGTTCTTCCGGTAAAGAAAGTTGTGCCACAGACCAGTGTTTTTTGATAGTTTTTTTAATTAGAAAGGTGTGTGAACTATACATCATGGCGCACACTAGTTTGTCGTGTGATGGCTGATCCTTAGGTTGTAGCAGAATTTCACGGGGGGTAAATCTTACCCGTTTATATGAATCGGAAACCAGTTTTTTAGGGGAGCTGCGTTGTTTGAATTTGGTGGATTAGAATCCGTGCATGGTGATCATTGTCTAATATGGATGTACAGTTTCTCCTTAATCTCAAAAACTGGGAGTGCGGTAAATTTTCTTTTTGTGTGCGTGGGTGAAAGCAGTCAAAATGCAAAAGTGTATTGCGATCTGTGGGTTTAGTGAATAGTGAACATACCAGTTTGTTAGTCTGGTGCTGGATTAGATGATCAAGAAAAGGAATTTGTGTATTGCTCTTGGAGAGTGTAAATTTGATGGTATGGTGGCATTGGTTAAGCCATGACAGAAAGGCATTGAGATTGTCAGTGGTGTTGGGCCAGATGAAGATAATATCATCTAGAGGTTTAAGTCTGAAAAAATGAATTTGGTTTCAAAGTCGGCCATGACTATAATGCAGCACTACTGGCAACCTAACTAGTCTATCTAATGGGGTGCGAGGTGGGTCCTCTGTGTCCCCCGCATTAAAGCTACTGTATTTTCTGCCCGCCGTATGTATGTCCTAACTTCTCACAGTCATATGCGGATCTATATTCAAGTCCCATTGTCATTTTGTATACAGCACCTCAATATTTGAGACTGATGCTTCACTTATCGTCTCTGCCATCGCGTTGATCCTTTGTCTCCTGCGGGCCATTCTGTGCATCCAGCCAGTCCATAGCTTCTTCTGGGGTCTCAAAGAACAATGCCTTGTTTTTATGAAAGATTTTCAGTTTCGCTGGGTACTTCAGCATGTATTTGAAGCTTGCTTCGCACAGTCTCCTCTTGGCTGCTCCAAAGTTTAGGCGGCGTCTTTGCACCTGAAGTGTATAGTCCGGGTATGCTGTTATTGCCGCGGATGCTCTTCTTATAGTGCCCCCTTTGCGGAAATATTCCAGGATTCTTTCCCTATCTCAGTAGTTTAGTATTTTGGCGATGATTGGCCTCGGTGGGGCACCAGGCGCTGGTCTCCGTGTCAGTGCTCGGTGGGCTCTTTCCACCGCAAATCCCTGGATGAGTGTCCCTCCTTCGATTTCTTGCAGCAACATGGTTTCTATGTAATCAGTGGGGTTTGATCCTTCTTCGTCTTCAGGGAGCCCTATTATGCATATATTGTTCCCCCGGGCGCGTCCTTCGGCCTCCTCATCCCTATTTTCCAGGTTGCTGACTTGTTGGCGCAGTGTATGAATCTCAGAGGCATTCGCCGTGCAGGTGGTAGTGTTTGATTGGACTTCTTTCTCCAGCTCGCTCGTGCGTTCTGCTATCGCTCTTACGTCTTGTCGCAGTAGGTTGACATCCACTTGTACTGCATCGATCTTGAATTCGAGTGACGTCTTGAGATTTGTCATGGCTGCTTCTAGTTTGGTTTCCCACGTGGCCTTTAGGTCTGCTATCATCTCCAGGATCTGTCTTTCGCTACTCGTTGGTTCTGTGTCTGTCTGTGGATTTCTCTCTTTGTTCCTAGCTCCATCCATTGGTTGTGGTGTTCTGGTGTATTCTTCCATGGTGGGATGCTTCCCTTTCATTTTGGGGAGTTTGGACGCCATCTCAGTGTCTGCTGGAGTGTTCACCTCGGGTCTCAGGGGTCCGGGTTTTTGTTGTGCAAGCTATGCTGGCTCAGTGCCGCTTGGCTTTTATTCCGGGGGCAAACAGTTGGGCTAGCGCAGGCCTGAGTGCCTGCCCAGTTGTTGGTGCCTTTATGTAGTAAAGCAGTTCTTTACGCATCAGTGGCGTTCGGGCTCTTCCCTACCGCCTTCTGGTAATTGTGTTTTGAGGGGATTGTGCCCTGTGACGTATTCCACATCTATGACAGTAATGACCAAAGCTGTGCTGCCTCGGAATTTTTTTTCGGCATAGGTGTCCTGCATCGATGACGTCGATACGCTGTCCTCGAGGGCCTTCGTCGAGGGTCGGCGTCACCGGATGTTATATCTAGGATGCACGGCGCCCGTAGTCTCAGTTCTGTTTTTTCCACGAACGTGTTCGCTTCGGAATCTCGGCGCGCTCGGTTCTTCTACTTCATTTGTGAAAATGTCTTCCTCTTCTTCTACCCCGAAGTCGGGCTTCAAAAAGTGTCCATTACAGACCCGCACAACGTCTGCCTCTGGTGCCTGGGCAAGAGCCACGCCACCGACAACTGCGATGACTGCCAGTCCCTGACATTGAAGGCCTTGCGGGAGCGTCAGAAGAAATTGTCAGTAGGTACGGTTGCTAAAGCCTGTAAGTCGAAATCTGCTGGGCTTTCGACCGACAACTCGAGGGGCGACTCTCCACATCGGCGTAAGTCCAGGGGGTCTCATTCTCGGAGTGGGTCCCGCCATTCCTCTGCCTCTTCTAGGCATTCACAGAAGCGCCGTCACCGTTCGCCTTCCCCGTCCTCGTCGAAGGACTCTGCCAGACGGCGGGTGGCTTGTTCCACCAAACATTCATCGTCGGCCGACTAGGATGCATTCCGCCAGCAGATGATGGCGATTTTGGAATCGCAGGGCACCGTTCCATCCGCGCCTTTGAGAGAAGCCAGCAAGGAACAAGCTAGAGCCACCGCTCGCACACCTTCGGGCTCATGCGGTCGGCGCGATCATCGGGTGCCGTCGAGGTCCCAATCGGACAAGGTTGATCGCCATGGCCATGCCAGGTCCAGGTCCCGGTCCTCAACGCCGTCGAGACCGTCGGAGCCTGTGAGGCCTTCTAAGAAGGCATCGACACCGTCGGCACCATGTCCGTCGAGGGACTCTCTCGAGGCTCCGGCTCTGAGGAAGTCGTCGGCGCCGAGGCCATCGAAGGACACGCTCAGGGCTCTGGCCTCGAAGCCGTTGTCGAAGTCATCGACGCCTCGGTTGACGTCAACGCCGATTCCATCGGCGCCCTCAACGCCTTTTGAGGAGGTTTTACCGGAGGTGCCCCGGAGGACGGTGGAAACTCTGAGGAAGGCTCTGAGTAAATCAGTGCAGCCTGTGTTTGAGCCCTTCTCTGGTCATCCCCCTAGGATGGATTTGTACCAGCCTTTGGATTACATTTCAGAGGTGGAAGAAGGGTCGGGATGAGGAGGGGGTTGCACAATCTCTGAATGTTACCGTTTGGTGGGTAAGGACCCTCCAGTGGGTTTACGGGCTCATTCTAGTAGGGGTGTCGCTGCCTCCACTGCTCTGCAGAGGGGTGATCCCTTTCATAATATTTGTGAAGCAGCCACGTGGGCCTCTGTCCATACTTTTGTAAGGCACTATTCCCTGGACTCCATCCATGGGCAAGATTTGGCCTTTGGTAAGGTGGTCCTCTATTCAGCAATTCTAAAATTCTAAATTATGTTTCCCACCTCCAGACGTTGGTACTGCTTTGGGAGTCTGTCATAGATGTGGAATACATCGGAGGACACAATCCCCTCGAAGAACAAGTTACTTTCTTACCTGGTAACGTTCTTTTGATGGGATGTTCCTCCGACGTATTCCACATCGTAGCCTCCCAGCCTGCCCCTCTACAGAATTTCTTATGTGATTGCAGCTTACGTTTCCGCAAGGCTTTCTGTGGTCATACTGGCAGAAGATTGGTGCCACACGTTCTGGGGAAAAAAACTACAACTGAGGCCACGGCCGCCGTGAGTCCTAGATATAACATCCGGTGACGTAGACCCTCGACAGAGGCCCTTGAGGACAGCGTATTAATGTCATCGGTGCAGGACGCCTATGTCGAATATTTTCCAAGGCAGCAAAGCTGTGGTCATTACTGTCATAGATGTGGAATACGTCGGAGGAACATCCCATCGAAAGAACGTTACCAGGTAAGAAAGTAGCTTGTTCTTTTTGCTGTTTGTTGTATATGGGCCTGGAGTTGACTTTCGTATTGTCACGTCTTTCAGGGGTCCGTGGCCTTACCAGCAAGTGTTGTCGTCTTGATGAGGTGGCACCTGCGTTGAGGGGCCTCTGCGCTGGCTCCCTAGCCAATGTTGCTTGCTCCCTCAGAATGGGTTAGTGTCCATTTGTAAAGTGGGGCTCCTTTTCCGGTGTGCCAGCCTCTGTCCCCCCACCTCCAGTAGGGTTATAGGTCCTCCACTGTGCCCTTGTTTCTGATGCTTCTCTCTGTGGGCTTCATCGTGCTATGGGCGCAGTGCTGTGCTTTTTGTTCTTGTGCCTCAAGTTAGAGCAGGGGACTTTCCCCTCTGTAGGCAGGCTGTCCTGATGGTGCAGCCTGCGTGTTGCACTTCTGCTGTTTTAACAGAATATGGCCATGGTATAGCCACCTCTGGGGGAGTGTTGCCTGTGTTGTTCCTGTGCTCTGCAAATTGGTTTATTGGTTTCCTCTCCTCCTATGGCGTGGATCAGAATCACCTTAGAACTGCTTCTATCCACGGCGCTTCGCCGCCGCGTTGTCAGTGGGGCTCTCACCTTCCTCTGTTGCCGTCTGTGCATGTGCACTGCTTCAATGTTCCTTCCCCCGGCAGGCTCTTAGTTACTGTGTGTTTCTTGGGAATCGCGTGCTTCATACTGCACGGCTTGCTTTTGGCTTGTAGCTCGTGTGCCCCTTCACCTCACGGATGGCTCTCACTGCCCTCCGCAATGATTCCCCCTCATTGCAGAGGGAGATGTGGCCCCGGATCAGCAGGGATCGCTCAGCATCCCGGGCCGCACTGATGATACGCGTTCCTCCGGGGCACGTGTTCTTCCGGCGTTTTCTGTTAGCCGGTGCTCGCTAGGAATCAATGGACCCTGCTCAGTGTGCAACTGTCCGCCCTTCGCATCGGGCGGTCACTGCCTCTTTTCCTCTGTGCCGCCTGTTTACTAGCACTTCGCCCCGCGGGGCTGCGGTCTGGCTAAGCCCTTTGTTCCGGGGCGGACATTTTAGGTGGACATCCTCGGAGGTCGCGCAACTTTTCTTGCTCCAGTATCTCGGTCCTTAATGTGCAGTTTTGGTCCTGCTTTAGCTTGCTGTGTTCCGCCCTCCTTCGTGCAGCTGGTCCTACTTTCTGGGTTAGTTTCCTTGCGGTATGCCGGGGGGGCATCTTAAGGATTTGGTTGGATCCGCAGGAGCTTCAGGGTTTCCCAGCCTCTTATATGGCTGGCTAGCCACGCCCCCTTCAAATATATAGATCACATAAAAATGACACAACACTCACACTGGAACTCAGCACATGCCTCGCATACATGGACTGTCTTTTGAGTTCAAATAGACGTACATTCAATCGAAACAAATCTGAGTTTGTGAGCCGCGATGCAACACCCCCAAACTCTCTCTCACCATTGCCATGCAATGTTACACTAAAACCACAGGATAAAGTCATTGTAAGGAGTTGCTTCTTTCAAATTTGTACTATCCGATGCATCATGCACTATGTAAACTTTGTGCACAGGACCATGCAATTTATCCACTGGTGATATCTAGAATACGACAGCAGCCTTTTCCCTTGATTCCCAGACTTTCTACTCCGACTCCAAGAGCTCCTAATGCTGAAAAGATACAAGCACATCACCCCGCTGCTCTGCACACTCCACTGGCTCCCGATCATAAGGAGAATTCACTTTACAATTCTAATTCTCTCCCTCTGTGAATTCCACTTCAGAGGGCCTGAATCAATCACAAGAAAATTCACACACTATCTTCCATTGAGAACGCTTCAATCCAACAACATTGCACTACTAAAGGTGCCAAGCTTTAGCTGGAAATGCATGCAAGATATTCCTTCTCCCTCCTTACAACCAAACTCTGTAACTGTGACCAAAAGCCTGCGCACAGAAGACCACAGGGCAAAGAGCAAAACCTTGGAGGCGAGAATTTAACAAGTCATCAAGTAAATATTAGTAATCATTATCACAATGCAACATAAGGAGGGGTCAGTAAACATGATAGCTGGAATCTAGGTTACACCAAGGTGTCGTTGGAAGAGCCAGGTCTTCAGTTCTTTCCTAAACTGAAGGAGACCTGGACCACCTGAACTTCAGGAAACTAGTAAAAACCTGGTTCAACTAAAAACCGCATGAGAGGAGCACCAAAATCTACTCAACTTGAACCAACTACACTACTATTAGCAGCAATATCATCCCAATGGATGACACTTCCAAAAGTGTCTGCAAACACACCAGGAACCCAAGCACAAAACAACAACTGTGACTACTGAAAAAACCCATTCTGGTCCGGTATTTAAACAAATACTATGGGCCTCATTCCAAGTATGTGTCACAGCCCTCGCCCAAAACCCCCTCTGGCAAACCCATTGGCCAGGTGGAGTCAGGACTCGGGCCTCTAGAGCCTGGCATCCTCTTCAAAAGCCCTCATGGGGCCAGTCCTGGCGCCTATGGCGCCAGGCTCATACACCATGTACAACAATGTGCTTGTGAACTACTTTATTGTATTGTCAGCCAACATGGAGGCATCCACATAGCTTGGTTCCTAAGAACCAAGTTATGCGGTCTAGTGTTTTGGGTGTGGCAGGCCTGGAACCACTTTCCCTGGTACTACTTTGCCTGGACTATATAAACCAAGAACGGACTGCAGAACATGTTTCGTGTTACTTTGCAGCTTGCAATGTGATGCTCACCATGTCCAGCTATTCCCTCGAACCTCGGAGAAGCAGAACCTGCAAGGAGACAAAAGGAACCTCATTAGCAGCAGCATCTTACCTGCAGTCTTCATCTTTAAACACTCGCAGCTACTGAGAACAGCTTCCTCGAATCTGCACGCCTCCCGGACAGAACGACCTGAAAGAGGAAGATAGAGGCAAGAGACATTTACAAATTACGAACTGCTCAAAAGGCTTACCTGGCTGGTCGCCGCTCGGCTGGCACCACTCCGGACATTCCACTCGCGCTGAAGAACACCGCGACCTACAAGGAAGGAAAACACAGGTTAGCAAAGGCAAGACTTCGCAGTGCTGCACATAGCGCTTACTTACCGCATCATAGCGCTCTTAATGCGCCATCATTTACCAGCGGGGCTCAACCAAGCCAGTTCACCGCGCTGAAGCTCCGCATACCTAGGGGAGAAAAAAGAGATATTTTAAACAAAGAAAGGCATACAGGATAGCAACAAAACTAAAGAACAGCAATAAGACCTACCTGAACAATATCAAACCGGCTGGCGTCAGTGAAGTAACTAGACCGCACTCGCCCATGAAAGACAACGCACCCCTGCAAAGAAGGCAGGATGGAGAGCACGCCTAATTCTACCACAAGGTGAGGACAGGGCGCCAGAGGGACTGAAGGCATACGGGGGTGGAGGGAGGATACTTACCCCAGTCGGTCAGTCTTGAACACAGTCCTCCTGTATTTTCAGGCAGAACCTTCCCCGCAGACCACTTTGGGGCAAAGCTGAGAAGCATACCAGCGATTAACCCAGCTTGGTGGTGTCCCTGTGGATACCAGGTGAGCGTAACAGTATGGTGGTAGTCATGGTGCTATTTGCGCCATGACTACCTCCCATACCGGTACCGACTCCGACTTGGTTCAATGGGGACTTACTGGTGTAGTCCGACCTTTGCGGGACCGGTAAGTCCCCATTGAAAAAGCCATTCCCCATTCCCATTTGAGCCCCCATATGGCTCAATGGGAAAGGGGAAGGCGCTAATGACAGTACCGCAAATTGCAGTACCGTTATTAGCTCTGAAGTCCCTTTGCGGGTGCCGTCCTTAACGCCTGGTGAGACCAGGTGTTAAAGGAGGGACCCGCAAAAAGACCTCGTAGTAGGGCGGTAAGGGATTACCGGCACCAGTCTCCTTAACGGTGCCCGGTATCCCTTACCGCCCTGCTTGGAATGAGACCCTATGTCAAACCTCCCTCAACTCCCCCAACTCATCACCCCGGACATCACCAATTACTTTAATCCAAAATGATACCAAACACCTCACCACATTAACATGTACCCCTCATTTATCTACCCCATCTTCTCTTAACTCCTCTCTAAAATCTCCTATCATCTTATGCCCCAGGGGTATAAGATGCACACTGTAAGGGTGCAGAAGCAAGGCTTGGACACTAAAGTGGCATATTTTTGGCTATAAACTTTAATTAACGAATAATAGGGTAGGAAAAATGTGTCTCTATCCCTAACTGCTAGGACGTATTTCCCTGCCTCAAAGGAAGTTAAGGAATACTTCAGGATGTACAAGCAAAAAGCCTGTTACCGTCGTGTCCCAAAACCCTACTTGTGTCCCTAACACTAATAACCTAAATCGACTGTTTAGGGAAAGTCCCTTTCTAAATTAAAGTGCTCATGATAACTCTTGCCTACAGAAAAGTTCCCAATATCTCGGGATAAAAGAAATGTTCTACCATGTGAAAGTTCCAGGTTTTAGGGCATCTGCTCCTTTCTCCTGGATTCTTTCTGGTTCTACTTTACTTTTCATTGGGTCCTAAAGATTTGTGTCTTCTCAGGTAAATGTCACTGTTTTTTATACCTTCATAAGGGCGCAAGTCCCAGACTCGTAATTCTTTATAATACCGGCTTGGTGTATTTCTCTGCCATGCATGTTTTTTTTTTATCTAAACAGTCTCTCTTGTCTTCATGGTCCTCAACCCTCTTATTCTCATACTCTCTTTTGGGTGCAAGTCCCAGACTCGATGGATGAACATAATAGCTTGGTTCACTCTCCTGAAAAGTATATGTCCAGCTTGGTTCACTATCCTGCCAAGCGTATGTCCTCTCATGGACTGTCTTTATATCTCTCTGGGTCCCAGAACTTCTTATTCTTCGGCTTTCATATGGGTGCGGGTCCCAGTCTCGCAATGTTCTGTTGCAATGACTTGGTTTACTTCTCCTGCCAAGCATTTGCACCTTTATATCGTGAATTTGCATTACTCAGTGTTCCCAACCCTCTTTCTCTCTGAATTTTATGTGGGTGCGGAACCCAGGCTCTTAATGTGCTGTTGCAATAACTTGGCTTACTCTCCTACAAAGCATATGCTCCATTCTGCACTTTCCCATCCTCTCTCAGGGTCCCAGACCCTCTCACACTCTAGTTCATGTTTCTCTCTGACACCTCCCGGACCTTCAGAACCTTCAGCTCTGCCTGCGTACCTGTCTCTCTAGTGCATGTCTTCCAGGCAGCAGTGCTTCCTTCTGGGGCTCAGGCAGAGTTTGGTTGCTTGCTTCTGTCGGCAGCATCCCTGCCGATCAGTTTTTCTTTGGTTTCTCGTTGGTCCTCACTCCACCAGTCCCTTCTACCTTTGCAGGGCAGGGCTTGCTTCACAGCGGCTTCCCAGGCTTCGGGACGCTCTGAGGTACTTTCGGGCAGCACACAAAGGAGCTCCTCTTCCTCTGCCTATTTTCCTGCTAAGCTCCATGCACAGCTTCTGTTCCCCGTATGCTGGGTTGGCATCTGCCCAGCTACCTCACTCGAGGACTGCGTTCCCCATCTTGTTTTCCCTCTACCTTTTTGTATTTGTCTGAGCCAATTGAATACAGTGAAGGACTAGACCGTTCATTCAGCAAAATTTAAAATGGGGGGTACTCGGATATAGAACCAACTGCACTTGTCAAAACCTAGTACACAATGCAAAAGAATCTGCTGCGGGTGATAGTGCCAATTAGGTCCCTAAGCCCATAGGACCCTGTAGTCAATTAGAATTTAAATGATGCACTATCACACTGTACTGATTAACCATACATTGCCGAAATGTCTTTCGACGAACAAGGTCTGTTTTCAGGCTGAGTATATCATCAAAACACAGAAGTCCATGTTGTAAAAAAGTTCATACATATATAAAAAATATCCACAAATAATTCCAATGCCATAGTAATTCGGCCCATAAACATGCATAATCATACCAATAGAGAACAAAAAATGTCATATTACCATGATTTGAGTATGACCACACAGGGCATCCAATTAAGTTACATTTAAATGAAAAGAAAAAGAAAAACAAACGAGAAAACAAAAGAAACATTCCATTACCATTGTTCCATTAAATACAGGTCATTTGCATGTCCAAAACACTAATGTGGTTAACCACCTGGCCCATTGCCACGCCCTGTGTGTTCCTTCATTTGCATGCTATATGATCAATTGTACGTTCCGCACCTTGGTGTACCTTAAAACCATATCACCACTATTCTAAATTTAAAATTCAATGTGAATCTGTGGTGAGCCATTTCTAAATAACAATTCCCACTTGGATGCTTTTCTTAAACCCCAAAGAGGCATATATATAAAATAATCAGGAGGTAACATAAGCCCCATTTATTCCTGTAACAACCTCATTACAACTGTGGAGGTCCGGAAATAAGGGTGCCGGTCGCACCGTACCGGCACTCTGAGAGGACCACCACAGTAATACAATGCTGCAGGCGGAGGCTGTTGCATCCAGCAGGTCTGACTGCCAGACGCAACGGCACCCACCTGCAGAGTTTCCACTGAATAACCGGCACCGTTAGCAACGGTGCAGTGCTTCCGTGTCCCCACTCTCATGGAGTCCTATGGAGCTCCATGGGAATGTGGACTAACATTTTCCAGTGCCTGACTTCACGATCGGCAAGGACTTGTACTGTCCCTGTGGCACCGGGAAGTCAGGCACCAGTAAAGTGTTACGAATCTGGCAGCAACCCGCCGGGTTACCGCCAGACTCGTAATAAGGCCTCATGCCTACCATTAGGTAAGAATTGACTGGCTCTGTATCATTTGAGTCCAATTTACGGAAGGGAAAAGACCTGTATTAGACCTATGTGATGCGTTAATACAGTCCCCAGAAAATGGTGTACCAAATTGTGTAAGTATAAATGTTCCTCAAAAATAAGACTGATAAAGTAAGGTTTCCAAATCTGCGCTGCAATTTCTGAAATACATCTAAACAAGTGTGTGTGTGTGTGTTTTTTTTTTTTATTGAGGCTTGTCTTCACACCAAAGGTGCCTTCCTTCTTAAAGGGTTTCAGCCTAATGGTTAGAAACATTAAACAAAGTAAAAACCACCACCGAATATGTCTCCCTAGCAACCCTCTTCCGCAAGACTTAATCCAGTCTCGGATCAAAGAAAAGAAAGTGTTTTTCAGGTTCCTGCTTGTGGGTAATGCTGCTTCTGGGGGTTAAGTGCTTGCAAGTTTCCCCTGGACACTCCCTTCCCTTTTGGCAATAGGGTCCCCTATTCGCCGTTTTTGTCTCTCCACCTGCCTGGATGTAGCTGGGATGACTTTCAAAAAGTCAAAACAAGTACACAAGTTTCCTCTTTCTCTGGCTCTGCAAAGAAACCTCTTTAATACAAATAAGTCTAATTTTTTTGATCTCCTCCCCAGTGACGGCACAGTCTTTAGGCATAACTGCTTCAGTTGGATAGCCTCCTCTTCTATTCTGGACCATACAAACATAAGGAAGCTGAAGCGCACTACGAACCAAAGGTTTCTCAGCACCTTCTGAACCATCAAACATTCAAAGAAAAAAGAACATGCAATCAAGAAAAGCACTGATTGAAGAGGAAGGTGTTTATTTTCTAAAGTATAAAAGATCAGGTATTTCCCTGATAGAAAGAGGAAGGTTGTTCCACAGTCCAGCACCCAACAGAGTGCTTGACCTTCCAAAACATTCTCTCTCTGAAATGTAGGAACGATCAACTTCACTTTCCAAGAGGATCGCACTTAATAAAGCGCTTCTTCAACTATGCCGAAGCAGAGCGATGTAATGTTTTATGGATCAGTATCAGGAGTTTAAACTCCATTCTGGCACTAACCGGAAGCCACTTAAAGTACTTAAAAACTGGGGAATTATGATCCCATTTGGGGCTTTTGGTGACCCTAGAAGCCACTGGGTCTTATTACGAGGTCAATGGTAACCTGTGGTGCGACCGGCAGGTTGCCGCTGACCTCGTAACACCGTTTCCGGCAGCTAGCTTCTTGGGAAGTCATGCCCCGGAAAATTTAAGTCCCCATTCCCATGGAGTCACATAGGACTTCATGGGAATGGGGACTCGGAAGCACCGGCACTGTTGCTGACGGTGCCGGTGCTTCCATGGCAACTCTGCCTGCCGGGGCCGCTGCACCCAGCAGGGTCAGACCTGTCGGATGCAGCAGCCCCGGCAGGCAAACTCATAGTGTGGCAGTCCGGAAACAAGGGTGCTGGTAAGCTTACCAGACCGCCACAGTTGAAATGAGGACCACTGTGTTTAGAAGAACCTCTAATCGTTGGATCTCTCGTTTCATTTGTTGGGAAGGGGGGGACGATTGTCCCAGGATCCCCAGTGCTTTTGGATGAGGCAGAGGCCTTGGAATGTGCAGTAGGGGATGGGGAGGTTACATGAGACAGCAGGGAGTTGCTAGGGGCCATAGTGCGGGGAGGGTGGTGTACATTATTTGCTCTGGCATAAATACGGACTCAAACACCATCTTAGATGGTAGCAGCCATATTGGAATCAAGGCCTAGTTTTGCGCTGAATCCAGGACCTCAGGCCCAAGCCACACATATAAATAAAGCGTATGCATGTGGGGATAGGTTGTAATTTGGGCAACGGTGAGAAAGGTCTGAGCTGCAGAGATTCATAGACCCTTCATTGTCTCATGTTGCCAACATTTCATTTCCCAGAAGGAATGCGCCCTGCAAGGCCACGAGGGGGTTGAGAGCTCTCTGTAAAAAGTGATCCCATGAGAAGAGGGCATGAGTCTCCGACCTTCCCTGTCCCAGCTCTATGTAATAGCACCTGAAAGCCCCGTCCCAAGACCCCGCCCCATATTCCAAGGTACCAGACAGTCCCAGACTCCCAACAATAAAACTGTTAAACCCCCAATCGATCAGAAAAGATCGGAAAATGGGGATCAGTTGCCTTCACAATAGGTCACATGATTTGTGCTGCGAGGTGACGGCAGAGATAAAACAACATAGCTAAAACTAGGTTGCAAAGCTTTGGTTGGGCACCAACATGTCTGGAATCGAGCTGTAATTCGAAGTTGTGGCCTTGAAGTATTCACTTAGCCCATGTCTGCAGTACCAGGTGCACATCAGGTTAGAGAGGGTCTGTATTGTTTTTCTTCACTTAATTGTCAATCAGTTGTAGCTTCACACCTGATGACGCGAAAGGAGGAACCCACATGGAAGAGGATGGACAGAAGGGTGTCCCTAATTATGCTCACACCAGAAACAATACACCTCTAGGCAAAAAAGGTGATCTTTTAAGGATAACAAGTTTAATCTTACAAAATGAGGATGGTGGCAAAGGACTCTGCTGCCTGAACGGTCTTCTCCTGTCCCTGTCCCTCTCCCTGCTCCTCCCTTCCAAAGTGGTCTCAAGCAGGGGTTTATATAGTCCTGGCTTGCCATGGTGCTGTCACTGGAGCTGGATCATGACTTCAGTCAAATCCGTCCTTCTTCCATAATAGAGATGCTCCAAAGCCTTCTTTCTTTGTTGTCAGCAGTTTTGTCAGGGCATGCTGTACTACATTTTGCTAGCTATGCAAAAACACACTGTAGCTCATGCTTTCCTCCATTTTGCTAACTATGAAAAAACAGTCTGCAGCTCTGCAGACTTTTACAAACCTTGAAGCCTAGGAGAAAGAAAACAAACTAAACATTGTTTTCCATGTTCAAACATTTTCCAGTCATTCTATCCGTATTCCACTCATCCTGCTCACATTTATCTGGATCCTGTAGTCTCTGCCACACTTTACTCTTACAATTGATCCCATTATGTATTTTGCTGCACAAAGCATCTGATTCCTATTTTTAACCCGCATGAACCCTTGACCGACAGTGGACACTTGGGGAGTCAGTTTGCGCTGGTCATTGTGCAGAACACTGCACACTAATCCTGTGGAAGCCTGTGGTCTATTTTATATCCCACAGGCCGCATTCCTTCTGGGAAGAAGGGAGAGTTTGACTCCTCTATAGCACTAAGATTTTACAATGCCTAGGATCTGACATTACAAATCTATAAAGCTAATAGTTAATTGTGCCTTATATTTAAACAATAACTACCTTCTTCAGTGCTTGCCTATGTCTGTTTGTCATTATGTTTGCATGAGAGAGCCGTCCCAGTGCCCCTCATCCCCCTAGTCCATTATAGTGCCTTAAAGAGGTCTTGCCTAACTCTAAAGTGCTTGGGGGTTCGGGAGAACGCTGGTTCCTTGCCAACAAGGGGCTGCGATCAATGGCCTGGCATCCCTTATGGAGCATGTAGCCTATGTAAAGGGTCTCGACCAACCAGCCACGCTGTTTTGTACATTATGTAATTCACGTCACTGATGGCGCTGTGTCTTCATTAAGTGTTGCTTGTACTGCTTTTAACAGAATTTTCTGTGGCAGCAGAGTCCTTTCCTGTCGCATTTCTATTTTTGTGGCAATAAAACTTTGTTTTCCTTGCCAGAGGTGTGCTGGGCCTTTTTCCCTAGTGGGTTGTATTTTTTCTGGTGTGAGCGTGCAGGGGTTACTCTACATTGTTGGTGTCCCCAATGTGATGCCAGCGACCCCCGCAAAGACAGAGGCTTCTAGGCACCATCTCTAGAAGGGCCGCGCCCACCTACAGTGACCAGCCCCAAACACGCAACCCGCAGTGGTGTACAGGAGCAGTTTTCACAGAATTCCTATCTGCTCTTTGAAGTGGGGCATGTCTCCTAGGAGGGTGCAGGCCGTTGTTGGGACCCTGTGATGGAGGAGCTCAGGTGAACACGCAAATGAAGGTACACCTCTTGTGAGCAACAAAGGGGATAAGAGTGAGTGGGGAAGTGAAGTGTGTGTGTGGGTGACGGGAGAGCGTGAAAGGCCACATGGCAGTTTTTGTATTTTTTATATTACTATTAAGGAGTGTTACGATCACCTGGTCTCTGCGAAGGCATTGGGGCACGGTTGCTACCCTCCCTGAACTTGAATCACCCCCCTTCAGGCCTCTACTGTTACATCTCTGTCTCCTCCCTGCAGGCATGGGCGACTTGCCGCTTCATTCCTGCAGCGTTGGCAGTTGCGTGGAGACTTAGCGTTTCCCGGGCCAGGATTCGAACGGGTCACGTGCCCAGTCAGCTGATCAGGACGCAGCGAGGCAAACTACGCCCCTTAACAAACATACGTAAGCGTTTGCTTCCCCGAAGACACCGCTTCTAATTAGCGTTCTTCTATCCTGCTTCGTTTTGGACTGATTTATTGTATTTTGGACTTTGCTTGCCTACTCGACTTGCTACAGCCTGCTCCTTTTGTGTTTTGGTGAACCGGACTTGCGTCTTTGATGCATTCAAGCTTTTGCTCACTTTTCAATTATCTGCGTCTCTCGGGACGCTCTGATCTTGTTTCCTCCTGTTCCTTCTGGCGGTTGGCTCCCTACTCCGCTCTTGGGGACAAGTTCTTGTTACCTGGGAAACCATTCCACTTTGCTACATCTAGATCAGTACACAACTCTCCTTCCATCTAACTACTGTCTTCCACTCTAACCAATTCCTCTCTCCTGCATAGAAATCCTCTTCTGTGGTAACTATACGACCCAACCCTGCTGCAGCTCTGTTTTGATACCTACATCTTTGGAACTATACTTTATTTGGATTGTGCTGTTTGATAAAGACACTCTTGGAACCAACTTGCACTCCTGGACGCTACCCTGATTCGTGCACCACCCCGACTCTAGTTGGCGTCCCTCGTGCCGTCCAGGAAGTAGTACCCTTACTAACCCTTCCTTTTTTTTATTTTGTACCTCCGTTGTTTCTTTAAGTCCTTTTACTCTTCTACCTTGGGTAAGCTGATTCAGTGTTGGTTACTATCTTTCTGACTTATTAGATAGACGACTTTACCCATCTCCCTTTCTCTTTTAGTTGCAGCTCTTCTAAAAGGCACTACCCTACTGTTGTTCTGTCCAACCCTACCAGGTAGAGCCACTCTTTTAGGGCATCCTATTGAAGAGGTTATATCATCCTGATATCTAATATCTCGCATTTTTTTACAGCATTGGTTCTGCGGTGTGGACATCCCTGCTCTTTTGAGGAATCGACTCCTCTGTCTGGGTTTCTTAAGATAGAGGGGCGTATTGCCTAAAAGAGCTCCTCAAGTTGAGGAGGCCTGGTTCTGGGAAACCCCTAGTGGGATCACCCCAGCTTGGGCTGAACTATTCAACTTCGCTCCCTCTTGTCTGTTGATTAGAGGTGGGAGCAACGCCCCGGCCTGGCCAACACAACCGTGAGTAACATCTACCTCAGTAGAAAAGCTGTGAGCGGTGGAACTGCTCCGCCTGGAGATAAGAGTATGTGAGTGCGCCAATCTGTGATTGTTGTCCCTCTCGAACCCTTCATCGTATTCTGCGAAAAAGAGAGCCCAACGAAGTTGACGCGAGGATTGTGCTTTGGCGGTTTTCAAGTATTGCAAGTTACGGTGGTCCGTGATGACAGTGACCGTATGTCTCGCCCCAAGAAGGTAATGTCTCCAGGCCTTGAATGCTGCTTTAATCACCAGTAATTCCTTATCTGTGATTGCGTAGTTCAACTCGGGGCTGAAAATTTGCGGGACCAGAATGCGACGGGGTGTAGTTGTCTTGTTTCAGGGTCTTGTTGTGACAATACTGCTCCCATGGCTATTTTTGTAGCATCAGTCTCAACTATGTAAGGTAGGTCTGGTCGTGGGTGTCGAAGGACTGTTGCTGTAGTGAATGCTAGTTTCAACTTCTGGAAGGCTTCTTCAACTTCTGTCGACCAATGGAACTTTTGATTTTTCTTTAACAAGGAGGTAATTGGATATACAATTTGTGAAAACCCAGGTATAAACCGACAGTAAAAGTTGGCGAATCCGAGTACGCTTTGCACTCCTTTCGTGGATGTTGGTGAGGGTCATTGGAGGATTGCATCCACCTTTCATGTATCCATATGTACGCCTTGTGGTGTGAGCATTGTGTGGGAGTGAGGGGCCAATGGGCCCCTCTCTGCCATCCTTTCTCAGTACAAAACTCGGACCAAGTGCCTCTAGTGGTGGGTATGCCCCTCGCCCTTACACAATGGTAATTTTGGGTTACATTCACGTAGATGGGACCACCAAGCAGGACACGGGGCATCCATTTTTTGTACCCCCTTTTGACTCCATCTTGGTGACCAGGCCTCACTGCGATAGTACAAAATGCCTCTCTCCCTTTTCCCTGCTGCAGCAGCTCTGAGCACATGGCCCCCACCCTCGTCCCCAATCCAACTGGAAAACGCTGCAGCGCCATTCTCACGCTGAAGCCGGAGCTGCTTGCAACAAATAATAAATGTAACATCTCTTTTCCTCTGAGATCACTTTCCTGCATGTGAACCAACATGAGCCAAGCACATAGCTCGTCCATCTCCACAAAACTTTCCTTGCCCTCTTACCCTCGCCAGTTGAAACCTATTGCCATTCTAACACTGTGTCCTTGCAAGGCATTCCTTTCATGTGCAAGACTGCCAACCATGCTATGAAGCCCACCCAACAGACCCTCAACTAATATTAGACCCCTGCTGCAGTATATCGTGCCCAATACTAACAAATGCCACATACCTGAGATTCTTGTGAAACTAACCCCACAGGTAATGAGAGTATTATAGTGGTCAAGACCAGTAAAGCTGTGACCTGTATAACCCAAATGTTATAGATGATATAGATCCTTGAGTGAATTGTACAATGACATGATACACTACTGAGGGTCTTTTGATCAACCATTATTTAGTGCATGCATTAATTAGAATGTATTTTCTTACCTTAGATAGTGACCACCATGTCTCACAGCGACCTAACCTTCACCCATCCGGAGCACAGATGTCTGACATCAATCCTCCCACCAAACAAGCAACCAACCCAAAGGAAGAGGGGATGCCCACACCTAAGACACCACCCCGGCTGACCAATCCAGGTCCAACGTAGCATCATATGTTAAAAATGTCAATGTCCTATATAAATGTGTTGTAACCATGATGTGGTCAGAGCGCTCTCAGAGATCTAGATAAACTTTTCCTTGAACTCTCGCAGCCTGCTCTTTTGTGCCTTATTCCCTATCCAGGGAGTGTCTGTATTATTCATTTTTACACGTATAGTCAGGGAGGGCACAAACAGCATGAAACCGAGAAACTCGACCTTGGTTACATGGAAAAAACATTTTTCCAACTTGGCATACAATTGGTGTTGTCAAAGCTTCTCTAAGACTGCCTCGACATGGCCTACATGTTCTTCCATGGAATTCGAGTAGATAAGAATGTTGTCAATGTAAACAAGAGCGCAAATGTCCAGTAGTTCACGGAGTACATCATTCATAAAGAATTGGAACGCCGCGGGGGCATTGCATAGCCTGAAGGGCATGACCTGGTATTCAAAGAGGCTGTACTTCGTGCAGAAGGCCGTTTTCCACTCGTCTCCCTCTTTTACTCTTAAAAGATGGTATGCTCCTCTTAAATCCAGTTTTCTGTAGATTTGAGCATGTTTCACTTGGTCCAGGACATCTGGTATAAGTGGTAAAGGATATCAATGTTTTACTGTGATCTGATTGATGGCTCTATAGTCGATGCAAGTTCTTAAGTCCCCCTCCTTTTTAGGCATGAAGAATAAGGGCGAGGTGGCAGATGACTTGGACGGGCGAATGAAACTGTTCGCCAGGTACTGATCCAGGTAAATTCTAAGATGCTGATTTTCCTGTTCTGTCAGAGCGTAAATTCGGCTGTAAGGGATCTGGGCTCCGGGTACAAGATCTATTTGACAATCGTAGGGTCGGTGTGGGGGCAGAATGTTGGCTTGCTCTTTTTTGAAGACATCCTGGTAATCTTGGTATTCAAGCGGTAAGGAGCTGATGAGGCCCAACACGATTCCTTTCTTCGGTTTCAGATTGGTGTCATCTTTTTTGTAACATGTGTCGGCACAATCATGAGGAAATGTCAACTCGTTTTCGCCAGTCGATCCTAGGACTGTGGGTCTCCAGACATGGCTTTCCCAATATCATCTGGAACTGAGGAGAACCGATGAGATTGAAAATAATGTCCTCTTGATGCCCGTCCTGACACAGAAGCTTGACTTTCTCTGTGTATTGTGTCACCGGGCCGGATGATAGCTGAAAAACCATCCGCAGCAGTGACGTTTTCCGATTTCTGCTTCTGTCAGGGAGAGGAAGGCCTATTCGGAGAGCCAAATCTTGGTCAATGTAGCTACCCACAGCTCCACAATCAATATATGCCTCCAAGGCATGTATTTTTGATGGTTGCTTGTGATTCACCAAAAGCACTGGAAGGACTAGATGTGAGGTCTATACGGATTCCTTTTTCATGCTCGACAAGCGGACCCCTACACTTGCCGGGCATTGGCGTTTCCTGAGTTCTGTTCTTCTTCATCAGTTTTGTCTGTTGCCGCAACCGTTTTCTTGTGTGGTTTTACCGGACAGTCAAGGAGGAAGTGACCTGCTTGTCCACAATATAAGCAAAGCAGTTGTTGTCTTCTTTTTTCCCTTTCTGCTTGGGTAATCCACCAATTTGCATTGGCTCAGACTGTTCATGTGGTTTAGTCTGATTCTCACGAGGTCGTACATAAACTGACCGTCCCTCTGATCTAGCTCGATCCATTTTCCGATTCTGCAACCTATGATCGAGTTGCACCGTCAGGTCTATGTAGTCCGCACACCTCTCGGGGGATTCACCACTTGCGCCAACACATCCTTAAGTTCTCCACGTAACCCTCGGAAAAAGAGTGTAGTCCTCTTCTCTTCTGGCCAGTTGATCTGGGTTATGAGATGATTGAAGTTTGCAATATAGGTTCATAGATCTTGACTTCCTTGTCTGAGTGACAACAACTCATTGTCCAGAGCGTGTCCTGGAGTATGACGGGCAAACAATTTCTCCATCTCCTGTTGGAAATTCCCAAAGTTCCGGAGTAAAGGATCATCTTGATTTACCAAAGGTATAGACCAGTCCGCCGCACTACCTCCTAAATACGAGAGCACAAATGCCACTTTGGCTTGGTCATTAGGAAAGGCTCCTGGTCTGCACAAGAAATGAAGGCGACATTGGTTCATAAATACAGCAAACTTGTTTGGGTCGCCGATGAAGCGTTCTGAGGGGCTAGAGGCACTGCTCCTGGAAGAACCACCTAAACCGGTGTTGATTGTTGTGGTGTGGAAGAATGAGAAGATGGGTCACTCCAGGCACTTGTAGCATTTGTCTTGCCAATTCGTCAGTTCTTTCTCGAGTTACAATAAGATACCTCCGTAATGCATTGGTTTCCTGTCTTGAAGCATGTACTTCAGCCCATAATTCCCCTAGTAAGAGGGCTAACTGATCTGTTTCAGAAGTTTCCATAACACCCAGGCAGAGAGTATTAGAGGCTTCGCGTTCTGTTACACTCACCTGGTCTCTGCAGAGGCGTTGGGGCATGGTTGCAGCCCTCCCTGAACTTGAATTACCCCCCTTCAGGCCTCTCCCTCAGTGGAAAAGCTGTGAAAGGTGGTACTGCCACTGCGTGGAGATAAGAGTGTGTGAGTGTGCCAATCTGTGATTGTTGTACCTCTCAAATCCTTCACCCCAAAGTACGGTTTCTGTGAGCATACGCCAGCCCATAAAGCTCACCTGTGAATTATGGAAGATAAGCTCTCCATCCTTCTAAGCCTGGCAGGGGCGCATCGAATGGGATCTAGTTCCTTCACTGATCCCTGATAAGGATTAGTTCAGAGGGGAGTCTTTTCCTGGTCACCTGAATTGTTAAAATGGTTGACAGCTACCACAATTCTTAGAGGCTGCAACAGCAATTATATTGGATTCACCTGAACAGAAAGGCAACTCAGCCTCCCTGATGAGTGTTGGTGACACGAAAGCGCTAGGAGGAGAACAGCAGTGCAAGAAGGGAATCAACTTGGTGAACAATTGGGCAGCAATTGGGATTTAACCCTGTGAATGAACTGGACACTTTGGGATTCAACCCAGTAACTTTTTTTCCAGTTAATATATTGGCCAGGAACTGGAGTGCGTGTCTCGCCCCTTCTTTTTTTAGCCCAGTAGAATGCCTTGCACAGAGGCCAAATGCTGACACCCAATGCAGTGCCAAATGGAACAGTAGCACCTTACTGAGGGGTCATTGTCATGGGAGAAACCCCTGTCATGTTCCCAGGTACTATCATGTATCCTGATTAGAACAGCCCACAGAAAGCTCTTGCGTGCCCATTCCTGTTCATGACTACCCTCCTTGATGAGGAACCCTTGGTGGGCACTGAGATAGGTAATAAGCAATTAATCTTTATTGTCGACACAGGTGCCACTAAATCATGCATCATTGAAGGAGACTTTCTGTTATCAGGTGAAACTCTTGACATCCAGGGATTCTCTGAGGCAGTCACAATGGTTCCCTACACAGAAGAGGTAGGTATCAAAATAGGACTTGGGATTTAACCCAGTTACCTTTTTCTCAGGTAATATATTCGCCAGGAACTGGAGTGCGCGCCTCGCCCCTTCTTGTTTTTTCAGGTATGATACTTTCCCTAGACTTACAGAGTCTGGTTATGTCGGCTAAAAGGATTGTTGTGGTGGGCACAGACTCTGATGGTTGCGAGCGGTGCACTGTATGGTGCATTGATCCAGCGGTCCCCCTCAATGAAGTGACAGATGCAGAATTGTTTGTGGGAAGGGATGACAATGGAAAAATTGTGTTAGCAATTTGTATCACTTGTCGGAAGGTACAGCGTTCCTTAATGACCCTTGTTGCCCCGTCTCTTTTTACTGAGAGTGACATGGAGCAAGTACCAGAAAGGCTGTGGAAAACTAGCGCCCATGATGTAGGGCTCTTGCAGGGAGTGGCGCTAGTTCGAATAACACTCAAGCAAGGCTCAGTGTTGCCCCGAGTTAAGCAAAACCTGCGGTCCAAATGTGCAGAGGCGGGCATAAGAGACACCATTGTGGCACTCCGGAATCATGGAATAATAGTACCCTCTACCTCCCTACACAGCAAGAGACACCATTGTGGCACTCCGGAATCATGGAATAATAGTACCCTCTACCTCCCTACACAGCAAGAGACACCATTGTGGCACTCCGGAATCATGGAATAATAGTACCCTCTACCTCCCTACACAGCAATCTAATTGATACAAAAGGAAATAGGGGGGAGTTGGAGGATGATCCACTTCCTTCGTCCTCTAAACAACATTGTCCACGCAGAATTTCCTGTAGTTCCAAACCCTGCAACAATACTATGCAGCATCCCAAAGGAGTCGACCCACTTCACTGTGATAGTTCTTAAAAATGCGTTCTTCTCCATACTCCTGCATCCTGATTCCCAGTACCTCATCACGTTTAGGCACGGGGGAATGCATTTTGAACACACTAGACTGCCTCAAGGGTACTGTGAGTCACCCAGCATTTTCAACAGGATCCTACACGCTGACTTAGGGAATATCCAAGTGCCCAGTATCATCATTCAGTATGGTGATGATTTGCTAGTGTGTAGCGACAGTGAACTGCAGTGCTGGAAGGATTCTATCACCCTCCTGCAGCTGCTGGCGTACAAGGGGTACAAGGTAGATAAGGCGAAGAGCTCCATTTGGGCAGTTGAAATCTGTTCACGGGAAAATAATTTTACCTGATTGGGCACGCCTCAGTGCACAGCACTCCCCAGTCCAAAACTGTAAAAGAGATGCAGACATTTCTAGGATTGTGTAATTACTGTAGGGCATGGATTCTAGATTATGCAGCATACACCAGGCCGCTGTTACAGGGCTTAAAGAGGCTAATAAGAATGTCCATATGATTTTGTGGACGGTGGATATACTCACCAACTTTAACGTCCTAAAAGAAGTGGTTTCCACTGCCCTAGTGCTGGCTACCCCTAATTACACACAAGTTGTCTTTTCTCCCTTCAAATGGCCAATTGATGATTGCAGTACTGACACAAAAGAGCACGATGGGCCACAAGTCATTGGCCTACTACAGTGGACTGCTAGATTCTTTGATGCAGGGCAAGTTCCCATGTGAACGAGTGCTTGCTGCAACTCCATTTACGATTGAGAAAAGCTCCACAATTTTCATGGGGTGCTCTGTAACACTGTACATGGAGCATGCAGTGTTCGCCATTTTGGAGAGGTCCAAATCAACTTTGACCACGCAGCGGGCGTCCGTGTATGAGATCATCCTGTCCAGCCCGAACATTCATATTGTGAGATGTAAAACTGTAAATCCCACTACTTTCTTGGCAGAGCAGTGCACTGAGGGAGACCTTGTAGCACATGATTGTGTAACATTTGAGGGGGAGGAGGAGGATGATATCCCGAAAGCGAGGGATAGCCCCCTAGAGGGAGTGGAGGTTATTTTTGTTGACGGGTCAGGAACTATCGATCAGGGCAAAGGTTTGAGGCATACTGGGGAAGCAGTAGTCCGCCTAGTGGATGGGGACTATGAGATATTGGTGCAAAAGAGATTACCCATGCACTGTTCGACCCAAGCAGCAGAATTTATAGCACTCATTAAGGCGCTTTTAGCATTTCAATGGTGCTTTGTCACCATCTGTTCTGATTTGGCTTATGTCACCACCACAATGCACGCAGGCCTAGCATGGTGGAGGAGGAGGGGATTTAGAAGGGCTGACAGACCCAGTACAACATACGGTACTGTTAAATAAACTAATTGACGTGCTATCCCAGCCCTCCTTCAGTGCAGTAGTAAAATACACCGCCCATACTAATAATACAGACAAGCTTTCACTCGGTAACACTGCTGCAAATGCGCCAGCTAAACAAGCAGTGCATTTACCGGTACTGAGTGTCCCTGAGTACCCAGTGCTAGTGCAGAGTAGAGAACAACTACCAGACTCCTACAATTCCTTATCGATTACACAGCTAATAGAATGGAGGACGACTTGTGGTTAAAGAAGGGATGCAAGCAGTCCCCTAGATTTATTGTGGTGACAAGAAAACTCAGGCAAAGCAAAGCAGTTATGCCACAAGAGATGCTGCAGGTTGCATTCGACCAGCTGCATAATCCATCCCATGTGTTAAAGCAACATATTGCTGCAGATATACAGGAGGACTGGTTTGTCCACAATCTGCAGGAGGCAATAACTAAAATGATTGTTAACTGTATTACGGGTCAGATTTAAAGTACTGGTCTTACCCTAAGAAAAATCCGAGGTACACTGCCCCGCCCCACTACTACCACGAGTTACATATCGACTACGTCGACATGGATAAAAGGTGGAGTTGGTGTTTGTCCTTTCTCACAGTGGGTGGAGGCTGGTCCTTGTGCACACCCTGATGTAAAATGTGCGGCCACATATTTGGTCAGAGAGGGATTTCCTCGATGGGGCGTGTGTGAAGTATTAAGGTCCGACAACGGAATGCACTTTTTCAATGAGCTCTTCAAAGAGATAACTGCATTATTGGGCATTAAGCATCAGATGTGTACAGTTTACCACCCTCAAGCCAACAGAGTTTTCAAGAGGATAAATGGGCTTCTAAAAAGTTAATTGTCAAAGCTTTGCACCACGTTAAAAAAAGAATGGCATGCACTGCTTGCCCCTTGCTCTGTTTTGCATGTTCATGCAGCCCTGTAAGGATCATCACTTATCGCGCCACAAGGTGGTTACGCAACAGTGCATACACACGCCCCTATCTACAATCAGGAGAGCATCTGATGCTTACAGGGCTGTGGCTGTCCTAGGAGAAGTATTTGGGAGTTATTTGCATGCCTTGACAAAAGCTATGAAATGTATCTCTCAACAGATCGCACCACCAAGGACTGAGGAGACGATCAGCGCTGCTTCTGATTCTCCGTCTATGACACTCCCTCTCCAGGTTTTCCCTGGTGATCTCATCTTTGTGAAGAACTTGGTCCGCCGGTGGAGCAAACCTAGCTACAATGGCCGCTTTGAGGTTGCATCTGCTACTCATCTTGCAGTAAATGTGTCTGAGCATTCATATGCTGTTTGCAAGGCACCCCAACCTCAGTAA
The DNA here is from genome assembly GCF_040938575.1 of Ambystoma mexicanum. Taxonomy (NCBI): domain Eukaryota; kingdom Metazoa; phylum Chordata; class Amphibia; order Caudata; family Ambystomatidae; genus Ambystoma; species Ambystoma mexicanum. The sequence goes on along the minus strand of NC_090935.1, from coordinate 1,447,197,147 downwards.
AGCACTAATAGTACAGGTTAAGTGCTGCACGTAAATACTTTCCCCCTGGTAATAGTTCTAAAGAAAACGTGTAGCTGCAGAGATACAGATGTTTCCTTCCTGACATGTTTTTAACTTTATTTTCTCAAAGTTCTACAACAAACATGCCTCTGTGATACATAAGCTGCTATGCATTGTTTGCACTGAGAATTATTTCTCTCTCTCAATTCCTCCTCTCTCGCTCTCTCTCTCATCTACTTATGTCGCAATGGATGTACATGGATCTGAAAACTTCAGTTGTAAAAAGCAACGTTCTTGTTTTCAAAAGGATTCTTTTATAACAGTGTTTTCACCCACATACTTGGAAGGCGTGAGGTTCGTGGCAAGCAGATGGCAAGAAACCATTATGAGCTGCATGGCAGGAGGATTAGTAGGATTCGGAGAAGTGATAGACAAAGTGAACTGTGTGTTGTGAGAAACCTGAAGGTGTCTCACCGCTAGTTCCCAGGAATCTGTCATCCAGGTGGCCAGGACATGGCCATCGCTTTTGGAACCAGTACCTGGGGGTGGATTAGTGCGGGAGGATCACCTGAATGAGGGGTACTCGGGGAGTGGAAGTGGGACACCGGAGGGTGAGACGCAGTGAGACCCTTTCCAATAACACCCTTTCCCTATCCTACTAGGTAGGATACCTAGGAATTCAACCCCTCCCCCTTTCCAAACTCTTTCTCACGGACAGTTCACCATTAGCGACAACGGACTAACACCAGATCCGTATACCTGACATGTCCCAACACTATGGACAGGCAAGTTCAGGCAATTACAGATTATTACACACACCTGACTTCCATCACACTTCCCCACACGGATAAAAGGCGGAGCACGAAAGCACACTATGAGCGAGGCAAAGCACATGACGAAACAGCAGTGTCAAGATGGCAGTTTAATACAAGGAGAAAGACTGCTAGGCCAGAGAGAGTCGCAAGCAGGAAGTACCTGTGACCTCTAAAACTGTTTTCATGAGCCTTGGAAAGAAACCAAAGACCAGGAACTAAGACTGATCAAACCTGCACAGTGTGTCGGAAATAACCAGTGCTCTCCTGCATCGATAACCATGGTGGGGGAGGAGCGATTGCCACTGTGGTACTGTCCTTGGCTCCTACAACAAAGCCGCATCAGAAAAGGCAGTACAGCCAAGGAGTCATAGAGATTGATGGCAAACCAGCTTGTGTTTTGAACCAAAGTTGCAAGCGGCAACATTGTACAAAGAGAACAGTGTGTGAGGCGTTTGCAAGGAGCGACGCAAGTATAATTGGAACCAAAGAAGTAACTGAACATTGTGATTGAACTTTGGGAGGCAACTCCAGATACCATACACAGAGTGGTTTGGCGCCACGTGGGCAACCATTCGAAGGACTCTGTTAAGTATCCAACCGATGCTGAGTGTGAGACAAAGGAATACCGAAATCGAAGTGGTCATGCAACAGGTCTTGCTAAATCCTGTGCATACTCGAAAGTCTTCGATAGTTTATTGTACATCGAAATTGGTCCGAGCCCGGCTGAGGGATACTAATTGACAAAGTGAAAGGGATCTGAGCCTGGCTGAGGGATCCGGAGTGAACGTGAATCACCCGAGAAGAAATTATCAGAACATAGTTGAAAGGGATTTAAGCCCGGAAGAGGGGGATCCAGGCGAACGCCCAAATTGAATACTGGCAAAGGGAAAAGAATGCTTGCATGTGGTTTTTGTATACACCAGGCCCTCTGAGTCAAGAGACTTGCAGGGAGCAAAGAGACTTGGACATAAGAGGTCCTGAACTGTGAAAATAAAACTGTATTCTCGTGCCACCAAAGCCAGAGTGTGCGCTTTGCTTGAGTAAACTGCCTTGCCCTGTGCTGAAAACGTGGTGAAGGGAGGCCAACGGCTCAGTCATCCTGACTTATCATTTTGTGAACACTTCTTTCTTTTTCATGAACTTTACCCCACACTATTTGCAAATTAGTGGTAAGGATTGGCAATATGTTTTTTAGTATAGGTCCTTTTTAATTTGACAAGACTCCACTAGGACTGCAATATTATTATGTGATGGTCGTAGCTTGCTCCCATCTTAGATTTAGGTTTAGATAGGCGTTTATCATACCCTTGCAAAAGTTCAATTAACACCCTTGAACTGTGGTCACTTTCATCTGTCTTACTATTGCCACCATGCATTCCTTACAGTGTACAGTGGGTACTTCAATGAGCAGGTGGCAAAACTCCCACGTATCGAAGCAATGGAGAAACCAGTGAAAGTGCAAAAGCAGGAAGAATTTGAACTATGTTTTTACAATGAAGGAAGTGTCTTTGTGGGGACCAACAGTAGGTGTAACAAGACATTGGGCCTCATTACGAGTTTGCCAGTAAGAATCCCTAATTACTGGCATGCCGGTGCACCGTGTTCGTGAACTCCAGCTGCGGGAAACACTGGTTGATTCCACGTTGGTGTGCACATGCATTCTGGCATGCCGGAAACAGTGGCTCATGCATGCCGGTAATTGCAACCACCCCCAGAAATGCCCAAACTGGCGTCCTCAGTGCCAGTGTTTCCAGATCTGGCAACACGCTCCCGTGTCCACCGGCACTGGTAGCAACGGTGCCACAATTACTGTGACCGTAATTACAGTGATCGCTGGAACAGGAACTCGACTGGCGGCCATTACTAAAACACAATCCATTGCAATCCTGAGAGCACAGGACGCACACCTAAATCCTGAGCACAGCTTTTGAAAAAGCAAGATGACATCAAGAGTCTGTTCAACCCAGAGGCGCAAGCCACGCTTCAGTGAGGCGGAGCTTAACATGTTGGCGGACACCATTGTCCAACATGCAGACCAACTGTTCTCCACCGACCAACGCAGGCAGGCACAGCTCCAGAAGAAGACTATCTGGGAGGAGGCTGCCCAGCAAGTAACAGCAGTTGGCAAACCCCCCTGCACTTGGCGTGGCTGTCACAAAAGGTGGGATGACCTGCACTTGAGGGTGTGAAACCTCCTGTCGGGCCAGCACAGAGAGGGTATGGCCACAGGTGGCAGTAGCGCATCCCCCATCCATCTGCAGTCCTGGGAGAAGATGTGCAGCAGTATGCTGCACCTCGAGTCCATAGAAAGTGTGGGAGTTGTGTCGGCCGGAGCCATGACATCCGAGGAGGCCGGTGAGTACACGTAACCCCAATGTCATATCAACCTCCCTGTCCACCCTGCACACCCTACAGCTGCAAAACATGTCAAGTGCATTGTGCACAACAACAATACAGCCCTGCCGGACCCCCCACGTTCACCCCCAACCTTCAACCTAGTTGCACACAACGACATACAACTTCACCCCAAACCTCAATCACACATAGAACATAGCACAGACACCCTGTATCGCTAATGTAACATGCTCCTGCTGGCACTCGGACACACTTCACCTTGCAACAGCAACATTTGTGTGTACCTGCCGTGCTAGCCCACACACAAAGTTACGTCAGTGTCAAGCACCTACACCTCCCACAAAAGACCAGCGTCACACATCCAGGAAACATGTGACTCCCTCGTCCCACCCAACCGACCCATTAGCACACATTTTCACCGATCCCTGTGAGTGCTACAGGCAGCAGCCACATGGGGACACCATCCATGGCACAACCCTCCCCAACACATCACACAACATGTGTGCCACACCTCTAACACCCTACCCAGAAATTTCCAGTACACCACGACAGTATCATGGTTCCGCCCCGTGGAAAGAGTTTTCTGCCCATGGTAGGCGTTATCCACATATGTTTTCCCTACGACGGGGGCACCCGGCCCGTGTTTTTCCCTCTCTGGCATTTTTGTTTATACAGCGTTGTGGGTTGCCGTGGTGACTGGGAGCACGCAAGTCATACGGTTCTCGCACAGCGGCGCTGCTTTCCACTACAGCACCGCCTATGGTCACCTTCTATCATGTAGCCGATCATGTGACTCCCTTTGAGAAGACCCGCCTACCAGCTTCCCATGAATCTTGATCATGCTTCCGATTGAAGTTAGTGCTTATTATGTTCTACTTTGTATGCAGGTGAACGAACCAGCATTTCTCTGCTACGGACTGTCTTTGAATTGTGATTTTGTACGTTTGCTGCTAACCCGGTGTCAGACCTCCTTCTTCCTCCTTCAGATTGATTCTGTCTAACGTTCTGCTAACTGCTGTTGCTCGACTGAATTTTACCTGCCTGTTTCCGCTCCCGAACTGCTTCTGCCTCATGTTCTGATACTGCTGCTGCTTGCCTGATGTTGACCTACCTGTTTCCGCTCCCAGACTGCTTCTTCCTCACATTCTGATACTCCTGCTGCTCGCCTAATGTTGTCCTACCTGCTTCCGCTCCCGGACTGCATCTGTCTACCGTTCTGATACTGCAGCTGCTTGCCTAGTGGCTATCTACTTGTTAACATTCTTGGATCGCGTAAGTCCTGCAAATTGGTAGTCACTTCTTTCTTTCACATCCTAACTTGTTGCTATACCTTACTTACTCTGCCCAGTGAGTTGCTTTTCTTCTGCTTGCACTTATCCTACTCCCTGGGGTCCAAAAGGGATTTCTATCTATAACCAGGACTACACCCAGTGCACAGAACTAAGGATATCTTGCAGTTACCAACATGTGCACCAACCTGTCGTGTAATGCGTCCTCATGCCACCCGGGTACCCAGGCGCCTATTAATCCTCACTAACCTTCCTTCCTCCTCTGCTTTTGTTTTGCTCCCTTGGATTATTGGATTCTTCTCTGACATAATTCCTCCTTCCTGTCACCATCTAGTGCAGTAGGTAAGAGATATACTCATATCCAGAAACAATCATCTATCTCCTCAGTTCTTTTGCGTCATTCCTTGTCTTGCTATTTCAGAGAACGCACAACCCTGGGAAAACAACCCCTCACCATCAACATATTGTTGATGTTCCTACGCCTAATTTAGCAAGGTCAGTTCTCTTCTACCTTACTTCTTGCTAATAGTTATGTCAGGGATTCTTTGCTAAATCCTGCCCTTCTCTTGCAGCCTGGCATGCATCTAGTGGAATTGGTTCCCTTATCGCTCTTTCAATTGATTGACTCCTCTGCTTTGTCAAGTAACAAACAGAGGGGTATATCATTAGGAAGGTCTCCCTCTGTGAGGAGACCTGGACCCTCTGGTCCAGGTGATACTGCTGCCCTCCTACAACCCAGTAGAGAATCCATTGTTGTTTGGTTGAGTACTGACAGTATCTCCGGCACACCATACACCATGAAGGTGCATCACCCATCCAGCCGCACAGTATCCATGACACAAGAATGTGTGCACCATGCCATGTCCCCCGCCATGTTCCTGACACAGCACTGTCATCAAAAACCAAATGCGTTAATGTCTGCCTCATCAGTCCACACTCATCACTGACACCCTGCCTTTATGACTCCCTCTGGCACATCATCTGGCAATCAGGATGCCCATCTCAGCACATCAAGGGGCACCAGGCGTCCACACCGAAGGACCACCACCACCACCTCAACCCAGTACTCCACAGCCTCAACAGGCAGACATGCAACTGCAACCCCAACTGCATCCGTCCAGCAACCTCAGGCCTCCGCGGTCCCTCCTGCAGTGCCAACGCTGTCCCTCCAGCAGTGCCACCGCAGGCCCCCGTGCACCCTCCAGCAGTTCCCCTGGAGGCCCCCGTGTACCCTCTAGCGCTGCCACCGCAGGCCCCTGTTCACCCTCCAGCAGTGCCACCGCAGGCCCCACAAGCTGCACCCATCCCGGCAGCCCCAGAAGCAGCAGTGCCGCCACCACCACCACCACTGCCACAAGGCCATGCACATGCGTGTTTTGGAGATGGCACAGCGGACGAGGGTGGTCTGGGACTCGACAGATCAGAGCAATGAGGAGCCCCTGCTCTTCAGCCTCATGGACCCACCAAAGCCCCCAACGTCCCCCATTCCCGAGTGTGAGGGATATTGAAGGCTGCCACACCAGGATGGAGCAACGGCAGGATGCACTCACATCCCTGGTGTGGCAGCACCTTCAGGAGGCACAGATCATGAGCGAGAGCGTGCAGGCCAGTGAAAGACGTAATGCACATGCACTTGGTCACTGCACATGTGCCATTGTCCAGATGTCACAGAGGGTAAGGGAGGGGAACAGCGTGATGTCCTCCATCACCAAAACAATGGCCATGTTGCTCTAGGCCAGGGGTGAACAACTGGTATTGACAGAGGCCCGAAAGTACCTTACATGATGGCTATAGTGGGCCGAAAAGTAAATGTGGGTGGGGCGGTAGGCGCAGTGGGGCATGGCGTGGCAGGAGGCTTTTTCAACCCCCAATTTTTATTAAACACATAGAAAAAGAATGCGTTTTTGAGGTGTAATGATTTTTATTTGTATTTCAAACTTACATTTTGTACTACACATTTTCCATTGTTATCATTTATTTCTATTTAGTTATTGCTAATCGTCTGTTTAATTAAATTATGTATATTTTATTGACACTTGATTGGACATTCCATTATTTTGGACTGCTATACTTTGCTGTTTGGATTGCCCAAGAGGAGTATGGCTATCGTTGAGTCAGGTTTCCACAAAAAGCTAAGGATGTACATCTCCTAACTGTGCCCGTTTTAGCTTTATTTTTGGGTTCACTCTTGGAGAGCGACACTATGCCCCATGGTCCCCACCCCCAACCAAACACTATGCCCCATATCCCCCACCCCTCAACCAAACACTATGCCCCATGGCTCCCACCCCTCAACCAAACACTATGGCCCATGACACCCACCCCTCATGCAAACACTATGCCCCAAGACACCCACCCCTCATGCAAACACTATGCCCCAAGACACCCACCCCTCAAGCAAACACTATGCCCCATGAAACCCATCCCTCATCCAAACACTATGCCCCATGGCCCCCACCCCGCAACCAAACACTATGGCCCCTACCCCCAACCAAACAATATGCCCCATGCCACCAAGCATGCACCATGCATACATACTCATACAGACCCCAACCCCCCCACCCCTGCATACAAACTAACAAGTATACACCATGCACCCATACAGACCCGAACCCCCACCCCCAACTCAGCACACAAACTCACAAGCATACACCAATACACCATGCACCCATACAGACCCGAACCCCCACCCCCAACTCAGCACACAAACTCACAAGCATACACCAATACACCATGCACCCATACAGACCCGAACCCCCAACCCCCAACTCAGCACACAAACTAACAAGCATACACCATGCACCCATACTGACCCAAACCCCCCACCCCCAACTCAGCACACAAACTCACAAGCATACACCATGCACCCATACAGACCCGAACCCCCACCCCCAACTCAGCACACACTCACATGCATACACCAATATACTATGCACCCATACAGACCCGAACTCCCACACCCCAACTCAGCACACAAGCATACACCAATACACTATGCACCCATACAGACCCAAACCCCCACCCCAGCACACAAACCCACAAGCATACACCATGCACCCAAACCGACCCGAACCCCCACCACAAACTCAGCACACAAACTCACAAGCATACACCATGCACCCATACAGACCCGAACCCCCCCACCCTCAACTCAGCACACAAACTCACAAGCATACACCAATACACTATGCACCCTTACAGACCCGAACCCCCCAACTCAGCACACAAACTCACAAGCATACACCATGCACCCATACAGACCCCCACCCCCAACTCACCATACAAACTCACAAGCATGCACCCATACAGACCCAGACCCCCCACTCCCGCATCTCAACATACACTGAACGTGCACACAACAACAATATTCAGGCAGACCCGACCCCCCCCTCTCTTCCCCCCATCAGCCCCCCCCCAGCATCTCAACATGCACTTTCACACAACAAAAACATTCAGGCAGACCCGACACCCCCCTGCCCCCCAGCATCTCAACATACACTGCACTTGTGCACACAAACACATTCAAGCAGCCCCGACACACACCTCACCCCCGCATCTCAACATACACTGAACTTGCAGACAAACTGTTACGCTCACCTGGTTCTCACGGGGGCGTCGACTGGAACTGGGCCGCTGTTATTTCCACCAGCGTGACGTGTAGCGCCGAGATGACTGACTGGACTGGCCCGCTCAGCCTAGTTTGTCTGGCTCGCAAGAATATTCTTCTGCAAAGGAGAAGAGGAATTAACCACCCGTGGAATTGAGTGTCAACCCACCTTCCCCACTCCCGTTGTCTTCCCACAGATCACTCTTGATGACCCCTCCTTAGTCTCACCTGATGGTTTGGAAGGATGAGCTCTCCATCCTGCGTCGACCGCAGGGGCGCGTTGATGACCAGTTACTTCACTGGCGTAGAGGAATTGGTGAGTTCCAGTATTGACTCTAAAGTCCAATTGTTCATAAGAGTTCAAATGTCTGCTCTTCACTCTGTCCGATTCCTTGCAGGTTGCCGATTAATCCACTCGAAGATTTCCAAATGGCACTCGGTAAGATTCAGGTAAGTCTATTGTGGTTTTCCCCTTAGGGGCCGGGGTACGGCGATGAAGCAGAGTTGACTGTGCCGACCCGAGATGAGGTGAGACCCCTGTGGTAAATCAGGTAAGTTTTGTGGAGGGTAACTGGTATTGTCTTTGCTTTCTCCCCTTGCTCACCTTGCTGTCTTTGTCTCCTTAGGTGTCGGAGGGCGGCCGCGAGGTGGAGAGAGTGTGATGGAATGCTGAAGTACCGCCAAGCAGGCAAGTTCAGCGCGGCGCCGTAGGAATGCGAAGCGATGCTTCAAAGACTTCTGTCTTTCAGTTCTGTGGCGAAATGGATCAGGATTCAGGTAAGGATTAAAGTTAAAACTCCTGTTCTAACCTTTATCCTTCTTTTCTTCTTGTTTCAGGAGTCCCAGGACTGAAGCGGGCGTGGCTGAAGACTGGAGCTGCTGAAAACACGGTGAGGGTTACGCTGCAGCAAACAGAATAACGCGAAGCACGTGTGGCTGTCCGGGTGTGGTTTAAATAGCCTTGGAAGAAGATCTAGGTAAGTATTCTTCCACAGCCCCACCCAAGTAACAAAATAGTCCCTTCAGTAAAATAGTCCCTCCTAAGCCTCATTTGGCTTGAGTCTTCATGCAACATGGTCTGCTTTAGGTGAGTATGCAGCATGGTCTGTTTCAGGTAAGTTATCAATAATGAGCCTGGCGCCCATGGCGCCAGGACTGACTTTATCTTTATGAGCCTGGCGCCATAGGTGCCAGGACTGTACCCAAACAGCCCCTAACTGGGGCTTTTGGGCATGCTCCAAGTGGCATGATGCCTGCTTCCGGGGCTGCTGGGCCTGGTCTGGTCTTCCGGGGGCAGGCATCATGACAGCACTCCCCCTCAAGGCCCCTCCTAAAGTCGTTCTCCCCCTTGGCCGTGGTTTGTTTGGAAATTCCCGATGGAACCTCTTCACTAAACGAGGTGCATGCACGTGGTCACTAGGTTCCCAAGACCTTTCCTGCGGACCATAACCTTTCCAGTCAATTAGGTAAAAGAGTTTTGATCTCACTCTTTTTGAGTCCAAAATATTCTTGACTTCGAACACGGGCTCCCCGTCTATGAGGATAGGTTCAGGTGGAGTGGTTAGCCTTGTTCCTGGTTGCACTGGCTTCAAAAGAGACACGTGGAAGACGGGAGGGATTTGCATATGAGCAGGTAGGTCCAACTTGACGGCCACTGGGTTCATAATTGCTTTGACAGAAAAAGGTCCCAAATACCTGGTGTTAAAGGTCCGAGTCCCCTTAACTGGTAAGTGCTTAGTGGCTAACCATACTTGGTCCCCTATTTGGTATTGAGGAGCTTCACTTCTGTGCTGATCTGCATCCTTTTTGTATTTTTCCTTAGCCTTTTGCAAATGGATGGTTGCTTCTTTAAAGGCTTGTGTAATAACAGCGTGGAGATGGTCCACTGCGGGTATCTCTAAATGCTGGGGTGAGTCCAAATCCGAGGTTCGAGGATGGTGCCCATAAATGGTAAAAAAAGGACTTTGTCCAGTTCCTGAGTGTACGGAATTATTGTACGCATACTCTGCGATCCACAGAATGTCTTTCCAATTCCCCTTAGACTGATGAGGCATACAACAGAGGTACTGTTCAAGAGTCTGGTTGGTCCTCTCCGTTTGACCGTCGGTCTGAGGGTGGTGACTGGTCGAAAGCCTAACATCAATTTGTGCCAGTTGGCAGCATTTCCTCCAAAAATGTGAAATGAATTGACTGCCCCGATCTGAAATTAACACTGAAGGAAAGCCATGCAGGTGGACAACATTTTCAAGGAATTCCTTGGCCAGGATTGAAGCTGAAGGTATCCCTTTTAAAGGAATGAAGTGGGCCATTTTAGAAAAAAGATCTACAATAATTAGAATGGTATTGTAACCTTGGTACGGGGGTAAATCAGTGATGAAGTCTAATGACAAGGTATGCCAAAGGGTAGGTGGTATGTCTAATGGTTGCAATAATCCAGCAGGTTTTTTCTTTTGCCCTTTATTTTGTGCGCAAATGCCACAAGACATGACAAATGACTTGACATCCTTTCGCCAGGTGGGCCACAAAAATTGCTTCCTAATTTTAGCTTCGGTTTTTGCAATACCCGGATGCCCTTCTATTAAGGTGTCATGGTAATGGGAAATGACAAGTTCCTGTAGTTCCTTTTGCTGTAAAAATAGCCGGCCTTGGTAATAAGGTAAATCATCGATGACAGAGTACTCTGGACCTTTCTTTGCCCAGTCCTGTAGGGCAACGGAATCAAAGAGTTGGTGGATCTTGTTTTGAATGTCCTCCAGTGTCTGTATGGATGTCAGGCCAAGGATTCTCTGTTCCGGAATTATGGGTACGGGTTCTAAAGTTATTTCTGCTTCTCCCATTCCAATCTGGGACAAGGCGTCTGCTTTACCATTCTTACAACCTGGTCGATAGGTTATTACAAAATCAAACTCGGCGAAGAACAATGCCCAACGGAGTTGGCGCGAAGATTGGGCTTTGGCTTTCTTTAGGTATTGTAAGTTGCGGTGATCGGTGATGACCATGATGGTATGTCTGGCACCCAGTAGATAGTGCCGCCAAGCCTTGAAGGCGGACTTGATGGCCAGCAGCTCCTTGTCGGTTATGGCATAGTTTAATTCGGGGGCTGAAAATTTTCTTGACCAAAACGCCACTGGGTGAAGCTGGTTAGTTTCGGGATCCTTTTGGGAAAGGACTGCTCCCATGGCTGAACTGGATGCATCTGTTTCCACTATGTAGGGAAGCTCGGGGCGCGGGTGTCTTAATATGGGAGTAGATGTGAATTTAGCTTTTAACTCTTGGAAGGCGTTCTCGGATTCCTCTGTCCACACAAAGCGTTTGTTTTTTCGCAATAGCGTTGTAATGGGATGTACAATGTGCGAGAAGTCCGGGATAAACCTGCGGTAGAAATTGGCAAAGCCAAGCATGCTTTGAACTCCTTTGATTGAACTTGGCGAAGGCCAATTAAGAATGGCATCCACTTTTCGCGTATCCATCCGGATTCCTCTCGGGGTCAGAATAAATCCAAGGAATTCCACTTCCGTAGTGTGGAAGATGCATTTTTCCAGTTTAGCATATAATTTATGCTGGCGTAACTTCTCTAGGACTGCTCGGACGTGTTTTACATGCTCAGATTCTGATAAAGAGTATACTAAGATGTCGTCGATGTAAACGACCACACAAATGTCGATAAGCTCTCGGAGGACATCGTTCATGAAGAACTGGAAGGCTGCTGGTGCATTGCATAGTCCGAAGGGCATCACCTGGTACTCAAATAGTCTGTACTTGGTGCGAAAAGCAGTCTTCCATTTGTCACCCTCTTTGACACGTACCAGATGATATGCCCCCCGAAGGTCTAGTTTCGTGTATATACAAGCGTCCTTCACCTGGTCTAGTAGTTCTGGGATCAAAGGCAGTGGGTATCGATTCTTGATGGTTATCTGATTCAGTGCACGGTAGTCTATACATGTTCTAAGGTTGCCTTCCTTTTTCGGTACGAAGAACAAAGCTGAAGATGTAGGGGATTTGGACGGGTGAATGAAGCCATTAGCAAGGTACTGGTCTAGGTACTGGCGCAAATGAAGATTTTCGGGTTCCGTAAGGGCATAGATTCTGCTGCAAGGTGGTTGTGCTCCAGGTACAAGACCTATTTGACAATCATACGATCTGTGAGGTGGTAAGGTGTTTGCCTGTTCCTTTTGGAAGACATCCTGAAAGTCTTGGTATTCAACAGGTAATTGTATGGCTACTGGAATTACCTGGGCCAGGACTGAGTTTTGAGTTTTCCTTGGGTAGCAGGTGTGAGCACATTCTGGGAAGGTTAGTCTCTTCTCTCGCCAATCAATACAGGGATTATGTTTTTTCCAACCAAGGTATCCCCAGTATCAGCTGAAACTGTGGGGCCTTGATTAAGTCAAACATCATAGCCTCTCGATGCCCATCTTGACTCAGCAATGTCATCTCTGCAGTGGAATGAGTTACGGGTCCAGAGGCAATTTCCGTTCCATCTACAGTGGTGACAACATTGGCCGTGGTCTTGCGGGTGAGAGATAGATTCATCCTGGTAGCCAATTCCCAGTCCAAGTAATTTCCTACGGCTCCACTGTCTACGTACGCCTTTACCGCGTGCATGCGTGATGGCTGCTCTGGATCTACAAGGACCATGGGTATGGTGAAATGCGAGGTCAGAGTGTCCTTCTTTAAGCTCGGCAAGCGGACCTCTACGCTTGCCGGGCGTGGTCGTTTCCCGAGTCAGATTTCACATGGTTTTCGTCTGCTGCTCCTATAACTTTCTTGGGTGGTTTTACAGGGCAGTTCCAAAGAAAATGACCAGTAGTTCCGCAATACAAACATAATTGCAGTTGCCGTCTTCTATCTCTCTCCTTTTGGGTTAAGGGTCCTTTAACGCCCCGATTTGCATAGGTTCGGAGACATCTACTCCCTTGGAGCTTACGTGGGCTTTAACCAACACCCTGTTCTCAAACTTGGTTCGGTCAGCCTTCCTGGTTTGAAGTCTGTGATTGAGCTGGGCCACTAGATCTATATATTCAGCACAGTCTTGAGGCGGGTTCACGATTTGGGTCAAAACATCTTTGAGTTCTCCCCGAAGTCCTCGATGGAATAATGTGATTCGCTTGGCTTCAGGCCATTCGGTTTCCACTAAAAGATCCTGGTTACCTTGACATAGGGATAAAAGTTTGTTGTCCAAAGTCTGTCCTCGGGAGTGTCGGGTGAATAGTCTTTCCATGCTTGTTCGAAAACCTTGGAAATCTCTAAGAATCGGGTCATCCTGGTTAACTAGTAGAATGGACCAATCCGCCGCACTGCCGCTGAGATATGACAGTACAAAGGCTACCTTGGCCTGATCATTTGGGAAAGCTCCAGGTCTATATAAAAAGTGCAAGCGGCATTGATTCATGAATGTTGCAAACCCTTTTGGGCCTCCGGCAAAGCGTTCAGGCGGAGCCAAAGGAACGGCTCCAGGTAAATTTATCTGCACCGGGTTACTCGATGGTACAGGAGCTGGACTTGCCCCAAGTCCTGGTAGAGGTGTTTGTCCAGCCTGGCTCTGTAATAGTTGTCTGGCCAACTCATCAGTTCGTTCTTTTGACACTATCAGTTCCCTCCTGAGGGCATTGGTTTCTTGGCGGGCGGAATGCACTTTGGCCCTTAATTCCCCTAATAATTGGGCCAACTGATCAGTTTCCGAGGTCTCCATGATGCCCAGGTGTGTATTTGTGGGTAGGCTTTGCGTTCTGTTACGCTCACCTGGTTCCCACGGGGGCGTCGACCGGAACTGGGCCGCTGTTATTTCCACCAGCATTACGTGGAGCGCCGAGATGACTGACTGGACTGGCCCGCTCAGCGTAGTTTGTCTGGCTCGCAAGAATATTCTTCTGCAAAGGAGAAGAGGAATTAACCACCCGTGGAATTGAGTGTCAACCCACCTTCCCCAATCCTGTTGTCTTCCCACAGATCACTCTTGATGTCCCCTCCTTAGTCTCACCTGATGGTTTGGAAGGATGAGCTCTCCATCCTGCGTCGACCGCAGGGGCGCGTTGATGACCAGTTACTTCACTGGCGTAGAGGAATTGGTGAGTTCCAGTATTGACTCTAAAGTCCAATTGTTCATAAGAGTTCAAATGTCTGCTCTTCACTCTGTCCGATTCCTTGCAGGTTGCCAATTAATCCACTCGAAGATTTCCAAATGGCACTCGGTAAGATTCAGGTAAGTCTATTGTGGTTTTCCCCTTAGGGGCCGGGGTACGGCGATGAAGCAGAGTTGACTGTGCCGACCCGAGATGAGGTGAGACCCCCGTGGTAAATCAGGTAAGTTTTGTGGGGGGTAACTGGTGGTGGGCAGTCATAATGTCGACAGTCATAATGTCGACAGTCAAAATTTCGAAAAATAAATGTCGAAAAAAAATAATGTCGACAAACAATAATGTCGACATTTTTTCGAAATTTTGTATTTATTGTATAAATAAATAAATATATATAACTAAGATATGTTGAGTATGAGGAGTGGGGGGTGTGGGGGGGGTCTTGGGTGAGAGGGGTTGGGGGGACATCCCCATAGTAAATGATACTCTTTTTATTTAATTATTGAATAAATAAATATATAATTACTATGTGTTGAGAATGAGGGTGAGAGGGTGGTTGGGGGGGTGGCAGGGGGGTGTTGGGTGAGGGGGGGTTGGGGGGACCCCCCCAATAGTAAATGATACTCTTTTTGGTTATTTATTTATTGAAAAATAAATAAATATATAATTAGAATGTGTTGAGTATGAGGGGTGGGAGGGTGGTGGTGGGGGGTGTGGAGGGGGGTGTGGGGGGGGGTGTTGGGTGAGGTGTTGATAGTTCTAAGTGACATTTTTTTTGTCGACATTTTTTTTTCTAAAAAATGACTTTTTACATTATAAGTATAGGATGTCGACATTTTTGTTTTCGAAATTTTTTTTCGACATTTTTGTTTGTCGACACTTTTTTTTCGACATTATGACTATAAACCTACATTGTCTTTGCTTTCTCCCCTTGCTCACCTTGCTGTCTTTGTCTCCTTAGGTGTCGGAGGGCAGCCGCGAGGTGGAGAGAGCGTGATGGAATGCTGAAGTACCGCCAAGCAGGTGAGTTCAGCGCAGCACCGTAGGAATGCGAAGCGATGCTTCAAAGACTTCTGTCTTTTAGTTCCGTGGCAAAATGGATCAGGATTCAGGTAAGGATTAAAGTTAAAACTCCTGTTCTAACCTTTATCCTTCTTTTCTTCTTGTTTCAGGAGTCCCAGGACTGAAGCGGGCGTGGCTGAAGACTGGAGCTGCTGAAAACACGGTGAGCGTTACGCTGCAGCAAGCAGAATAACGCGAAGCACGTGTGGCTGTCCGGGCGTGGTTTAAATAGCCTTGGAAGAAGATCCAGGTAAGTATTCTTCCACAGCCCCACCCAAGTAACAAAATAGTCCCTTCAGTAAAATAGTCCCTCCTAAGCCTCATTTGGCTTGAGTCTTCATGCAGCATGGTCTGCCTCAGGTGAGTATGCAGCATGGTCTGTTTCAGGTAAGTTATCAATAATGAGCCTGGCGCCCATGGCGCCAGGACTGACTTTATCTTTATGAGCCTGGCGCCATAGGCGCCAGGACTGTACCCAAACAGCCCCTAACTGGGGCTTTTGGGCATGCTCCAAGTGGCATGATGCCTGCTGGGCCTGGTCTGGTCTTCCAGGGGCAAGCATCATGACACAAACACATTCAGGCAGACCTGACACACACCCCACCCCTGCATCTCAACATACACTGAACTTTCACACAAACACATTCAGGCAGACCCGACACTCACCCCACCCCTGCATCTCAACATAAACTGAACTTGCACCCAAAAGCAAACATTCAGGCAGACCCGACACACACCCCACCCCCGCATCTCAACATACACTGAACTTGCACACAAACACATTCAGGCAGACCCGACACACACACACCCCTTCCGTATCTCAACACACACTGCACTTGCACACAAACACATTCAGGCAGACCAGACACCCGACCCCCTGCATCTCAACACACACTGCACTTGCACACAAACACATTCAGGCAGACCCGACCCAAACCCCCCCTCCGCATCTCAACACACACTGCACTTGCACACAAACACATTCAGGCATACCCGACACACCCCACACCCGCATCTCAACACACACGCACTTGCACACAAACACATTCAGGCAGACCCGACACACACCCCACACCCGCATCTCAACATACAAGCAGCACAAAGATCCGACACACACACACACACACACACACACACACACACACACACACACACACACACACACAAACAAACATCCCCCCCTCCCAAACAAAATCTGTACTTACCGGACGACGTGCTGGAAGGCAGGCTAGCTGGAACGCTGGCGAGGTCCGGTACTATGGCTGGCGTGGCAAGGCTGAAATGCCTTCCGGCATCAAGCCTTACTGGCCACGCCAGCCACAGTGCTGGCCCTCCATTGGTGCAGCACACACCCTACGTGGCTCGTAGGAGCTATGTGGTTCTTGTGCCCTGAGCCAATGAGGCCCAGTGTTTTGCCCGGCCCGGTAGACAACAAAGACTTTTCCTAATGTGGGGCGGCCGATGCTGCTTGCGGGCCGCCCTCCATTAGGAAAGTGTTTGTTGCTGGCGGGCTGGACAAAACGGCATGGCGGGCCGCAACTGGCCCATGGGCCGTATGTTGTGCACCCATGCTCTAGGCTTTCCTGGACCGACGGCCCATGGCACTACCCGTTGCACCATCCATAAGCGCAACAGCGGGTAGTTCTGTGCAGAGCAGCCCAAGGCGCCGATCCATGCGGCTGTCCCGCTCGGCCCACAGCCGCACACCGGAGCCAAAAAGGGGACACAAATAGGTCAGGGACGCATACATGCCCTGTCTGTGACTCGTGCTAATGTACATTGTAAAACATGACAGGAGTTGGCTTGAGACAGTTGGGGAGGGGGAGGGGGAGCGGGGAGGGATAGTTGGGAGGGATAGTTGGGAGGGATAGTTGGGGAGGGGCAGTGGGGAGGGATAGTTGGGGAAGGGGAGTGTCAAGGGATAGTTTGGGAGGGGGAGTGGGGAGGGATAGTTGGGGTGTATAGTATTGGGAGTAAAGACATTTCACATTTGTATATATGTTCTTTGCACAAATTATAGTTTGTATTGGAAAGAAATCATGTCTGGACATTCATTTTTCAGTGTGAGCGATTTGATTAATATGCAGTGTCCAGTGCACTAGCTGGCCTGTGCTGCATGTGTGACACGTGATTAGAAGTAGTGGTGTATCAGTCCATCTTGTGCGACATGTGCATCCATGCCATCACGGCACTGTGCAATTGCCAGCTCATCATCACTGTCATCCTCAGCCTCTGGTGGGTGCATGTCCATGTCGGGGGGCAGTGGGACGTTGCGCCTGATACACATGTTGTGCAACATGGCACAGGCAAGCACTATCTTTCCCACCTTTTCAGGGCTGTACATTAGTGCTCCCCCAAAACTTCAACAGGCCAAATGTCTGTTCAATGGTGCACCGAGTACGTACATGGGCACAGTTGTATGCCTGCTCGTGGATGTTGTGTGGTTGCCTCACGAGGTTCATCAACCATGGCATCAGGGGATAACCAGCATCACCTGCACGGGAGCAACAGAAAGTGCACAATGTCATACTTCTGCCGATATCATGTTGGCACAGGCTGTATAGTGTTCATTTGAGTATAAAAACATGCACATTCAAAATGAAGTTTAGCTAGCATATGTCGTATTTCGGGTACCAGAAATGCACATTGTGAGAATGCGTGTAGGGTGTGTGGTGTGCAGTGGCATTCACATGGCACATTCACAGACAACATGACCTCTGACCCTTTTAGTATAACTGACACTAATGGAAGTGGTGTATGAACCAACTACTTGAAGCCATGGACAAAGGCAAAACTTCACTCCTATTACTCTTGGATCTATCGGCAGCCTTTGACTTGGTTGACCATAAGATCCTGTGTAAGCACCTCATTGACACTGCCCTCTTCTCACAAGAAGCCACTGCATGGAACACCTTGATCCTAGAGGGCAGAGCCATGAGGGTATTCTCCGACCTGGCCTCAGCCTCGCCATCCCCCATTGAATGCGGAGTGCCACAAAGGTCTTGTGCCTCCCCCACTCTCTACAACCTATTCACCCTTCCTTTGTTCAGTGACTTAGAAGAATTGGGATTATCAGAGCCGCCACTGCAGTGAAAACTCTCGGTGTATATTTGGATTCCACCCTATCAATGGACAGACAAGTTAGTGCCATCTCATCCTCAGCCGCACTTACTACCAAAATCATAAATGCAGTAAAACCTCACCTATCACCAAATAACTGCCTTAACATAGCTAGAGCTACAATTGGCGCAAAACTTGACTACTATTAAATCTTACTCCTAGGCACTTCTGCAAATAACATCAACACACTACAAATGGCACAAAACAGCGCCCTTACAGCCGCCCTCAGCATCCCTAGGAGAGAGAAGATCACACAGGCAAGAAAAGATGCCCACTGGCTCCCTATCAAGGAATGCATTACATTTAAGGCCCTCACAATCACCCACAGATGCATTGCCCAGACAGCCCTGACATACTAGCAGAAAGAATTCACCAAGTCCCGGTATACAGACCAAAACGTGACCAATACGCTCACCTGCTGTCCGTCCCAGCCTTCAACAGAGCCAAAGCTGGTGGCACCAGTTTTGAAGTCTTAGCACCAAAAGCTTGGAATGTGCTCCCACGCAACTTAAGAAATGAACAATCCCTCACAACTCTCAGGAAGGTGCTAAAAACTAATCTTTTCAACTAGACTATTTTCCAAATGTACTGCCTCTAATACCGTTCCTCTGTAACCTTGTAACACTGTCAGTCGTTACCTGTACTACTGCCTATGAATTATCTGTACCGTGTCATTAAGTGAATATCCTGTAACAGCGTCACAATGCCCTCTGACCGCTGGGTGCTTTATAAATCCCAAAAATTAAATAAATAAATAAATGTGTCATGATTGTGTTACAATGCAGAAATAATAATATGTCAATGAAACAAAACCTGACATATGTACAAGATAGCATTTAGATTTCAAATGAGATGCATGTGTTATTGTGCAGTTCTATCAGGCAGGGGAGCTGGCCAATTGGTGTGCAGGCAAATGGTGTTATGTGGGTGGGAGCATAAGTATTCTCTGTCTGTGCATCAGGTGTTGTGGGTTTGATCGACTGTGTTTGTGCTTTTTTGTCACTTTGGTGTGGAGCATTCTGGTACATGTAGTTATTTTGTTTATTGCTGTACGGAATTGGTGTTGTCATGCATGCACTGGAACATTTTCCTAAATTTGGACACGCCTGTCAAGGCCTTGCACTCAGGCATACTATTACTGTGTTGCACCTTGAGTAACACCTGTACGCTTGCATGTTTAATGCACTCACAACACAAAGTAGCTGTGTCTCCCATTTACTTTAGTATCTTTACTTGTTGTACTATTGTCGCAATGAATGACCCTTGCTATGTACACTTTCATTGTGTTTTTTCAATTGTATGAGCTCATAGAAGTAGGAGAAATAATAGATTGATGCATACACTGTGCACAGCCACTGGTGATGGATGTTGTACTTGCACATAATTCAACAGTGCATCTGCCTTTGTACTTAGACTCGGCCAGCAGCCAGGTAAGCTATGGTGTGTTCTCTCCCCCCGCCCTAAGTCAACAGTGCACATGCCCTTGTACTTAGACTAACCCAGCAGCCAGGTATGCTGTCCACCACGACGTGCCATGTACTGAGGCAGCGTGGAGTTGCACAGCACCATGGAGTCGTGGGTTGAACCGGGAAATCTTGCGCAGCAATGGGTGATGAGGTGGCGGTCATCACACACCATCTGCACGTTCAGTGAATGATAAGCTCCACATGTGTGCAGTCCAAAGCACTGATGATGTTCGGCATGCCTGCAAGGGCATGGAAGGCTATTTCTGTGCCATTCACCAGGTCAGCAGTCCTGGGTAGGCTGGTGTGGTCTCTAGCGTGACGCAGGAGTGCATCAATGACCTGGAACAGGGCATGCGAAAAACAGTGTTGCGATATCCCCTGCATCTCACCAGCAGTGTGCTGGTATGTGCCTGTGGCTAGGAAGTGCAGCACAGGCACTACCTTGAGCAAGGGGAGGGGGGTGGCTGTGCGGATATTTATGAGACTGACCAGGTTGTCATGTATCAGGTCCACTATTGAAGTGATGGTGTCCCTGTCTAGCTGGTACAGGGTGTGGATCTGGCTTTGGCTCAGGTTGAAAGGTGTGGTCTTTAATCGTGGAATTGGTGGCTGCCTGCAGGCTGCAACCTGCTGGACAATGGGGTTTTGCTGGCTCATGATGGCCCTCCTTCTTCTTAAGCGCCTCCAGTGCATCCTCTGCCTCTTCAAGTAGTAGGCCTGCAGGCATAGCCTCCAGCTCCAATACCGCTACCGCTAGCATGGTGGTGTTGTAAGGGGTGTGGGAGTGGTCCTTCTATGCTGTAGGAGTGCTCATTGGGACCTCCTGTGCTGCTTTTCGGCACCTGTGGCATGTTTCTACACACCTGACTCAACTTAACGCCTGGACCTCGATGCCAGTGTTTCCGGCACCGTTTTCACATTGCTACCGGCATGTCCATGCCAGTAATTGCGTGTCCGTGCACCTCGGAATGTGCACTTACTGACGCAATGCTGGTATCTCAGGCACGGCTGCCGCATCTCTCTGCAGATTCCGGCAGCAGTGTTGCCGGATGCGGTGGGTCACTTGCAGTGCTGGTGTTACCGGCATCACAACTCAGACTATGGCGGTCCGGAAAAAGGTGCTGGTAAGGATCTACCGGCATCACTATTCCCAGACCGGCACATTTGTAATGAGGCCCATTGTATATATCAGATCTCAAGAAGGGGACAGCAGCTGTGATTGACAGCTACTGGGTGTGTGGCCAGCAGGCTTTCTTGCAGCTCCCAACATCATGGAGCGTCACCTGCTCGCTGGCCTCGTTACACTCAGCACTCCTGGTGATCCCTGAAGAACATTTGATAGTGGGACCAGATGGCTTGTCGGCCCCAACAGCTGTCCCAATGGCTGACACTACCACCACAGGGCAACCTCAAAATCCTATCTTTGGTATTTTGCCAGAAAGAGAAGAATGAAAAGTTGCGGAGAAGAATAAAGACCGAATTACTTGTTGCTAGATTCCTCACAATTGCTAAAAGAAATTTGATATTGATACCAACTATACAGCAAAGAAGAAACTTTATTCGTTTCCCTTTTGTTACCAGGAGTGCAGACCGCAGCAAACGCCACTTGGCTGCATATTGTCCGTTGGGAAGTAATCCAGCTGACCAATGACACTGAACAGGGTCTCAACCCAATCAAGATGGGAATGTGTGCCATCCGCCTGATGGCGTTGCAGAATTGTTACGTGCAAACCCTCCTCATGGCTATAGGAGAGGTCGGCAAGAAGATTGGTTATTCTTGCTGTACCTATGCACCTCCTAATGATGCAGAGAATGGATGCCTCACCAACATAATAGGGGCTCTGCACATTCTCTGCACTCATATGCAAACAGAAGCTGGCACACAAGAGACTGATTGGTTTGACAAGCTTTTTTCTTGGTCACCATCCTGGTTGGGGGCTATTGTGAAGATGTTGGTTCCTGTAATCGTGTTTGTATTGGTAATATTCTGCACCTGCTAGCTGGGACTTCAAGGCTGTGCCAAAGCAGTGCCTAGCAGTGCAATGATGATGGTCTCAATTGGGGTACAGGAGGCAACTCACAATACAAAAGATAGTACAGTACTAACTGATGACCCAAACAAGACACGTATGGTTGCAGTAGGGAAACGTCTTCACCCCCCAGACACCACCACAGTTCCTCCACCTGACCCTGAGAATTACACAGAACACTGGGTAGATTTCAGATTGGATGGAGGGTGCATATATATGACATCCCGCACTTCTCCTCCTTCCCCTTCCCATGCACTTGCGTGATCTGAATGACACCTGGCCTAGTAGGATCGTTGTCTGTCTTCCCTCAGTTCCCCCTCCCTTGCCTCGTCGCACCTTGAAACACTTGTGTATAGGCGCGTACAAATGCCATATCATATCATATCATGCACCCCCGAACAATAGACGCAAGCAGGGGAGAGTTTACAGCATATATGTAAGACATAGGTACCAAAAGAAGGGTCACCTCCATACTTGGAAGCTGGAATATTGGAAAAGGAAAGAAGGTCTGAGAAGGATGAGGTGCCCACATGGGAGTTTGTTAATGTAGTATTAACGATAGGGGGGAATGTTGGGAAAGGGGGACGATCGTCCCAGGCTCCACAGCGCTTTTGGATATGGCAGGGGTCTGGGAATGTGTAGTAGAGGGCAGGGGAGGCTACGGGGGTAGGAGAGTGTCACTGGGGGCCATAGTGTGGGGGGGTAGTGTATGTTTTTCGCACTGGTACATATGGGGAATCAAATACCATCTTAGATAGAAGCTGCCATAATGGAATCAAGGCCTAGTTTTGCACTGAGGCCAGGGCCGCAGGCCCGAGTCACACACATAGAAATAAAGCTTATGCATGCAGGAATAGGTTGTAGCTTGGGCACAGGTGAGAAAGGCCAGAGCTGCAGAGATTCATAGACCTTTCATAGTCTCATATTGCCAGCATTTTGTATCCCAGAAGGAATGTGCCCTGCAAAGCAACGAGGGGGTTGAGAGCTCTCTGAAAAGTGATCCCACGAGAAGGAGCTGAAGCTTTAATACAAAATAATAACTGATACAGCGCAGTAGACACCCTAACTTGATAGTGGTGTTAACCAATTGACATGTGGTTGGAGCCCCCCCTTTTGTTTTCCACTTGTATTTCCTTCCACATTAACAGAGCTATCCCTCTTGTTACATATTACCCACGAGAAGGAGGGCACGAGTCTCTGATCTTCCCTGTCCCAGCTGTAAATAATAGCATCCAAAAGCCCCGTCCCAAAACTTGCCATATTCCAAGGTACCAGTGAGTCCCAGACTCCAACCATAACACTGTTAAACCCCCAATCGATTAGAAAATATCTGAAAACAGAAATCAGTTGCCTTCACCATAGGTCACGTGATTTGTGCTGCAAGGTGCCTGGAGGGATAAAACAACATAGCTAAAACAAGGGTGGGAAGCTTTAGTTGGGCACCAAAGTGTCTGGAATCGGGCTGTAGATTGTTAGAAGCGATGGCCTTGAAGTATCCTCTTGTCCCATGTCTGCAGTACCGGGTGCGCATCAGGTTCCAGATTATTATTGTTTTTCTTCACATCATTTCCAATCAGGTGTAGCTTCATGCCTGATGACTCAAAACGAGGAACACATGTGGAAGAGTGAGGCTGGGACCATTGGCCTGGCATCCCTTATGGAGCAGGTAGCCTATGTATAGGGTCTCGACCAATCAGCCATGTGGATTTGTACATTATGTAATTAACGTCACTGATGACGCTGTGTGCCTTCATAAAGTGTTGCTCGTACTGATTTTGGCAGAACGTTCCATGGCAGCAACATTTGTTTGCTGGCGCATTTCTATTTTTGTGGAAATAAAACTTTGCTTTCTTTGCAAAGGTGTGCTGGGGTTTTTTCCTTAGTGGGTTGTGTTATTTCTGGTGTGAGTGTTATGGGGTTTCTCTACATTTTGAACCAATATACAGATTTTTACAATAATCAATCTTAGACTCATTTTTGTCCTTAGCCAAAGTGGCACAATGTTTTTAGACAATAACAGCTTTAATTGTCTAAGCACGATAGGTGATAGTATAACTAATAATGCTACTAATTTGGCAAGTTATGGACAAGGTCCCATTCAGAATCATGCCAAGCGATTTCACTTTGTCTGATAATTGATGGAACAATTTGAAAGATATAATTAATTAGGAAGTGGCATTTCTTTCCATCTCATGGACTTGGGGAGGATCACGTGGATGTCATTTTTAGCTTGGTTTAGCCCTCGCCAATTATCAGCCATCCAGCAAGAAATATTCCAAAAGGTGAGTTGAATAAAACTAACGCTATCCTGCAATGAACCCTTAAGGTGAAATACTATGTGGGTATCAACTGCTTAGTTTCGGATATCCGCATCTAAGATGGCCAGTAGGTCGTGCAGAGGTTTAACATAATGTTAAATAACAAAGGAGAGATGCACGACCCAGGTTAAGGTCTCAGGAGGAGGACAGAAATATTTCATCTTCACCCTTGCTGTCCTATTCATTAGGAAGGGTTCAAACCAACAGCAAGAAGAGTCTGAGATGCTGCAAACAGATCCAGCAGTATCAACATCCAAAAGTCCCCTTCATCAGATATTTTCAATAGAGTATCTTCGATATCAAGCAGCCTTCCTTCAGTGCTTCTCCCCAGTCGGAAGCCAGATTGCATGTCTCTAAATATAAGGTTGGATTATAGATGTTCTTGGAGCTGTATTTTGGCAGCCTTATCTAAGATTTTTGAAAGAAACGGGACATTGGTCATGGGTCTATAGTTACTAAAATAATTTGGTCCAAAGAGGGCTTCTTCAAAAGAGGTGTGATCCATGAATGCTTTGGGTATTTAGGAATGATGGCTTCTTCAGAGGAGGTACTGATACTACGAGAGACTATGATGGACAGAGACTCTGCACAGTCTTTCACCACTTGAGACTAACATGGATTCCCCAGACACAGTTAGTGGTATTTAGACTCAGAATTATATTTTCTGTATGCATCTAACAGAGATAAATCAATGAAAGAAATAGTGCGCTCTACAATAGTATTGTCCCAAGCGTTCGGCATGTGTTATGAAGCATACTCTGATTGATTGTAAAAACATTTCCTATGCACCTTACCTTAGTTTTCCTCACTTTTACATAAATGGGAAATGAACGAGCGGGGTGTGGCCATCTTGTGCTAATCTTATCCGTTGCTGCATCGCCCGAAGTCTAAGTGCGCTCGCGGCACTAAATCATATCACCCGCCCCTGAAGCTGACATCACTTGATGCGTACAGCCCATTTCACAACGCGAATGCACGTCTCGTGTCAACGTTCTCTGTGCGCCAGCTAATGACGTGATTCTGCTCTCACCTGTGCACGTCGTCTTCACATCTTCCGGTGCACCGAACTTCAGATAACAAGGGGGGGTCCTGGGAGACTCTCTGCCAGACATGAGTCCTGGTTACAAGAGCCTTACCCAGAGTCTTTAGCTCACTATTTTTCACAGAGAAGAAATATCCCAACATATCAGTCTTTGTCCTGCCCTGGGGCAGTCCAGTACCGAAATGCTAGGCAATTCTCCTCTGAACAAGAGTAACAACAGCAACCCCAGACACGTGTTTCGGTCTGGTTGAACCTCATCAGTAGGGTGTAGCTGTGCCTCTCTATGTCAGGATTTGATTGTCGTGAAGAGTATGAATACCTCTGTCCACAAGTACCGCACAGAGAGAATGCAATATTACTCTCTATGCAGTCATTGAGGCCACAGTTGGGTGATCCTCGAAGCCCAGAACTGCGGAACGTTGACAACCCCAAGACCACTGAAAAGGAAAGCGTCAATTAGCACCAGATGAGCACAGTACAAAGAGGAACACTTGGAATAAGCATTACCAACTTACCTAGCAAGGGAGGTGATGTGGCTTGTAACCCCAAGGGCTTAGGGTGTCGTTCCGTGGGAGGGGCACGTGAGCAGGTTCCCGATGGCAGAGGAATGAGGTATACCAGCCAAGGGAATAAACCCCGGCCAGCCCGCCTGTAGTGAAGTCTTGAAGAAAACCAGAGCCAGTATCCTGGAATGTCCAAAGACAGCAAAATCAGGAAATGCCAAGACCAAGAAGGAAAATCCAAAGCAGTCTGAGTTAGCAGTCCGAGGTCAGATGATCCGTGATGTCAAAGTAATGGGTAACAAAAGCGCAATACCAGAGCAAATCCGTGGAAGAGTTCCAAAGTCGTAAATCCTTAAAACAGGTAAGAATCTTGATCGCGGTACAGAGCCCCAGGGAACAGCTGTGAAGCGAGGAACCGCAGGCAGCTTAGCGTTTAAATAAGGAACGCTTCTGCGTCACGTGATCCGCGAGGGAAACATGTGACCGCGAACCCAGCGTCGTGCGACGCGGAAGCAGCTGTCCGCGGATGCCGTCACACGTGCCATTGTAGGCGCCACTGAAAAAATGGAGAGTCCCATGACCGGATCCTGTGCCCGTTTGATCGCGCACAGATATGATGGCCCAGGGGGTGAACCCGCTGCTCACGCGACCCCCTCCCCACGTGATTGACAGAAAGGGGGGCTACAGCTACTGTGGGTGTAATGGAACACCTGGATGTCGTGGATGCATGAGTGTGATGCGAGGCATGAGTGTGATGCAAGGTAGAAGGTAACGAGAGCCTGACAGAACCCCCCACAAGGGCCCACGACCCCGTGGGCAGGACGGCTGATCCCTTTGGAAGCGGGAGACTAGACGGGGAGCATGGACATCCCTGGCAGGTACCCAGGAGCGCTCTTCGGGCCCATAACCTTCCCAATCCACCAAGTTCTGCAAACCCCCCTTGAAAATACGAGAACCCAGGATAGCAGAGACCTCAAACACATCCGGGGAGTCAGGAGAAACTGGAACAGCCGGGGAACGAAGGTGGGTAGGCCCGGGACAAGGCTTGAGAAGGGACACATGAAACACCGGGTGAAGCCACCAAGCCTTCGGGACGCGAAGCCGGCAGGCCACGGGATTGATCACACGGAACTCTGAATCTTGCACCTCTGATGAGCCTCACTACTGCAGGATGTTCTCCTGCTGGGACGCCTTCTATTGGCAGATGGCCTGCTGAGATTGCCGATCTGTAAACTCCTATCGTACGGAAAGCTCTCCCGTTCTGTAATAAGTTTGCTAAGAAATTTAGTATTTCCACTACCGGTGCTGAAACGGGATGAACACTTCTGTCCTTACACCAGCTTGTCCATTTTGCCCAAGCTGCGCCATAGCTCCTCCTAGTGGATGGAGCCCAGGATTCAGCGATAAACTCTGCAGTTTGTGACGAAATTCCTGGCAGTGCCCAGCATTTCCTGATATCCTGCATGCGGCTAGTGGGAGTGTCCCTCTCACTCTCAGGGGATGATATGACCCAGCTGGGTCCGTGAGCAGTCGCTCTCCTTCGGGAAGGACTCTGGGTATGTCCGTTATTAGTTCCATTAACGTTGGAAACCACACTTGTGATTTCCACAAAGGTACTACTAGTACCAGCTCCGCTTACTCCCTCCGACATTTTGCTAGAACTCTGCTCAACATCACAAAGGGGGGAAAAGCGGAGTGCAGGCCTCCTGTCCACTCTTGCAGGAAAGCATCGGTTCCTTGCGCTCCTGGATCCAGCCTCCAGCTGAAGTAGAGGCTTATCTGTGCATTGAGCCGGGAAGCGAAGAGGTCCATTTGTAATGGTCCCCATCTCGTGTTCAGCCTCTGAAACACTGCTGGATCCAGTCTCCAATCGCTGGAGTCTGTCAGATAGCGAGAGTTCCAATCTGTTGCTACGTTCAGTGTGCCTGGCAGGTACTCTGATGTCACTGATGTCTCTGATCGTAGGCAGAAGTGCCACAAGTCCTTCGCTAGCTCTGCTAGCATCTTGGACCTCGTACCGCCTAAGTGGTTGATGTATCGCACTGCTGATATGTTGTCCCTCTTCAGCAGGACACAATATTTCACTCTTCCTCTTGTGAAAGTCTTGATCGTGAAAGATCCTGCTAGGCGCTCCAGACAGTTTATGTGAAGGCGAAGCTCCTCTTTGCTCCACTTGCCTCCGATCTGTAGAGTCCCACATCTGGCTCCGCAGCCCTTCCGGCTGGCGTCTGATTCTATTACCAAATCTGGCTTGTCTCCGAATATGGCTCGCCCATTCCAAGCATCCATATTCTTTAACCACCACTCTAGTTCTGTAATGGATTCCTGATCTAGAGGTACCTGCTGATGGTAATGCAGTCCCTGTTGCAGATGCTTTATCTTCAACCTCTGCAGTGCAGGGGACCTGGAAATATGGCTTGAATAGATGCTGCTATTAGCCCCACTATTCTCACCAAGGTTCTGAGTGATACTTGCTGCTTTTCTAAGAATGCTCTGATCTCTCTCTTGATGTCTTTTATCTTCCGAGCCGGAAGCTCTAATGTCGCCTTCTTGGTATCTAGAACAAACCTAGGAAGTCTAATCTCTGCGCTGGAGTGGTATCTGACTTCTCTGTATTCACTAGAAACCCTAGTGATCCGAGAAGGTCCTGCACCCATCTCGTTTGGTACACTAGTACCTCCCGATCTTCTGCTAGGAGTAAGAGATCGTCTAGGTAAATGATCAGCCTGACGCCCTTCTCCCTGATCGCTGCTGCCACTGGCTTCATCAGCTTCGTTAATGTCCAGGGTGCCGATGCAAGCCCGAATGGCATTGTCTTGAATTGCCAGAATTGTTTTTGCCAGCGAAAAGCTAGGAACGGTCTGTACTCCTCGAGTACAGGAACCGTAAGGTATGCGTCTTTCAGATCTAGATGCATCAACCAGTCTCCCTCTCTCAGGGAGTCTCTGAGCTGATGGATGCCCTCCATCTTGAAATGCCGATATATGATCCAATCGTTCAGCTCTTTGAGATTTATAATCGGGCGTACCTTCTCTTTTCTGTGCACCAGGAACATGTTGCTCACAAACCTCGGGGTAGTCTCGCATCTCTCTATCGCTTTCTTGTGGACTAGCTGTGCTATCTCGCTGTCTAGACATGCCTGTTCCGCTTGCGCTAACTTTTGACTCCGAGGTCTGCTCTGTTGGACTGGGGCTTCTATGAAATCTAGCTGTAGACCTCTGACGGTCTGCAATATCCAGGAATCGCTTGAAAGCTTGCGCCAATTCTCTAAAAACATGCACGTCCTCCCCCCTACAAGAGGATACTGAATCGCTCTCACCTGGTGTAAATCCTTGACCTTGTCCTGTTCCTCTGGACCTGCGGCCTCTCTGGAATGTCCCTCTGGACGGGAAGAATGCGTCTTGGCTCTTGTTTTCCCAGTATTGTGCCCTGGGGTTCTGGGGTCTTCTTCCTCCTTGGTTGCGACCGCTGCACGACCCCTGAAGCGGCCGATCCCTCCAAAAACTCTACTTGGGAATATTTTGCGGATTGATGCTTGTGCCTTTTCTAGTGAAGCGTATGTTCCGACGAACTGGCCCATCTCCTTCCCAAAGTTCTCTCCAAATAGGAGGCCCTGGGCTCCTTCTCCCGCTTCATACAATGCTAGATCGCTAAGCTTCGGATCTATTTTCAGCAATAGGCCTTTTCTCCTTTCCGAAGTGATGGCACAATTTGCATTCCCGAGAAGACAGACTGCCCTCTGAGCCCATCCGGCGAGAGCTTCAGGGTCCACTTCTTCTCCCGTGTCCTTTGCCCTCTCTGCGAGGTCCATAATCTTGGCGAGAGGTCCTGCCAAGTCCAACACTTTTTCCTGACAGCTTCTCCAGCACCTATCAATACCCTTGCGGGGGTCTTTGCTTGTCTTTGACACGAAGGTCAGCATCTTTGGATCGAGATCGGGTGCCTCCGCTACCTTTCCCCGGAGATCTGGTCGCGGGCACTCCGCTCGTAGGCGTTGTCTCACCTCCTTATCTAGTGCTTTGCGCAGTCTTACTGTCATACACTGTGCTACTTGGGGGGATGGTTGCCACTCGGTGGACCTCGGATTCCGGATGCTGTCCAGGTCAAACATATCCTCTTGAGCTTCCAGGAGGTGTTTCTCCTTCCGCGCTCTCTTACCCCCACTGGGTCTTGCCCAGTCGTCTTCCACGACCTCTTCTTCTCCCCGTGAGGCCTGATCTTCTGCCTGCTCATCTTCCGAGCCTGGGTCTTCTCCTGTGTTGTCTTCCCCTGGAGAGGGGGTCATGAGGTCTGGCACCGCCTGACGCTTCAGATAAGCCTCTTTTAGCTTCGCAAAAGCAACGGTCACCTCTGGTGCCTTTTCTTCTGCCCCGTCCAAAGAGCCCCGGGGGTCGTCAGAGGATTTCCTCTTGAGGGCTATCTTACTCCCCTCATGTCCCTCTTTCAAGGGTTCTGTGGGCGTGCGCTTAAAGTCTTTGGTGCTACTGCTGGGCTGCAAGAGCATAGCTTCTAATGTCTCCAGTCTCTCCTGCAGGGGCCTGACCCCTTCTGCCACTGCATCAATAAGGGAGCTTCCCAGCACTTGTTTAAAACTGGCAGCGAGGTCCTGAGGCTGCTCCTCCTCGCTCCACTCAAACTCTGACATTTCTATGATGTGCTGTGCGCCCAAATACCTGAATCAGGTGTCTTAGCACGCCCACTGCTCCCTCTTGATGATTCTTTATTACCATCTCTTTTTTTTTCCTTTTTTCTTTTAGTGGCTGCACCAACTTATATGTATTCTGCCTTCCGGCTGATGCGAGGTCCGTCGCTTCTTTCGCGCTAGTCTTCTGCTGTTAGCAGTGTGGGGTGATCTGTAGCTCTCCTGAGCCTTGCTGCTCACTATCTTGTGAGCTGCTGCCTCCTCAGCTGCCTGTGTATTGCTGAATAAGGCACGAGCGCGTGCGATCGTTAATACAGCTTATTTCTTTAAAGCCTGTAATCTTGGGTTTGCTCTGCGAGCGTTCGGTGCGGTGTACTTCTGTAGATAACGTTGTCGCTTAAAAGCGACGTTTGTTCAATGCGCGGGGTTCGCCCCGCACATACTCCTCCCACCCGCAGGTGGCCCCACGCGAGTGGTTGCTCTGCCTACCCGAGGGTGGGGGCTGCCGCCACGAGTCCGCACAACTGTAAATCCACGCTTAGCCCCTTGCGGGGCTTAGTGCGCTCCTCCTACCCGAGGATGGGGGCCAGGCCTCGCGAGTGGTCTTGCGCTCCGGTACTGCGTAGTCCACGAGGCTGGCTGAACCCCTGAGGTGCTGAAATTGTGACACGTGGCTGCCAGCCTTGCGGACAAATTCCTAACGCTTACCTGTAACTTGCGTAATCCTCTAACACTCAATATGAGATTACCTAAAGACACTCAATATGAGATTACCTAAAGACACTGACTCTATACGCGTGCGGTCGTGTGAAACGAAGTTTAAGATTAGAGACGCTTCAGTCAATCAATTTGCTTGCACGCATTCACTGTGCTTTATCTATACATGACTAATGTCAACTCTTTTAAATACTCTTCCACTCAAACCCAGTCAATTCCACACTGAAATAAGGAGAGGGAAGAAATGGTACTTATCTGCTTGAAGAGCAGTAGAAGAAGAGGAGTCCAAGCACAGGAAGTGGGTTGTGACTGACTGAGAGGGTATGAACTGCAGAGACTCATGGATTTTGTAGCTTTGGAAGAGGAAAAGTTTTGTGGATCACTTTTCAAAGTTTTATATGAGTTTTATTGAACTTCTGAAGAGTAGTAAATAAATGAAGTTGAAGCATAATGCTAGCCTCCAGTCTTGTCATAGAATAACACATCATTTTCGTTTGGCCTTGGACGTCTGCTTGCATTCACAGGGATTGGTAATATGGGTCTATACACACTGATAGTAATGATACATATGGTGATCCATTTTTGTATGAAAAGTTTATCACTGATCGTAACCATGTTTTTCGTAGTGCACTTAGAAACAATGCTATGTGGTGACACTTCCTGTTTTGTCCAGGGGTGAAAGGGCATGTTCCATGCTTCCCGTGATATCACTTTGGGGGTGGGGTCATAAGAGGTCAAGGTTCGCGTGATGTCATTTCCACTACCCGTGGCATTTTGGTGAAATGACGTCCCTGTCCTTGCGGTGCGACTTTACCGTCCTTTACCTGTGAAATGGCACTGCTCCTCCTTGCGGCTTGACCTTATTTTCTGCCGATTTTGCGCCGTTTTCTTGAGTCAGCGACGCAGATTCTTCCTTCTGTCGCCATTGTTATGGTAGTGCTCGTGAGGGCGGCTACCACGAGCATCTGGTCACAGACCTACACAGCGTCCTTGCAGGAATAAGGTCACGGACGGAGACAGCTCAAAGACAAAGACCCACGTCTTTATTCAACATTGACTTCCTCCCACCTCCCCATGATTTGTCATTTGACTCATTTCCCTTTCCTGTCTCCCCCGGACTTCTCGCCTTCCAATACTGAAACCTTATCATTAGCAATCCATTACAACGCGATAGAAAGAATATGGTCCAGCTTTATGGAGGGTGAAAATATCTCATTGCTAATTGCGTTGATCAGATTGAAAAAAGAATCGTATCAATTGCTTGAGTTAGGATTTTTTTTTAGCCAATTCTTTTTATTTTTTAATGGCTCTTAAACTGTCTTTAGGGTCTCGTGTTTAATGCAATGTATTTTATATGTTTTTATCTGTAATTGATTCATGTTTTTTAACCATCGAAAAATAAAGTGTACTTTTTTTTTATTTTAAAAGCAAATTACAATTTATTAAAAAGGTCCAAACTGCGTGTACCCCAGCTTTACAAAGAAATGTTTAATTCAAAATGTAATACTTTCTCGGTGAAGAGAGAGAGCGCGCTCAGTGGCTTACAAAGGAAACACCCACTTCAGCAAAGACAATCCGCCCTATCCGTTCGTATGAGTAGTGTCTGGTAGTTACGCATGTTCAATAGACCGGGGCTTGGATCTCGCACTGTAAAACTGTAGTGAGTAGTGTCTGCCATCTGATTGTGCCCAGACGTACTGTAAGTTCAAAACCTCCTAAGTAAGGACGGCCCGACAGTTCCCTGAGCACGGCTGGTATTTTTACAATATTCCTTACAGAGGAACTGTGTATGGTGCTGGGTTCTTTCCTCCCAGGGCTGGCTGGTAGCGGTGAGCCCGGTGTCTCCCTAATTTTCCTCCTCACTTTCTTCTGCCCAATTGTTCCTGTCAGAAACCAAACTTTCCCGTTGACGGAGACATCGCAGTTAGGGAGAGACATGGCTCAGCAGGATTCATATAGGGTGAGTATATTTGTGACTAGTCGAACTGTTTGGCCAGTAGCTTGTGTAGTTAACTCAGAACATGCTGCAAATAGCAATTAGATCTTTCCCAGCAGATATCTTCAGTTTCATTTTCACAAACGCTTTCGGGAGTCTGTTTGTTTACCCAGTTGTTTCTAGGGATTCTAAGTGCTTTATTTTTTTTTAAAGGGAAACTAGCGAAACTGGTATGTGTACAGCATGATCACATAATGTACATTTGGGCCCTGGTTCTGAGCTCGTGATAATTTTAGTGTGGAAAGCGGACATACTCCCCTCCAGTTTCCAGCACCACCATTCTGAGGTGGGTGGAAGTATTGGAGGGGAAATGTGTGGCTGCTAAGTCTGTTGTCAAGCAGTAACTTGGGCACATACTGAAGTCGTGGCTTTGATGCCAGAGGCCACATTAGCACTTTATCACAGTATGGTGCTTTTAAAGCAAGTTTTCACCCTTCATGGATGAACACTTTTTTCAGAATCGGGCTCTTGGTGTTTTGCTCGGATTACCTGTGATCTTCATTACTCGTCGTCCTGCTCTTCGTCTTCACAGTACTTTCTTTTGAGGGTTCCGCACAAGAACCATTTGGCAAATTATATTTGTCCCGTCCTTTTCCACCATTGGAGATATATATCCCCAATATCCGACCATCCCTTAAGTTAACATTCCTTGGGCACACTGAGTCCGTCTATTCATTAAGGGCGGTAGAAGCAAGTTGAAAATATTTTAACGTGGAAGAGTAGCAGTAGACGTAATGAAGATTACTGGTAAGTAACCCGATCATTACCTCCCAATCTCTTTCTCGTCCGGGTACTTACTTTTCGGGAGTATCAAATCTGGAGATGGAGGGGCCTACAAATCAGTCTCACAATACACCACACCCCATCACGCTTTAGAAGGTATTTGAACACAGACTTAACCTTTCTGTCTGAGGAAGCCTGTGCTCTGGATATATGTACCACAGGTACAAGAAGCATGGCAATCTACAAGAATGTTATAGTGTGTGACCAAAATAGTAGGAACTGCCAAATTGGCAGCCCCACCAATGCCTAACAACGGAAGCCCTTGTACAACTGCATAGGAATTTTCAACACCTTTGTCGCATGATTCTGGAGCCTTGGTGTTTGAGGAACACTTGCCTCTTTGGGTGCAATGACTCTATTTTTAACAAATCCCTCTTCTACTGGAGATGACTTGCGCCTTTTCCAGCTCCAGTCACTCTGAATGTTATTGCCCATCTTTCCCTCAACGTTTGCTTCCTTTCGATTTAAGGGAACATCACTCTTCTTCCATGCAAGTGAAGCCACGTCTTCTGTCAAACTGGACGCAGAAGGAAGCAGGCGGACTACTGATCCCTGTCCTACATAATTTTCCTTTGGGAATGGTTACATTTGTAATTAGCCTCCTGAATATTATCAGGAAAAAGTTCTCGCCATTATGATCACCATTTGCACGTGTCAGACATTATATCGGTGTGAATCGTTTCCAAAAGTGACCATGAAATAGCTATGTAGCCAAGTTAGGATCCTAGTATTTTTTTCCCACACGAAACTATTTTTGCGACTGCGATTCACCAACCCTTCCTAAGCAACGGAAGGATCTCTGAAACGGGATTCGGGCACAAGGCGTATATCGTGATAGTTTTCCACAATAAAGACAATGCATCCATCACCCGTTCTCCATATCTTGAACTGAAGCAGAAATTGGGAGAACCCTGATAACCTGGGGACCTAACAGATCCAGGAGGGAACTCTAAATGTAATCATACTATGAGGAAACACAGGTTGAGAGATCCATTTCTGAGGGAACCAAAATCAAGCTGCTGGTAAATCTGTCAAGGCATTCGTCTCCCCATGTACGCGGCTTGTGCTTCAGGAGATCTTGAATCTCCCTGTCCTGTGCATTCATTCTAAGGCTTCATCTGTCTGAGCGTAAGCTCCCACAACACCTTACCCACTGACGATCAGCATAGTTGTGAAATTGCTTGCTCAAACCATTACTGAACCCAGAATCAGATTTGGGGAGGGGTGTTCTGTTAAATAAAGATGCCTTCTTCCTTTTGGAGGAGGAAGGTATTACTGCTGCATTCCACCTTATTTGATGACATGCCACCTCCAGGGATGCACACAAGACAATCCCTCAGGTGACTGTTGTGAAAATATCAGTGAAGGACAGAGCAAGCAATCTTCTTCTCATTTTCGTTTTGTAACCACCATTGTCTCTCCCTTCTTCACAGCGGACCATTGTTTCTTTCACCTGAATGACCTGACGGTGTCTGAGGTTGTGAAGCTTTAGATGCAATCCCATCCACGGCGCCATGAGAACCCAAGCTGCCATGAGTTCCTGGAGTAGAGGTAGTGGGCATTCCATGAAGTATCCCATCTTCAGCAGCTCCTGTAGGAGTTCTTGAGGGAGCATGACCTTGCCCATGACCTTTCTGAAGAATATCCTGATATATTTTAGATTCAGAGAAGGAACAAGCTCAGATTTTAGATTGTAGGAAAATCCCCTCATCTGGCAATTACATTGAGCATGATCAATCATCTGCGGAACAGACACTGATCAACCAGTCATCAAGGAAGGATGACGATATACTTCTCTCTATTATTAGAATTTTCTTGACAGGAGCATGCATTTTTGTGAACGCCATGCGGCTGTCTAGAGAACATATGGGCAGTGTCTGTACTGGCATGAAAGGATGCCACAGCCAACCACAGATATTTTTGCTTCTCTTTTTTAAGGGGGCATAGAAGTACACCCCTCGTGGTCTAAGGACAACAGGTAAAGCCCCATTAAAGCTTCAGGATGACTTTGTAGGGAACACAGCTTATTGGACGTCAACTGGTTAAGGATAGGTTTTTACCCAGGCCAGGTTAACTGGTTTTTAGTTTTTCACGTGGCATAGTACAGAATGGATCCTATTCCCCTTGCACCACGTTTGAAGCTGACCAGTTAACTTGTTTTCTCTTTTTTTGTACTGTGTTCCTTCTGGACTCTCCGTTTGAACAATGGAAAACCGGGACCTGCATGGGGAGGTGAAATCGGGATTATAATTTTCAACTGCAATCCTGCTTTCTTTGAGCCCACTGAACCTAGCTAGGTTCCTAGCTTCTAGATTTCTAATAACTATGAAGGCCCACCTGGATTCATTAGATGCTAAGGCTTTGATGTTTTAGCTAGTTGGAGAACTTGACTTGATTCCTGGCTTCAAAATATACCTGGTCCTGTAAGACGTGGAAACCCTTCTGTTTACCAATGTGTTTCTCCTAATATGATATTATGATATGATAGTTTATTTATATTGCGCTCGTACACAAGTGTTTCAGAGCGCGACCAGGCAAAGGGAGGGGAACAGGGAGAACTAAAACAGTGATCTTACTAGGCCCAGAGACATTAACGTGCATGTAAAAGGGAAAAGGGGGGGAGAGGTGGAAAGTGCGGAACAGAGGAGAGAACAGAATAAATAATAAGTAAAATAAATAAAGGCGATAAACAGTGGTAGTGCAGCCAGTGAGTGGCGGGTGCTAAATTAGTCAGATAGGGTATATCTGATAAGTGCAGAAGAAAAGTGGGAGGGCGACTGTATGGGTACAGAAACAGACCCCACTGCAAGGGGTGGCCCGGAGGTAGTGCAGGAGGCTGGCAGGGTGAGCAGGTACCTGGGCCCGAATGACAGAGGGTGGCCAGGTGCACATTGTCGAGAGAGAAAACAGTTCAGCAGGGGAGAAGAGGGGCAAAAGCAGAAACAAAGAGGAAGGTTGGAGGTGCTTCCGGAACCGGAGATGGTTCTCCTCAAGTTTCAAGGTGGCCGGGAGGCTGTTCCAAAGAGAGGCCCCAGCCGAAGACGGAGATCTACCCGCAGCTCGTTTCTTTGAAAAACGACAGACCCTGATGGAGTTAGAAGTAGAGGAGCGAAGGGCTCGCGAGGGGACGTATTTACTTTGTATTTGTATTTTATTTATTTATAAAAGGCAACCCACAGGCCCGGGGGCATCAGGCCGCAATTTGTAAGGTTACAGAAATTCATAGATACAGGAGTCGCAATGCATGAATTTACAAAGGAATGACATTACATGATATGAACAGGACATTAAGTACAAGTAAAACAGTCAGCAGGTCAGAGAAAGAAGACAGAGGCGCTGTGCGGGACTTAAGGCAGGTCGAAAAGCCAGGATCTGGTATCGGCTTTGAAAGTGTGAACAGACTCTTCCGCTCTGATTGTAGCACAGAGGGAATTCCAGAGCTTGGACGCTAGGACCGGGAAGCTTGAACCCCCTGCTTTTTGCAGTTTAAATCTAGGGATAGCTAAGCAATGGGACTGGGCAGTTCTTAGTGGACGGGAGGTCAAGTGTCGCGACAGTCGACTGCCGAGATAGATGGGGGCCTTGTTGGCCAGACATTTGTGCGTAATGGCAAGTGCTTTGAGTGAGATTCTTTGCTTGACAGGTAGCCACTTTAACTTTGATCTAGTTTCTGAGATATGGTGGTTACGAGGGATGTTTAAGGCGGCACGAATGGCATTGTTTTGGGTAGTATGGAGTTTAAGTGCTCTTGATTAGTGCCTAGGTAGAGAGCACTGCAGTAGTCGATTTTAGCCATGATGAGGGTTCTCGCTAGTGTGACATTGTTGGAGGTGGTAAGGAAAGGTCTGCAGGCTGCAATGAGTTTGCATGTGTATGCCGACGCAGATCTGACAGCATTTGTTTGTCGGGTTAATGATAGAGTAGCGTCAAGGTAGAACCCTAATGTTTTAGTGTCTTTTGAAACTCGAATGCTATTGCCATCTATAGTGAAAGATTGATATGCCGGTTCAAGTCTGCTCAGGCGTTGTGCAGTGCCCAAAATGAGAAGCTCTGTCTTATCATCGTTTAGGCACAGCTGGTGTTGGGCCATCCAAGCTTGTATAACCAGGTAGACATTGTTAAGGGCCTTGGTGTCAGCCAGATAATCACCAGTAATGGGGATGAGTATCTGGGTGTCATCCGCATAATTGGTGTAGGAGACACCCAGATAGTCAAGCACATCAAAGAGTGGTTTTGTGAAGATGTTATAGAGTGTGGGTGACACACAAGAGCCCTGAGGTACGCCACAGTGAATTGGGGAAGGGTCGGCAGCTGCGGATGGGGCAAAGACTCTCATGGATCTGTTGCTCAAAAAGGATTTGATCTATGCTGCAGCCGAGGATGAGAAGTTGGCAGCGGTGTGGAGGTGCTTGCAAAGGATCTGGTGATTAACCAAATCAAAAGCGGCTGAAAGGTCGAGAAGTAGTAGCATTGCTAGCTTGCCCTGATCCTTTAGGACTTTGATTTGGGTTTTGAGGTCTATTAACTCAGTCTCCTTCCCGTGTCTGGGGCGGAATCCAGATTGTCGTAGACCTAACATGTTATTAGATTCCAGATAGTTTTGAATCTGAAGGTATGCAGCACGGTCTAGAATCTAAAGCAGAAATGGTACTGTTGTGATAGGTCGGAAATTAGTAGGAATGCTTGGGTCGAGGGAAGGTTTTTTTGAGCAAAGGGATCACCCAAGCATCCTTCAGGTTATCCGGGTCAATACCAGTTTTGAATGACGAGTTGATGAAGGCAGTGATGAATGGGGCCAACTCATGCGCCGAGTCCTTGATAATACGAGCTGGGCATGGATCACCTTGGCAGTTGGAGGGTTTAATTCTGAGAATTATGTTTTCTACCTCGACGACGGTGAGAATGTAAATGGTGTGGTGTTAGCAGTGTCTGGAGTGGGTGCCTTGGCAGGGGAGAGAGCACGGTTATCACGCTTCAAGTTGTCCTGTTTGTCTTTTATTTTCGCTTGTAGTGTGGAAATTTTATTTAGTGAGGCTGCTTGGATGTTGGCACACCATTTGCTATCTTTCAAGCAGGTGTCAGGGGGTGCGACTGGAGTTTCAAGCTCTTTTAAGATTTTGAAAAGTTCCTTAGTGTTCGAGTCAGCTTGCATAATGCGGTTGTTGAGGGATTCCTTTTTTGCAGTGATGATGGCATCTTTATAGGAGAGTGAGGCAAGAAGGAAACCATCTTTGTGCTCGTCAGAGGGATGGCTTTTCCATCGATTTTCGGCACAGCATTTCGCTTTGCGGAGAGTTCTTAACTGTGGGGTGAACCATGAGTTAAGGTGAGCTTGTAATTTGGCCTTCCTAAGTTTGATAGGTGCTATAGAGTCAATAGCCGTTAGCTTAGTTTGGTTGTACGTGTCTGCTAAGGACGTAGGGTCAGGGCAGGTGTTGATGGCTGCATCAAGAGCTGGGAGTAGCAGCGGGAGGAGTTTCTCCTTAGTTATATCTTTTTTGCTTCTAGTCGGGAGTGCAGGGGCTATTGGAGTCTGGATGCGTGGGGTAGCTTCAATGTTAAAGGTTATGACGTGGTGGTCAGACCATAAACAAGGGGTGTTGCTAAGAACCTTAATGTTGCAATTGGAGCCAGGTAACCAATCAAGTGTTCTACCTTTTGATATGGGTAGGTTCTTGGATGTACAAAGGGAGGCCAAGATCAGTTAGTATGTTCTCCAAGTCAGTTGCCACAGGATCCTTTAGGTCTCCAAGACCTAAGTTAAGGTCGCCTAGGACGATAGTTTGTGATTTGTTTTTAGTATTGTCCAGAAGGAGGGTGGAGATTTCACTGGCAAAGGACGGTGCCGGACCCGGAGGTCTGTAAATGAGGTGCACGGTGGCCGTTTGATTGGGGGTGAGTGCTAATTTGACTGACAACAGCTCAGCTGATGCCAGTTTGGCATCAGGTATCACTCTTAGGTCAAGCGCATTTTTGTGGATAAAGGCTACACCCCCACCTCTAGAGTGGGCAGTGGGGCGGTCACATCGTGTGATGCCGTAGTCAGGCGGTAGAGCCAGCGCTAGTAAGGGGCCAGAAGCAGCATGAAGCCAGGTTTCGGATATAGCTAGGAAGTCAAGGTCAGATGTGGTGATCAGGTCAGCTATGTCTAGTGCATGTGCAGTGAGGGATCTGGCGTTAATAAGGGCACCCTTAAGCATGGGCAGTTTAACCTCTGTAGTTGTGGATTTGCAAGTGGTAATGATAGGCGGTGAACCAAGTGGAGGTAGTAAGGTTTGCTTCGAGACGTTGTTACTGGAGTGACGTAGGCGGAATCTGGTGCCTAGTCTTTTATTTCTGAGAAGGAAGGGGCAAGGGTGGTTGGGTGTAGGTTTCTTAGCGAAGTGTTCTAGCTATAGTGCAGGGTCATTAAGGTATTAGTTGATCTGTCCTCCAGCAAAGGCCGCCGGGCTCATTCTGATCAACACCATAGGTCGTGGGGAAGCTGGACTGAGAGAGGGATGATCAGGTTTAGGATGGAGTGGTAAGGTGGTTACCGTATGTAGCTGTGTGACTTGGGCAAGTCGAAAAGCTAGAGTGTAATAGAGTGGAAGGAGAGCATTAATGTACATGATGGTCGTCCTAATTACCTACGTAGGAGGGAGAAAGCCCGGGGGGCACTGCAATCATAAGTATAAGTAGGGGTCACCTGGGTTCAATTTAGCAATGAAGACAGAAAGGCACAGCAATCAAATGCATAAATAGTGACACCTATATTCGATTTAGCAGTGAAAGGCAGAAAGGCACAACAATCTAATGCATAAATAGGGGTCACCTAGATTCGATTTAGCAGTGAAAGGCAGAAAGGCACAACAATCTAATGCATAAATAGGGGTCACCTAGATTCGATTTAGCAGTGAAAGGCAGAAAGGCACAACAATCTAATGCATAAATAGGGGTCACCTAGATTCGATTTAGCAGTGAAAGGCAGAAATGCCTAGGCATGAGGTGCAACACACTTCAAATGTGGTCAGGGAGTGACCAAAAGGAGCGACACATTTCAAATGCGGTCAGAAGGCGACCAGAGGGTATAATGCAACTCACAGGCACTTTGGGTCTCACATTAACTAGAATGCATCAATGCAGCTGAGTGTGGGGCTACATATAAAGAGTACACATATTGAGTGGCGTGCACCGGGTCACAGTTCAAAGTCATGCAAGGAGACAAGAGGTGGCACAGTAAATGCAGAATACGGCAATGGGAACAGAGGAGACACAGTGGGATCAAGCTTTGAATATCATAAAAGCTTACAGTGCAACATGTATTGAGGCACAGAGTCAGAGGACAGACCGGATAGCGTTCCAGAATGCTTGAAAAGGTGCAGATAAGATGTGGGTAAAGTTTGTTGGACATGCGCTTTGTAATAGCAGCGCTTACCTTGTTGCTGACAGGGAAGTGGGGCCAAGAAGCGGGGTGCTCGCCAGGTGTTCAAGAGGGGTCGGGCGGGTCCTGGAACTCCCAATACTGCACTATTCGAGTGCTGGGCGATACAAGCCTAGCGTAGGCTGGTGACAGGCTGAGGACAGGTTTCAGCCTTCTCTCGGTGGCCTTCCTGAGGGGGCCGGCTTACGCCTGCCGGCGGCTGATTGGGCACTTTCTAGCCCGGTTAGCCAATGGCAGGGGGTGAGCCTCCAGATGAGTGTAGAGAAGGGAAGATGGGTGCTTACTGCATCCCGGCGGCCATCTTGAAGCGGGCGTCCTCGTGCTCCAGGGGCTCAAGGGCTTGTAAAAATAAGCAGCGAGCGGTGCGGGCGTTTTCTTTACAGGATTCGAACAATTTCGAGTGGCGTGCATTTCAATGCGCACGTTTAGCCGCATTTTGGAAATTAAGAACAGGAAGTCGGCAATACTTAGGATAAGCTTGTGGGCTTACCTAGTGGACAGAGGAAGCTCCTGCTTCTCCTCTGCATCTGGGGCACTGCTCCTGCAGCGTCGAGGGATAGTTGAAGGTATTTTGGACCCAGGCCCCAGAAAGCCTTGAGGACAATGCCGAGGGTTTTAAATTTAATCCTTGAGTCTACTGAGAGCCAAAGAAGGGATTTCAGAGCTTGAGAGATACGATCCCAGGGCTTAAGGCCCAGGACAAGTCTCGCAGTCCTGTTCTGGGTGAGTTGCAAAGGGCGGAGAGTGGGTGCAGGTAGATTTAGAAAGAGGCTGTTACAGTAGTCCAATGTAGAGTGAACCAGAGCTTGGGAGACAGTGAGCTTATGAGGGAAGGAGAGGAAAGGCAGAGTACCTCTAAGGAGGTGCAGTAAAAAGTTATATCTCTAGGCAGAGACCAACAACAGGGCCCTTACAATTGGTATTTCTACGGCAGCGGAATGTATGATTGTTTTGTATATTAGACTAGTTAATAAGGAAGTGCAACAACTGCCACACCGATTTATTTCTGACTGACGCATCACATCCCTTTGAAGATTTTTATCTAGGAGGTATAAGAGAGTGAACACTTGCCCTCAAATACACAAGGGACCCACATAAGTGCACCAGCGCCATAGACACCATCTTGCCCCTTTGTGTATGTAGGATGTTTAACTGTTACTGCTTCCTCTCTCCAAAATCCAAAACCATTCATCAGGGCCTGGGAGTTCATGGCCATAACACATGTGCTGCCACTTAGCAAAATACTTACCTTTTTGGATCCATATACTATCTGAGTTTATAATAATACCCAATGTATCTATGTTCACTTTATCGACTTAAAAAAGGAACCAATACTAAGATGAGCCCAAGGATTAGGATCAGTAACCTTACAAATTACACGCAGTTAGCCATACTGATACCTACGCCACAGAGCTATGATATGCCCTTCATTTCTAAGAGGAAAGAAGGGACCATTATCAAGAGAAGTGCTAAACATGAGTTTGTCTTCTCTTTAACTGTCTTGTTGTGCCTTTAATCAACAGTGGACCTTTCAGTATTGCTATGTGACAACAACCGAACACCACACATGCTGTTTGTCAATCCGTTCAAGCGTGCATGCTTCCAAACATTCGACTCTCATGGGAACCCTAATCCCAATCCAACATGAGCGCTTATTTGTTGTAGCTGCAATTCTGTGTGGAGATATCTTCCCATTATGCAATTTACTCTGCATGACTACTGCCGTGCTGACCTGCTCTCCCAGCCATTCCGAGGAAGGTCATCTTCCACGCACACACTAGTTCTATATAATGCTTTACCCTCTCTCGTGCTACTTATTTTATCAGGAGTAGTAACTGTTCACTCCGTGATGCCTTTCTGGGAAACCTGACCAATAGCATGTTTTGTCTATATGTGTGTAAATATCCCTCTGGAGAACATGCTGTGTGTATTGCCTTGTCACAATCCAAAGACAGGAGCCTCCATAGATCTGGAGGTAAATGCTGCCAGTCCGAGATTGGACGGACCCTTAAATGCGGCGGTAATATCGTTAACGCCGTATTTAAGGGCTACCGCCCAACTCGTGATGAGGTCCTTTGTATACAAAAAGGGGGGGAGTTGGGACGTTGGAGAATCATATAAAATAATAAAATAGGATGGGTCAAGGTTGCAGGAATGGTGGCGATAACGCGTCTTGCCATCGGTTGCCTCACCCCCACTCTCCGAAGACCCCCTCACCCAGGTGATCCTCCCGTACTGGTCCACCGCCAGGGCCAGGATCCAAAGGCGATGGCCGTGCCCTGGCCACCTGAGAGAGAGAGAGGGAGGGAGAGAGAGAGAGATTCCCGGGGACTAGTAGGTGAAGACACCCTTTGCTTTCTTACAGTAGATAAAAATTATATTTTCCTGTAT
The DNA here is from genome assembly GCF_040938575.1 of Ambystoma mexicanum. Classification (NCBI taxonomy): domain Eukaryota; kingdom Metazoa; phylum Chordata; class Amphibia; order Caudata; family Ambystomatidae; genus Ambystoma; species Ambystoma mexicanum. The sequence continues at coordinate 1,447,153,511 of NC_090935.1, read as the reverse complement.
GCATAGTACACTATAACGTTATAAGCTTTAATGTTCGTTTTATATGAGTACTGTATCCTTTCCTCTTAATACATATTTTTTATTTATACATAATAATTGAGCAAAACAGAAATTAAATATTTTGGGGAAGCCCATACCCAGACCATAAACTCAATACACTTTGTATTTGCCAGTAATGACCTGACAACAGGTCCTTCCACCTCATTAAATGGACTGAAGTAAAACTAAGGTAAAAGGAGAGCCTTGGAGTGAAGTAGGGTGTCCCTCATGGCATTGAGTCATCTGGCAACAAAATCCTCTTGTGAGATGCTCCTGGTCCAGTGCCTCTTTAGTCTTTGGTTACCTGGTGAGTCACACTTGCCTGGTCCTAGGCTGCTCTTCTCCATTGCCCTTCTGGTCCTTGGCTGCTGTAGTCTATTCCCCTCTGGTTCGTTGCCCCTCTGGTCCTTGGCTCTCTTGTAAGTTGCTCCTCTAGTCCTTGGCGAAACACTGGCGAACAGAAATTGAAGCAAACCACTTCCATTTTCTGTGTGCTGTTGCTGCCTTAAGTGTACTTTGAAAGCCCCCAATTCCAATTCTTGCATGATGTGCCCAAGCAATCATATTCTGCTCTAATTGGAGAAAGACAATGTAAAAGTAACCGCTTCAAAATCATTATACCTCCTACCCTATCTGACAACACATATCAACACACATCTCCACGAGACAACACTGGTTTTACATTGGAATGTACGCCACTCGAGGTTGCAATCAATGTCCCTCAACACCACCCAGTGGAAGAGGAGTCCACCTTATGAAAAGCAGCTAGGTCAGTCTGGCAGTGTGGGGCGTTTGAGAAGGAGCTGGAGCATAGACGCCAACGTTTCACAGTGGGCTCGAGGGTCACGTATGCGTTGCCGTTTTTGAGACGGAGACGGAGCTGGAGCATAGATGGTAACTTTTCACAGTGGGCTCGAGGGCCACTTATGCATTGCACACACTCCCAAGTGTTCAGCAAAACAAAAGCAGTCCTGGTTGGAAGGTTTAGAATTCATCTTACCCTCTTGCATGGCTCTGGGCAACCCTCCAGACCATTGTTCTTCAGCCTGCCAAGCTATTACAGTAAGGGGGAATAGCATATGCAAATCAGGCTTGGTCCCACCCCAAAAGAGGCAGTCCAGCCCAAACTGCTTGGTCACATCCCTTCTGCATTATAGCATGAGCATCTCCAGACATGTTTCAACCTCATTGGAGATGTGGCAGGAAGGCTATACACTACTGGGCTGTGAAATCTGCAAATGTTAGCAGTTCAAAGCTTTGTCACTGGCAGCAGCAGGCTGCAGTAAAGCCATTGTACGGAGATGAAAGGATCACTTTGCATGTACAAGGATTGTCAATCTAGCAAGTGTGACCTTTTTTCTTAGCCTGCCTTGTTCACGGGTTTCCTGACATGTTTGGATCCTAGAGGTTTTGATGTTTTATTGCAGGCCAAACCCATAAATAGCGGGTCAGTTGACTGCTCTGCTGGATGCTAAGAATCCAGGGCTATTCATCCCTTCTCCCCAAGGGGTGGCCACCGCTTTGGAACTAGTGAGGTGAGCCTGCTACGCTTAACACCCCAGAGGGGACAGGACAAGCAGGATCCCACTGAGGGTGACTCCTGCTTCGAGGACAAAGATTACGAAACTCGTTGTCCTTCACATACAGAATCCCAATCCCCAAGCAGTGGAGTATTAAACCATCTCTTGGTGCGAGCAGGAAACAACCCTCCTTTTTTGAGGGACGTCCCTCTCATATCCCAACTAGCCACTCCCCTGAAGTGCAGTTTGAAAGTCTCATCTCGGCACACAATTTTCGCAATGTAACAAACTGGATGTGACATTTGCAAAACCATGAAAGGAAATAAAACCACCAGTTGTAGATTCACATTTTGCATTGGACTGAAAAAATTCGAATTTATGCAGACCAAGATATTAGCATGAACATACTTCAAAACAATAACCTTGAAAGTATCATCTACGTTGGCAGGATTGTAAACTTTCAGTTTGCTTGTTAAATTGACCCCTTCGCATGGAACAGAAAACACATTGAAGGTAGCTAACTATGGTAGTGTTCCCTGTCTGTTTTTGTCACAATTACACACTTCCCCAGCCAAACCAAGGGTCCTGATAATCAAATGCTTTGTTCATTATTATTATCTCTGAAAGGGCATGCTCACCTAAATCAACAAAGAAAGTGTGCTGGCTCGCATGGAAGTTCCTCCGATAAACGAAAGTCTCTCTTCCTTAGGCCTGCCTGCGACAGCCCGCTCTCGATGGAGCAGCCCAGCCCCTCCTTCCTTCTCTCTCCAGCTCCCGGAACAGACTGCACACTGCCAGCCTGTCTCAGTCCCCGGCCTCCGATTTTCTTTTTCTTTCTCTCCTCTCTCACAGTCTTTCACTTGCCAGCCTTACTTGGTCAGCTTTCCTCTGTCAGCTCTCTTTTTCTCCATTCCTTCTTTTTCTCCTCCTTGCCTATGTATGCCCTTTCTCACAGTCCATCCTCCAACTTATCCCTTCCTAAAGAACCATATGATTTCCGCACCCCTTCTCTGTTCTTCTGTTATGATGTCATCCATCAACCAAACCCACCTTTGCCTTGTCACCTCCCTATAATGTTCCAGAAGGCTCTCAGTTTGTGTACTGTCCCCTTTGTACAGAGTTCATTCAGCTCAATGGCCCCCGGAATCGGCATGTAGCATTTTACATTGTATTCTCCAAGCAGCTTCCTCTCTGTATCCTACTTGTCTAACAATGGGACTTTGCAGAAATTACATTCTGCATTCTCATTGCACACACAGAACCTCACACCCACATTGTAAAACAGTTTTAATTTGTGCATTTTATTTTCCAAACCATCACCACAGAGTAAAGTGCCTACAGTCGTATTCCCAGTTTGCTCCCATAGTTTGCTATGGCCTAAGCTATCCCCATTCTGATCACTAATTATTTTAAGTGAATTAGGGATTAGTTATTATAAATATGTTAGGGAATTAGTGTTATATTTGTTATTCCCTATGCTACACAACTGTATTGCAATGCTGTGCTATGTTACACCATGCTATGCTATTCTATTCAATCAATACTATGCTAAGCCACCCACCGGCTGCAATGCCATCATCATTTGTACACTGGCACACACTTTGTATAGGAGTCTGAGGTGCCGATAACATTCTTGCACGGTTGAAATTCGCACCACTTGTTCCTACAGGCCGCAGGGGGGATAGCTCAGCGCAACACGTTTGTCTTGAAAGCAAGACAACACAGCGCAACACAGGTTTGATTCCCGATCCCTCACTTCGAAACCAATCTCTAGTATTAAGCATGTTATAAAAGAACAATTCTAATTATAATCAGACACTCCCCTGCAGAGTATTGCAACCATATCGAGAAGGGGATGAATTGGGTGCCTTTTGGTAATACATTTTGAAAGGTTAGCGACCCAATTTCACTGGGACGACTTCTTATGATATGGCATCTTTGCCCAAGCGAGAAATACAATTATCATACCAATTAATTGATGCAAGCTGGACTACCCCTTGCGCAGCAATATAAAAGCCTTCATGGGAAAGGTAGGACAGAGTCTTTATTTCAAAGGGAACTCTAACAAACTCAACTACCCCCCAATGAGACCCCGATAGAATTAGCTGGGAGAATCCAAAATCCGATTAGTCTGTGGCTGGGAAAGAGAAATCTACCTGGTGTCTTGGAGGACTTAATACTGGAGCATATTATTAATTCTTTGCCCCCCCCTCTCCATAGGGGCTGTCCTACAACATCAGCCTTCATTAGGGATGGCCATCCAAATTGACAGGCCGACTCTGAGGCTTTGTGTTTTTTAAGCAACACCTTGAAAAGCCCACCTGAACACAGGGGAGACCTCAAAACTTCTTTCCTTGACATTCACCATTTCCCACAAAAGAGTTGAGAAATTCTACCCCCATCATCCAAAAAAACGGAAAGAGGAGATTTTAAAAAGACCAGTAACCCTATCTAACAAAGCCATGTGGAGTAGCCGAAGAGACTATTATGAGGGTGAAGCCTATTCCTCCTCCAACTCGCACCTGTTTTTCTTGTGGGGAGAAAGAGCATTTCACGCTCTAATTCTCTGGAGAACCAACTTGAGGAATATATGGAAATAGGTTGGGTAGGGGCAGAGGAATGGAAAGAATGGGAAGAAAGCAGGGACGACACTAATGATGAAGCAGACATTTGTATACGTGACACCTGTCCGTCCCTTCCAGGCCCACAAACTGGTCCGAGTGAATCAAACCTGGGTGGTTGCTTTCATTGATTTTGGCAGCAAGCAGAGTGCCATGCGCTCTGACCTGGTTTGTTCAGACTCCTTAGAGTTGGACAATGTTTTTGAAAATAACCATGGGGATGCAGAGGTATATCCCGAGATCCCACTCCCTTTTGAAGTCGGGGAACCCACATCCCTGAAGGAAGCAGTTGTTGAAGCCTGCAAGAAGAATTAGTGATAGGGATGGACTTGCCAACCTTTACGAACCAACTTCAACAACCCCCCCAGAAAGGCAACCCAGCTCTACACTGCCCTCTATCATCCTGGGTAGAATTTCCAGAGGAAATCAATAATGCACCATTGGTTTGGCAGCGAAGGCTCAAAACCTGGCTGGTGACCCAACAAGTTGGGGGTGGGCAAAGCCAACAGAAGCGGGTTGTGACGAATCTAGGGAATTCGTCTCCCCTATGAGGAGCCACCCCCTTTGGTACTAGGGAGGTGAGCCTGCTACGCTTAATACCCTGTGATGGGCAGGGCAAGCGGGATCACATGGTGGGTGACCCTCCTCCCCCCTTTTAGAGGACAAGGAATCCCCTCCTCAAGTACAAAATCCCAATTGTTTGTTGGTTATATGGATGTTGTGCAGGGCAATAATGTACTGGCTTTAAAAGTGGCCTGTGTGGTTTCTGACCCTTTATTGCTGCCATCCTTGAATGAAGCACAGAGCTAATGTGTTGGCCCATCTCGTTGTAGGGAGAAGCATAAAGATCCTGGGAAACCACAAAAGGAGGAATAGAGAGAGAAAGCCAGACCTACGGAGTAATGTAGAGGAGGGAACATCCCCCTTCGAGGCAGAGCCAGTAAGCAGCACCACACAGGCAGCATGGAGAGCGGATGAGTGAGAAAGCCAGGAAGGCTGGGAGCTAGAGGAGCTTGGGCCCGCCGAACGGAGTTGATAATCAAAACCCTAAAACAGGCTAAGAAACCAGAGAACCCAAGGTGAGAGAGGTCGAACAGCGAGGCAGGAGGAGAGTAGCAGGAGCCCAGGCAAGGTGTGCACAGCAATCCTTGCAAGCAGGGAGAAGGAAGAGAAACTCCAAGGCTGGGTGAGAGACCCCATAGTTCAGGATTGGGTATATACAGGTCGACCCAAAGACACAGAGACTGTTACCCAAGGCAGAAAGAAAGAATACAGAAACACTAGACAAACCTGAAGCTTGAAGTGTACGACCAGATAGGCAGCCTAGGAAAAGGTATAGAGACATTTGGGTTGGGGCCTGGATTAAGAAGAAAAAAAAATAATTTTAAGTACCACAAGGACAAGAGTATGGCTAAAGAGACACTCTGAACTATCAGGTACATGGCCAGAGAGACCATTGGGTGGGGGTAAAAAACCAGGCACGATTGATAAGGTTGAGAGAAAATCCCTGATATACTTTTCTGGTAGAGTGTGTTAATTTTGTGTGTTAGTGGGGGAGAGGCCTTCGGTAAGATTAGGTATTGGACAAAGGACTGGATTTTAATTGTGTGAGGAAGGCATGGTATCAAACAGTAAGACATACAAAAGTGACCACAGTTCAAGGGTGTTTATTGACCTTCAATTGGGTTTGAAAAACGCCTATCTAATCCTAAATCTAAAGATGGGAGCAAGCTAAGACCATCAAATAATAGTAACGCAGTCTTAGTGGTGTCTTGTCAAAATAAAAAGGCCTATACTAATAGACCTATTGCCAATCCTTACTTCTAAATACAAATGCTGTGGGAAACAATGTTATACAAAATAAAAGTGTTCAAGAAATGGTGTCAGGATAGTTGAGCCATTAGCTTCCCTTCCCCACGTTTTCAGCACAGGACAAGGCGGCACCCTCAAGCTTGGCACATACTCTGGCTTTTCTAGCACAAGGATGCAGTTCAAAATCTCAGTATCCGGAGCTTCTTTGCCAAATCTCTCTGCCATTCAAAGTCTCTTATTTCAGAGGGCCTGATGCGACAAACAAACATTCAAAGTTCCTTTCTCTCAGGATTACATATGCACAACTTCTCTGGATATTCAATGTTCACCCCAGGTACCTCTCTGCTGGCCTCATACCCACTTTAACACAAAACCTTCAGTTTGTCTCCCTCCGCAGGGCTCGGACCAAATTTATCTAATTTTCCTAAATTTCTTTAGTGTGTCAAAATCGAATGCTTTCAGCTGTGCGCAGGTTTTTGCTTGACCCGTCCCAGGACCACTTTGATTCACAATTCTTTGTTCTCTTCTTAACACAACCCTTTAACTTTCACTTCTGCCACTTCTTAGCTGGATATCTTACAGAGACCTTCGATTGGCCACCCATGCAATGCCGGACCACTCTGTCAAAGATATTGTGTTTTGCTTTTCAAAGTTCAAACACTCATCAGCAGTTCAACTTTACTTGCGTCTTTTATTACAAGCGTTTTAACAATGTTCATTCCAGCGCTCACCGTACAATGTTGCTGCTTGAAAAATTAGCTTCAACACAGACCGGTCTTGTATCGGTCACCTCAAACACCGGCTGTGTTGATTTCACTGACGCTGCTTTGTTCTTGGAGCCAAGGAATATACCACGGCAGCTGCTGCTTCTCCCTGCATTGATTACTGACGCGGAACGGCCCCCGGTATCTCCAACACACAATGCAGGATTCTTCAGCCTGGTTTCCTGGTCTTATGCTTTCTGATCTCGAGGGCTCTTGAAAGTAACGGTTCCTTGTCTTAAAGGTCAAGGGAAGTTCCCTCCTTGCGATCCCCTCCTGTTCTACCGTCTTTCTTCTCTCGTTCAGATGCCATCTCAAAACTGCTGTTTCCTCGTGTGCTTTGCCTCGCTCAGAGTGTGCTTTCGTGCTCTGCCTTTTATCCGTGTAGGGAAACTTAATGGAGTCAGGTGTGAGTGATGATCAGCAATTGCCTGACCTCGCCTGACCATTGTATTGGGACACATCAGTTATACTGCTCGGGTGTTAGTCTGTTTTATTCCAGAGGGGCTGTCCGTTTGAAAGTGTTTGTACAGAAAAAAGGGGGCGGGGGAGTTCCTTTGTATCCTATCTGATAGGATGGGGTAAAGGTGTTACAGGAAAGAGAGAGATACCGTGTCTCAGCATCCGGTGTCCCACTTCCACTCCCTGAGGACCCCTCACCCAGGTGATCCTCCCGCACTGGTCCACCCCCAGGGTCGGAACCCAAAGGCGATGGCCGTGCTCTAGCTCTGAGAGAGAGATCCGCAGGGACTAGTGGGTGAGACACCTTCTAGTTTCTCACAGTTGTAACACACCCTGACGAGCACTTCAGAGGTGGGGGAGGTACAATTCTTATTATTTTTTTAATCAATAAAGTGCCAAAGCTAGCCCGCAAGCATCAGTGCTAACACAGGTAAGACCAACAATAAACAAGTATAGCAAAACATAACAAACAATTAGGAAATAAACAGCAGGAGAAAGGCAGGAAGTCAAGTAAAAGTCTGGTCAGTATGCCGCAAACAGAAATCATAGTATGCAGAATAGACCATTCGTTCTACATCATATCCCATGCACTGCACAGCATCAACTATAAATTTCAGATTAGATGTGCCATGGGAACATTTTTGTAAATGCCAAGATAATGTGGGAGGTTGCTGTCACCACACCCCACCAACACACACTCTCTATTTTCCTGAGTACACCAACCATCTAATTCAATTCGCTGATGGACCTTAAAATCTGAGGTTCTAATAATCCTGGGTCCAGTTTTTTGGCAAAGTCATGCCAGCACTTTATTTCCTTTTTTAATGTCATTTTTATTCTGTTTTTCAATGCACGCACATGGAACACGAGCAGACTACTCCCATTCCAATAACTTAACTTCTCACCCCACAGCAGCTCTCATTTAAACATTTCACAGATAATGCACCACATCATTCTCTACAGTATATCCAAAACTCGGATTCTCTGCGGACACCAGTTCACTCGATAGTCTTTACGAAGGAAGTCCAATACCAAATCCCAAACCTTTTCAAACTTCCCCTGGTCCACCTGTAGCATGTATGTCACCCTTCCCAGTGAGACAAAGTGCCAAATCTTAACAATCCATTCATGCTGCGAAGGAATCTCGTCTTTTTCCATTTTTGGGCCACCAGCAGTGCTGCTACGCTGAGCACCATATATGCTTTTCTTTGGGCTTTTGTTGGTAGAGTTTCCAGCACATCCCCCAATCCAAGCATTGTATCTCCATAATCTTTGCGAATTTGGGGGCCAAAGTTAGACTTAATTGCTGAGCTTATACTGACCCAGAAGGGCAGAAGGACTGGGCAAGACCATCATATATGTCCCCAACTCCCGTCCTCCCCACATCTCCGCCAACATTCCCCGGATACTTTAGGATAAAACCTATGTCATTTCTCAGGAGTTAAGTGCCATTGCACCATCACTTTAGTCCACATTTCCCTGATCTGAAGTGTCCTCATAAGCTTTGGAATAGTCTGCCACACCTTGTACCATTGTTCCATCTACATCGGACTGCCCAAAGATTTCTCCCGTTGGTTCATGTAACTCCATTGCGGAGGCAAAACCGCGTCAGAAAATAGTCTATAAAGGGATCCTACCATGTGGTGGTCTCCTGAGTTGGTAATCAAATATTATTCAAAGGGGGTAAGTTCCCTGCTCGCTAAATGTTTATTCCTTGGGGATGATAGCCAGTGCCTTGGCTGTGCATACCTAAGCCTTTCCCCCAGATAAAAGAGTTGTTTACATTGTTAAACATCTTAATCTGTTGGGCCTCTACCATATCTCCCATTTTCTGACAGCCTGCCATTTCCCAACATTTAAACACTCCATGCTCTTAACCCGGTCTAAATTGAGGACTGTAAAACAGGGGCGCAAACAGGGATGGGATTGATGAGATACCCACCCGCCGCACCAGCTCATCCCATATATCACCTACTAGGGCTGTACTTTTACTCCTATACATATTGGGAGGCCTCTCTGTCTTAGGGCACCACAAAACTCCCTTGAGGGGCCTACCCACGACTGCCCTATCCATTCGACGACAAACCTTGTCCTGATTCTCCAAGAACTACTCCCTAATCACCTGCAACTGAGCCACCTGATAGTAGATTTAGAAGTTAGAGGCCGCCATCCCTCCCCTACAAACAGGAGTCGGCAGCGTTTTCCAAGCCACCCGCGGTCTCTTACCCTTCCAAATAAGACCCCACCATCTTGTGAAGAGCCGTAAATAATTTCTGAGGAACCCCCAACGGAAGGGGCTGAAAATAATATAACACCTTTGGGGGAACCATCATTTTGACTACATTTATCCTTCCTGACCATGATATGGAAAGGGCTCCATGTTCTTCCAACCATTGTTTTTATCACTTCTAGAAGCGAAGTACAATTAGCCTGGTACATGGTTTCCAGGGAGTTTGTTATTCGCACACGCAGATATCTTAGGCCATTGTTTGCCCTTGCATATGGACCTGCGTCCAGTGTCCCCACTATTAGCATAGATCCCCCAGTTAAATACATCATTTCAGATTTATAGGTGTTCATTTTCAAGCCTGCAACAAAACCGAACTCCCTGAGTGGAGGGGACAACACCAGCAATGATATAATCAGGTCGGTTATTGTGAGGAGCATGTCATCAGCGAAAGCCATCACTTTATGCTTCTGTCCCCCAAATGGAATGCCACTAATATCTCCAATGACACGAATCCTAGCCGATAGCGGTCCCAAGTGTATTGCGTAAAGTACCAGGGACAACGGGCACCCCTGCTTAGTACCCAGTGGCATCTCAATACCCTGAGAAATTGTAGTGTTGGTTTGTTAACATCAGGCTGTGCATCTTGTAGAATGTGAGAGTAGTCTAGAACTCGGTGTGCCCTGAGGGTACCAGAGATGACGGTTGGACACAGGATGGGAGATACTGGAAAGAAGGATGCATAGACCATAGCTCGCCCCTTTCCTCCTTACCAGTGCCCTGTAATTAATAAAGCTTGTACCTGTCTGTACTTCCTGGCTCCTGTATACTTACTGCGTCCTGATAATTACTTCCCCCTGAGCACGAATACTAAGATTAATGAACTTATGCATGTGTAGTGTTGGCTTATGTTAACATCAGGCAGTGCATCTTGTAGAATGTGGGAGTAGCCTAGAACTCAGTGTGCCCTGAGGGTTCCAGAGATGACGGTTGGACACAGGATGGGAGATACTGGAAAGAAGGATGCATAGACCATAGCTCTCCCTTTTCTTCCTTACCAATGCCCTGTAATTAATAAAGCTTGTACCTGTCTGTACTTCCTGGCTCCTGTATACTTACTGTGTCCTGATAATTACTTCATCTGAGCATGGACACTACAGAAATGTGGCCATTAATGGTCAAACATAGCACAGGCGAATGATAGTTAGCTTTTGCCAATCTTAAAATTCTCGGCCCAAACAGCATGGTCTTCATTGTGTGAAATAAAAAGGACCATTCCATCCTATCAAGCGCTTGGCATGCTCGTCGTGTGTTACCGAATGTCTGCCTCTCCCAAACGAAACCTGATTGATTGGGTTGGACTAGTTTCGGAATTAACTTTTCTAGACTTGTTGCTAATATTTTTGCGTCCAAATTAATAAGGGCAATTGGTCGATACCACCCTCATAGCGTTCTATCCTTATTAGGCTTGGGAAATATCACTACTTTTACCTCCCCCATGGTCTGGGAAATGCGTCCTGTGGCTTCAAAGGAATTAAGTGAAACCAACACCGGGATCAACACATCACTCAAGGTTTTATAAAATATTGCTGGGTAACCATCCGAGCCTGGAGCTTTGTTCATTGGTAGAGGCTGAATAGCTGCCCGCACATCTTCCGGGGTAATTTCCCCTTCCAAGCTTTCCCTTTACCCTTGATCAATTGTGATGAGCTGGCAGAGCTTAAGATAAGCCTCCTGGGATTCCTCGCTGGGGGAGTCTGTAGAATATAGTGTGGTGTAAAACTCTGTACGGTCTGCACAATATCATGTCCTCTGAAGAGGAGCTAACATTGCCCGATCCAGTTTGTATCTGGAGGATTGCACCCGCTGCATCTTTCGTTCTTACCTCACCCGCCAGCATGCTGGCAGCTTTATTCGCCTTCATATGGTACCGCTGCCTCCAGATATAAAAGCGATATTTCAGCCTGCTTAGGTCGTAACAGATCTAATTGTCCCTTAATATGTCTATATTCCTTTCTGATTACCACCCTTCTATTAGTCTCTTTTTTTGTGTCATCACCCCCCTCAATTGTGTTTCTAACTCATCTTGGAATAATGCTAAATGCTTGTCTCACTTAGCTGTCTTAGCTGTAAACTCCCCTCTCAGAGTCGCCTTAATGGCATCCCATACCATTCTTTCCTGCATTCCCAGGGTTTTATTTATATCAAAGAACTCCTTAATTTTATCCAATTTCGTCTTGTATCACCAGATCTTTAATTAGTTGAGCCAGGAATTTCCCAGGCCATAGCCCAACTCCACCTTCTTTGTTTTGTATGCTTATCATTTAAAGGACAATGATCTGAGATATTTATAGGCCTCAACTCCATTCCCTGTACTTGCCCCAACAACGTACTGGACACCCAAATATAGTCAATCCTAGAGAAAGATCTGTGGACGTATGAATAAAACGTGAACCCCCCTGGACCTTTTTTGAGTTTCCCTCCAGGAGTCCGCCAAGGCTAATCTAGTCATGCATGTTTTCAGTTGCTGTGTCGGACCTCTCTGTACACAATCTATCTTAGCGCTTCTCTGTTTGCGGGTCCCAGGCGATGTTGAAATCCCCGTTAATAATATTGGGCCCACTGCAAAGCTTTCTAACCTTACCAAGGCTGCCCTTAGGAATCCATCCTGTCCTGTGTAAGGCACATACAGTGTAGCTATCGTGTAGCGCTCACTCCCCCACTGAATATGGTTAAAAATATATCTACTCGATCAGCCACCGTCGTACCCAGATGTAATCCTACTAATTCACTCGGGGCTATAAGGACCTCTCCCTTCTTTCCATGAGCATTGGCATGTAAAATATGGGGATACCCCTAATTTATATTTTGTCTATCCGCCTTTTGTATATGGGTCTCCTGGGAGGTCACTATATTCGGTTTCCCTCGTCCCAAGAAATCCTCCACCTTACGTCTTTTAACCGGGGAATTCCGACCCCTAATATTCAGTGTCCGCAGTTGGAACCCATGTTTACCCGCCATAACCATTTTGGCATATCCTGTCCCATGATTGCTGCTGTCCCTCCCCTACCCATGTCCAACCCCTACCCCCTCTAACTCCCACCACGCCCCCCTTCCTCCCTCCCCCAAACTCTCTGGTCAGACTCGGGCCCCCCACCCCTCATGTCACCAGCCATGTGAGCTGAGTCTCGTTTGCCACCCGGAGATAACCAGTGCAGGTCTAATAGGACCCATTCCCTCCCCTAATGCCAAGGACAAACCAGGGTGTCCCAACCTCCTTCCCCCGTGTCCGCATCCCCTGTTCCCCTCTCCCTCGGGTAGTAAATTCCACATTGATAGGATCTCACATTCCTCACTTTCTCTGTCTATGAGGCCTATACCAAATCCGTGCAGCCTACTCATCCCCACAGGCAAGAGTCCCCAAATCGATTTTGTCTGGGACACTCAGGACCCTCGATGACTCTGGAACGTTCCTCCATTCCCACTTCTTCCTTTTGACTGCCTCTCGTTTTGGTCTCGGTTCTTGTGGCGCAGCCCTGTTGTCCTCCAGGTTCAACATCCAAAATCCCTCCTCACATGTAGTAATACGGTGATGACGACCTTCCCAGGAAAACAGTAGTCCAAATGGAAATGTCCATCTGTAACTTGCGCCAGGGTTAGTGCTTTAACGACCGGGCCCATCTGTCTCCTCGTCATAAGGGTGGATTGCGCTAGGTCTTGTAAAGATATATTTCTGTGCCTTTGACTTTGATGGGACTTGCCTTTCTGGATGAGAACAGAATGTTCTCTTTCTGGCTGTATTGCTGAAACGCCACCACTACATCTCTTAACCTGGCACCAGGCTCCCCCCTTTTAGGTTCCACGCAGTGAATCCTGTCCAGGGGCAACTCCCCACCTGGTTCTAATTCTAGCAAGTCAACTAAGACCAGTTGTTTTATATCGCACAATTCCCTGTCCTCAAATTCTTCAGGTAGCCCTTTAACCCTAATGTAAACTCTCCTTGAGCGGTTTTTGAGGTCTTCAGTATGAATCTCCAGGTTGTTTGTAACTCTAGCGAGCTGTTTCAACCAGAATGTCTATCTTCAACCAGCTCCTGGATGGCATTTTCAGTCGCATCAGTTTGTTCCCCTAATTCTGTAATATCCCCCCTCCCATCTTGCAAAGACTGGGCCCGCTCCATTCCAATTAGGCTCAGTTCTGTCTGCAGAGTTTCATTGAGCGTATTGCCAAAGTCCTTGAAGCATTGCTGGAACAGTTCTTCAGTTACCACCGGGGCCTCCATCAGCAGAGGTAAGGCCCCGGCCTTTTCTTGCTTCTGGAAGGTCCGCTCATCCTCTGACCCCGTTTCCCCTTCCTTTCGCTACAGCGTCTGCAGCACACCTTCTTGCTGCTTCTTCACCACTTTAGGAGTTAGGACCCCTTCTTTGGGTTCTTTGGATTTTTGTCTCAACATCTATGTACAGTGGCTAGGGGAAGCTTAATCCTCAGCAATAATCTTCAGAGCAAGTGCACAGTTCAACTGCCTAATACCTTATCTAGCTTATAGTCTGCCTGCGGACAGTCACCCCTTCTCACAGTCCAGGCCCTTCAGTGACACCCCTGCTGAGATCTTTACATTTTCTCTGCTTTAGATGATAACGTTGGGCACCATTCTACCCACTTACTCCTCTTTCATCTAGCCTTAGTCGTGAGGCGGGCAGTAGTAGTCTGCTCACTCTCTATCCCGTGGCTAATTTGTGGCAGTGCATCCACTGAATGTTGCGGGGGAAAGGGGACAAACTGCCAGTCAGTCTATCCTGTTATCGTCTCATCACACCCTTGTTTTCAAGATATCCGGGGCTAATGCTACTGACCTATGAGGTGGCTCTCCCGCCCTGTGCACTTGCCTCTGGGGCCACGGCAGTGATTCTGCTTTTTTTTAAAAATGATATGAACTGTGCCCAGCCAAGCTTCTCCTGACTCCACCTCTTCTGTGTGCCACACCGCCTTTAGTCATCAGAATCCCCGCTGGCAGGGGCCTAAATGTCCCAATCCAAGTCCTGCGCCAGCCTGGATGCAAAATGATCAATTTGGGGGCCACAGCGCAGTACCATTTAATCTTCTCCCCCTGCCGCCAAAACAAGCAGGGGGGGGGAGTGGTCAGGCGATATCCCTGCCCTACGCTACAACCAGGAACTCGCTTGATTGTGCATGGACACTCGAACTTGGAAAATGGGCAGGGTCCTGTTCCACTGCTTCAGTGCTCCGGGCCCGACCCAGTGAGGTTCCCTGTAGTAATAGGAGTGCCGGTGCTGATGTCAAGACTTCCTCCCATACTTTCACCCCTCGAGGGGGACTGCTCAGCTGAATCTCCTTTGTTTATTTGGTGTCACCGGGCAGGAGCACTCTCCTCATGGTGTTCATGTCCCGGCGGCCATTTTGTAATCCTCAGCACTTTATTTCTTAACGCTTCTTTGGGCTCGTTCCCTGCTGGCTTCTCCACGTTGGTGATTAAGACATTTATTTTGTCCATAATAAATTCTCTCACGGTCTTATCCTCGATTATGGACATATAGGTTTTGCCTACACGCAGGTCCTTGATACAGCAAGACTTTCTTCTAGAACTTTCTGGACGGCGCGGACATAGGGACATAGGGATGTTTGAGTAAGCTCTACAGCTACCACAGGAGGAATAGATAAGTGAAAATCAGTCTGGCAATGCAGATCTACAAAGTCAGATTTATGAACAGTTTGAGAAAAATTATCTACCTTATCTGGCAGTAACTGACCGTCAGATTTAGCAATAGTAACCACCCAGGCACAAAAGCTTTCAACATTTCTGCCCTGAGTTAACTGCCGAGTAATATTGTCCTTACTGAGTCACCATTTCTCTGGCTCCAATTGCACGATTTGTTGACCATCTAGCCTGAGATGACTCGTCAGTGACTGTGAGAGACCCTTTGGAGAAAGATTCACCATCCTTTTACTTGGGGAATGTACTGACACTACCAGGGAAGTGGTTATGTTGATAATATTTGCTACTTGATTATCCTTTGCTGTGTCCCTCAATACGTCAGTGTACTCTTCCTGATTACCCAAGAAGTTCAAGTCAGATTTCACACGCGGCATTAGGAAAACCATAAATCGACCAAGTTCTTCATCAGCATCATAGAGACTATCGCTCCTGTCCCGAAAACGCTGTCTCCTTCGCTCACTACTAGCCAATACATCAGACAAGACCAACCCTTTGGATATTGGCAATGCAGGTGGTTGTTATACTCCAAGACTCCAATATGGTGCAGTGAGCTTATGATAGCGACCATCAGGAGAGAGTGTCCCGGTGACCAGGGCCTTAGACCAGGGAGGTGATCAGGTGAGAACTGATCCTGAGCCTTTTCCCAAGACCCTCAGAGAGCAAGGCTGTCCAGAGGAAGATGATATGGTACTTCGAACTGCCGGAGAAGACTTAAGTAAAATTTCCTTTTTGGGTGTAAATCTCCCCACTTTGCGAGCCTGCCATACCTGTTTGCTGGACTCTTGGATTCTTTTTTTTACCAGTTATCCTGCGTGAGTGGGAACCTTTTTCCTTTTACTCCACCTCTGGGAACCTTTTTTAACCCTGTTGGTTGTATCTTTTTGGAGATTTTCTGTGCAGTGTTGCTGGGAGCTCCTTGAGCTGTCCTTTTTATTTTCCTTGTGAACCCTCACCCTAACACACAAATGTCTGGCACACACTGCCCCGAAATACCCATCTAATAAAATCATCAAATCACAATCTAACAGACCAACCAGAGCCTCCCCCTCCCACCGCCTATCCATACCCAGATTTAAACTCCAAAAATCCGGCGGCCGCATCTTCCCGGTGGTAGTGGCTAAATATTGGAACGCCCTACCATCTCGAGCTGAAATCTCCTTCTGGTCCTTCTGTAAAGGCCTGAAAACTTGGCGCTTCTCTCAAGATGCATAACCTCCCCCCAATCCTTTTTTCAGTTTAGTCAATGCAATGAATTTATGTACCGTACTTCAAGCAATTGCAAATGTATCTCTACTAGCTCTGTTACTGCTTTTAGTTAAACCTAACTGCGCTTTCTGTAACCATCGCCTAGATGCCTTCAGGTTTTGGGCGCTCTACAACGACAACATAAATAAATAACATTACCAAGAATAGGGGGATACTTTTTAAACTACCTATGCTTTTCTTTTGTGAGTTCAGCACACCCCACCTTATATGAGGTGCTGAGGGGACACATTGTATCCCTTTTCTCACTTCTCCTGTAACTTTCTAGTTACAGTGGCATGTCTGTCTGAGTGGCTGGTGGCAGTGGATATTTTCTACCGACTTTTATGAATTTTAAAATGCAAGTTGCTGTTGCAGCTGCGCTAAGAGACACATGGGTCACTATTGACCTAAAATGGCGCCTGTTCTTTTTTGGCCAACTCACCATGGCTTGCCCTGTCTTGAGCCTTCCTCGGTTATCCCGGGTGGGGGGTGGGGGAAGTCCTGCTCACTCCTTTTGTCTTCAACAGGCTCTCATTAAGAAGCCTGCCTGAAGGTGCCAGTTTGTCTGGGAGGACACCGAAACTCCTCAGGTCTTTATCCTCCAATATGTCTGCTTAGATCCAGTTCTGACTGGGTGCCACCACCCAAAGTTTGAATGTTGCATGCATGTTAATTGGCTGGGTTCCTTCATAAAAGGTGATGGTCTTGATGCTGAAGGAGAGTCGACCGCTGGAAGATCCATTCCGAAGAAGAAAGAAAAGGACGTCTGCAGCTACCTCCTGTGACCACCAAAGCCTACTGAGTGACCGCTGCTGCTCCAACCCTCTCTTCTGTGAGATGGCGAAGATCCAAAACGGACAACTTCATCTATTTGACTGGTGGGCATAACCAGTCTTGAGACCAGCTACAATTTGAGCCAGCCCACGAAGTGCTGCGACCTTCCAGGACTGTAATGCCTGAATACCCTGGGACCTCTGGCACTCCTGTGGTGCATCATCTTGTCCAGAACGGTTCCGGCTGCAAATTCATGGGCGTCTGTCTGGGCCTACAGAGACTCTATCATGATCAATGAAGTCCACTCAGAAGAGTTGAGGATCGGGAAAAGGGAGAAAGTCTGCCAGGCGACAACTGTTGCTGCTACAAAGCCTGTGTCAAGCCTCCACAACCAAGTGCTGCAAAGATTGTCTGCTGGCCATCCCTGGGATTGAGTCTGGCTGTCTGTTCCCGCCTAAAATTCCTCTACCAGCTACCAAGACCAGAGACCCGAACCAGAGCTGCTGTCGTCTTCCCTTGGGGACCTGCCAGTGACATTGTTGCTCTTCATCATAGAAGGTACTGTCTGACTCTGGGGTACACACCTGAGCAGTTGTTGTGTTGCTGTTCGCTCCTCCTGAGATTGCTGAGTCACGTTGGGGTGGACGACCCTACTGTGTTCTCTCGGGCCGAACAACTTCAGTCCTGGAGGCTGAAATCCTTCGCATTGCCTACTTTAGGAGAACTTTAGTCGGAGAAGGGCCGGAATTTCCGTTTCCAACATCACTCTGTGCGTTCGGTGGAAGTACCGCCCTCGGAAATAGCGCCACTGGGGCCGGGACTTAAGGCCCAGCCTCTGCGCACTAAGGTGCCACCGGCAACCAAGACCCAGGCTCTCTTCCCTACATTCATCCGGGTGCGGAGAAGGCATCTGCTGGCTGCGCCACATAGCCGCCCCGCAGGCAGACACTTCCACACCGACTAAGTCCCCACAAACTGGGGGCTTATGGAGCCTGACCGGAAACAAATGTAGGAGTCAGCCGGGCCAGCAGCTACTCGGGCCATCTGGTCCGACTGTCCCCGACCAGATGGACAGTTGGACCCCAACCAGATGTCCCTGGCAGCCGTTGGCCCATGCCTGCCCTGAGTATGGGGGCCGGGGCTTAAGGAACCACCTCTGTGCCGCCCGCGTCACAGCAGGAAGAAGGATGGAGACCCTTGCGGCACCACTGTGGCACCTTTGGCAAAAGCTTGGCCTAGAGGATGACTTTCAATAGATTGCAGCCAGGTAGCTGCTCTGCCACTTACCAAACCCTGACCCAGAATCGGGTCGTCTACGAATGATTTACCACCAGGTCCCCCACGAACATGCAGTGCACTATGGGCGAGAGAGGTGTCCCCCTTCTGTCCACACTCGAGACCCGAGGCGAGCGGCTCTACGCTCCAGCCCAGAGGCTGGCTATCCTAGGCCAACCGAGGCTTCACAGCGCTGCTATATTGTTACGGTTTAGAAGGGGATTCTGACTTGGAGGCGTTCAGTCATAATCCCACAGATGGTAGCTTTGCCCCATTGGTTCCTCAGCCAAGCACATGCACCAAATGTATCTACTCACTCTCCCAGACACTTCATTCTCTATCCTTCCAATGTTCCTCTCTCCACTGTCTACCTCCACCTTCCGATCTTACTCCCTGTTGCTCTTTCTTCATTCCCTCTCCACGCTGCTACTTCTCTCCCTTCTCCACAGTACTACTAGCCTGCCCTCAACGCTCTACTTCTGCTCTCCCTTTCGACATGCTTCTACTATCTGCACTACTACTACTCTTCTTACACCACTCACTTCATTCCCTCTCCACGCTGCTACTTCTCTCCCTTCTCCAGAGTACTACTAGCCTGCCCTCAACGCTCTACTCCTGCTCTCCCTTTCGACATGCTTCTACCATCTGCACTACTACTACTCTTCTTACACCACTCACTACACCCTCAACTTTGACAATAGCCCTCTTCTCTATTCATGGCTTACTACACTCTCGGGCTAGCTTTTACCACTACCTTAATGACCCCTCTTGCTTCACTCCACCCTCACTACTCCCACTAGCGTTTTGCACTCTCTCCACCCCCTCTCACCAAACACATTCTCTCTCTCACTTTCCCCTACACTTCTCCCTCTCTGTCTGTGTCTTTCTTTCTCTCTCAATTTGTACACATCCCCCTCACATTACACTACACATTCACAACTGTTACCTCTTACTAATACTTCCCCTTCACTTTGCTCAAATTATGCCACCAACTCCTCAGCACATACCTCCTCCATCCGTCCTCTGCCTGGTCTCTCAGTCTAACTTCATACCACCTCCTGGCCTCACCCATGCAACCCACACTCTGACTCCCCTTCTGTCTCCTTTTATACTGTGGTCTTGCTGGTTGTGTTACCCCCTTCCATTGGCAGCACCGCTCACCTGACTCTGTGCCGTCTTTTCCCCAGGGGCTGTGGTATACCCGTGAGAGGCTTTGAAAAACCCTCGAAGCCCCTTCCCCTTTTTCAGCGTGGTTTTAGAAGCAGTCTCTTCAAATACTGGCTTGGGATGTTTGCTCTCCCTGTGGCTTTTCTCTGTTATTGGTGTGTTCTGTTGCAATTCAGTTTTGGACGAGGTTTCTGTGTCTCACCTATCCCCCTACAGTCTCTCCTCCTTTTATGTCTTTTCCTTTTTAAATTTGTTTTTATTGGCATTTCAAATTTTAAAACAACCACTTTAATAATCCCTTCCCCCATTAAACTCCCCCTTCCCCCACCTTGTACCCCTCCACGCCCCCGGATCGCTGAACCGCATGTCCTCAGCGGCAATCGCTCAGGGTATGTAGCGTCATTGTTTAGAGTATGCCCAATATTCTTAGTCTCCGAGGTCACCATTGTTCACTGTATTCCTTGTGCAGGTACATCAGGACCAAATCGCACTCGCTCTTAAATTTAGCATAATCCCCCTGGATAGTGTACGTTACCTATTCTTGTGAGGTATAGTGCCAGATTTTTGCAACCCATTCCTGTTCGCTGGGCATTGTGGTCTGCTTCCACTTTTGTGCGATTAGGGAGAGGGCTGCAACGCTGAGAATCATGTATGCCTTCCGCTGTGGCTTGGTCGGAAACACGTCCAGCACGTCACCCAGGCCCAGCATTGCCTCCCCATATCCTCTTCGTATTTCAGGGCCAAAGATGTCTTTCATTTCTCTATTTTCTGCTTCCCAGAAAGGTTTTGGACAGATCAGGACCACCAGATGTGAAGCCACGTGCCCACCTCTTGACACCCCCGCCAACACATCCGGGACGCTGTGGGGTATATTTTGTGGAGCTTGTCGGGGGTTAAATGCCAATGCACCAGTACCCTGGTCCACATTATTCATTGTCTGTGTATGTTATATTATCTATAAAAAAAAAAAAATTGTATCGCCTGTACCTTTTTAAATTTGGAAGTAGTTACTGTTTAATAAATTTTATATTTTTGATAATTTATTGTTTACCTTTTGACTATAACTCTTTTTTGCGACACTCATAAATCACTGGATACCTGACCCTTTTTGTTTGTAAGGAATTGTTTGAAGCCGGGTATGGGTTAGGGATCCACACTCATTTGATATTGGTGTTCCCCCAGGATTCCCTCGTTTATACTATAGTCTCAGGATTTCTGACACCAAAACTTTGATATTTGATGACATATTTTATCTTTCTCCTAAAGAAAATATTCTTTCCTACCGTGCTAGTCAATGGAGAAAAAATAAACCTCACTCTTCCTGATTTTAAACTGTAACTTTTAAATGTACTGAGATGTTGCCCGGTATAGTGGCAGTAGAGAAGAGAGGCAGTCGGGAGAAGTGTTGTAATGAGGATGTGGAATAGAACATCCGAAGGAAAGAGTAGAAAAGTTACAATTGTCAAGAGGAGATTGAAGCAAACATCAAAAGAAGAGATGAGGAGGTTGGGAGCCCTCAGGAGAAGTTGGTGGAAAAGAGGAGAAGGAAGTGTCATGGGTTCCGTAGAACTACCGGTCTAGATTAAGAGCACTGGCCTTAAAAGGAGGAAGCTCCACCCTGCCTGCAGCTGAGCTGGCAGTATAGGCCTAGATCCTTTTCACGTGACACGGTAGCAAATGGTCTTTGGCTCAGAGCCCAGACGATGCCTCTTCTCGTCTGATTACAACATCAATTTATGCTCCGCTAGTATGGTATTATTCATTAGGTTCAGTTGTTCACCTCACAGAAACTCAAAGCAAGTGACCTTCACCAACTCTTACATATAAGCACATATTATACAACACTTACACCTTATTAAGTTAAGTGTTACCTCATGTACTTGCTGGACCTACACACAAATTTTAGAAAGCGACAGCGAAGAAAACAGAAGGGCATTATTGGAACAGAGGCATAATACTTCAACACAACATTTGCATATTTAGTCAAAAATGGCTACTGTTGTATAAAAGGATACATTTTATTTCACAAAATTATAATATCCCTCAGTTTGCTCTCTAATGATTCACCAGCAAATCAAATCAACCCTCACACAGGTTATAAGTCGTATTCCTACAGAACCACATATATGAGCTGGAGTCGCAAAAAAACCCCAAACTGCTCAGGTGGGCATATCACAATTCTCCTTAAGAAAAGCTAAAGGCTTCAACACCAACTGAATTCAAAGAAAACCTGTCAATGCAAGGTTCAAAACTTAAACGAAACCAAAATCATCTATCATTGAACGAGTAAAATGCAATAATAAAAACAAAGTTAAATGCATCAATCATCTATCATGAGAATAAAAGAGCGGCATGAGCACAGATTTACTACAGGTTATTCACCAGCAATGTAACTTATAAGATGCAAGCTTCCAAATGAAGCGTAGCACCCCCTGTGGCCAACGTACTTGTCACTTGATGGACAGTCTCTCAGGTTCTAATGCAAACTGTTTATAGTGAATATGTCGCATGACATTTTATCTAATGCCATAATGTCGAAAAAAAATACAGAAAAAAATAATTCCGATTTCCCCCTAACCCCGTTTTTTTTTTATTTACAATTTATTTTTACTAGCTAAACCAAAAAAAACATACAAATAAAAAAAACACATTCGACATTTCCCCCCCCATTATTTCTTTCGACATTATTGCATTTGAAAAAATGTTTTCGACATTTTAACTGGATACCAATGCAAACCTATGTTGGGGGCAATATAGCCTGCCCCCAGGGTGTAATGTATGTCAACATCCTTATTAGCACGTCCCCTTTGTGTCTATGACATATCTGCCACACGCAAGATGCGATGCTCGGATTTTCTGTCTTGTCATCCATCGTCAGCAAAGTTCCCAATTTGTCAGGGGCCACGCTATTGGTGCCCAGTGTAATGTTTCTGGGGCAGGATGCTCCAAAGCAACTATCTTATTGCCATATCAGTCCCTAGCTCTGTTCCCCTTTTAACTAGAGCTGTTATGTTATTATAGCACAACCAAAGGCTTGTATGTACAAAGTGTTAGACCCTTTACTCGGTGCATCCATAGGAGACTGCTATTTTAATCCTTTTTATGGGAAATAAAAACAAAGTTGCTAGCACTCCTTGCTGGCTTCATCTTTAAACTATAGGAATCTATGCAGATCTAAATATGTATGCATGAATGTATATGGTAATAAGCAATCCAGCTTCTAGGTTTCATAAATGAAAAGTAGCATAAAAACACTCACCCCATTTCTTATTTTTCAAATGTGAAGCAAATGCAGATTAATACTGTTTCTTTTTTCTTTAAGGCACTACATTCTACTAAAAGTACCTTCCACTAACAGGCCTTGTCAGGCCTATGCTAGTTACTTATGTGAGGGGAGTTCTGACATGTCATGGTATCTCATACGCCTTTCTTCTTACCCCAGAGGGCAGAATGGTTGCCTACACATGACAGAAGGAAGTTGAGAGTTGGCAGGAGGTGGGGAAGAACATCAAGATGATGGAGGAGCACTGCAAAAGTCATCTGTGTAATGTCATGGAGCCAGCGACATCGTTATGTTAAAGGGGTGGGACTAAAGAGGGAGGACTGAGAGGAAGGGGAGATGACATGGAAGATTGATTGATATTTTATTTCTATTGCGCTGCTACATAAGTGTTTCAGAGCACGACAAGGCAAGGGAGGGGAACAGGGGAGAACAAAACAGTGATCTTACTAGGCCCAGTGACATTGAGAATGCGCAAGTGCATGGGAGAGGGGGAGGGGAAAAGTGCATGGAAGGAGGGAGAAGTGGAAAGTGCGAAGCAGAGGAGAAACAGATAAATAACAATAAATAAATAATAAAGGCAACAAACAGTGTTAATGCAGCCAGCAATTTGCAAGTGCTAGGTTTAAGGCAGCAGACAGAGTAGGTCTAATAAGTGCATGAAGGAAAAAGGGGGTGGGGGCTGTATGGGTACAGATACAGACCCCAGTGCAAGGGGTGGCCCGCAGGCAGTGCGGGAGGGTGGCAGGGTGAGCAGGTACCTGGGCCCGAAGGACAGAGGGTGGCCATGTGCACAGTGCCAAGAGAGAACAGATCAGCAGAGGAGAGGGGGAGCGAAGGCAGAAGAAAAGAGAAAGGTCTTGAGGTGCTTCCGGAACCAGAGATGGTGCTCCTCAAGTTTTAGAGTGGCAGGGAGGCTATTCCAGAGGGAGGCCCCAGCCGAAGACAGAGATCTACCCCCAGCTCGTTTCTTTGAAAAACAACTGACCCTGAGGGAGTTGGAGGTAGAGGAGCGAAGAGCTCGAGAGGGGAGGTATTTGCGGAGGGATAGATGAAGGTATTTTGGACCCAGGCCCCAGAAAGCCTTGTGGACAATGCAGAGGGTTTTGAATTTAATCCTTGCATCCACTGGGAGCCAGTGGAGAGATTTCAGAGCGGAGCGATACGATGACATGGAAGGTAGCGGGAAAGGCAGCATTGAGCAGGGGCAGGACGAATAAAGTGTATGTTCCCATGTTCCCTGTGTTGGCATCCTCTCTGTCAGAGGGGCGCCGTGTGGGGGGCCTCAGCCAGGATCCTGTGGTAGCCTCAGGGTCCCCCGCCACAACACTGGTGACGTTGTGGTTAACCCGCGTTGGAAGTCTCAAGGAAGCGGTACGGTGTGCAACAGCACAGAAGGGCCCCCCAATGTGCAACAGCAGAGAAGGGCCCTAGTGCCATCCAGGCACTTGGAAGCTGTAAATAAAGTAGACGCAGGAGCGGCAGTGAAAAGGGGGGTCACACGGCCCAAACAAAGTGCACGATGGGCCCCACCGGCCCAAGAAGGCAGCAGTGATTTACAAGGAAAGACCCAGCCAGATGAGGTATGGCCCAGCCAGACATACCACAGTAGAGGATGAGAGGCTGGGCAGGCCTCGGCAGCCGCGTGCACGGTCACGGCTGACCCAACCTGGCAACCTCATAAACGGCACCAACTTGGATGTGGGCTGCGGCAACCAAATCAACCCCACAGTGAGACACTAGCTATGACGGACTATCACAACAAACACCAGTACACAGCATACAGACCATGAACCAGGCAGCAAGTCGCTCCACACATACACATTGACCAAGAGCACACACGTCAGAAGAGGACATTCAGGCCACAGGGGCAGAGACCTTGCCAAATGTGTTCCAGGCTTGCTTCCAGGAAGCCCTCACCATGAAACTACCAGGGGCATTTAATCTCACTTTCGGGCCACATTGGCAGTAGGACCGGCCATAAGAGACATCATGGATGAACTACCAGAAGACACCGTTCACACACACAGAGGTCTCAGGATGGCATTGACAGATATTTCACACCGCACACTAATGCAGACTATGAAAGGCACTCATTCCACACCACAAAACAAAGCAGAGACCATGGATCCATTCGGGATGCGTCTACGGATAAGGATGACACGCAGCGCTTTCAATAACTATTCCAATGAGGAAGCCTACAGATCCCAGATAATCGCAGCGTGTGAGTCAAATCAATCCAGGAAGCGACTGCTCCAAAAACCCAGGTTGCTGGAAGAGATCCTGAGGAGACTAGTGCGCTCAGATAAGGCGGTGGAGTATCAAGCAGAATCGATGAACAAGATAAAAACACCAGCCTCAACACCTGTCCTAATAAAGAAGATGGCAACAGCCACTCACCCACAGGGGCAGACAGATTAATTTGGTTTCTGTTGCAGGTACAAATTCACACACAAGGGAACATGCCTGGCTTCGGACAACAGCGTTCAGCTTATAGAGGGGAAAATCACTTCTTGGCGGTCTGACGCATGCCTTGCAGCGTGGCAAAAGGTGAGGGGATGGGCTGGTTGGCTCCAAGAATGAAGAAAAGGGCCATGTTGACTACAGCTCTGAGACAAGCGGTGCATTATCAGGAGAAACCAGACAGATGGTACACGGAGAGCCCACAAAGAGAAGAGACACCACAATAATAAAGAAAAACATCGGAATGGCGAATGGCCTGCTCTTCGGTGTCTCAAACCCTCAAAGGTTTCAACACCACATAAGATACCTTGTTGAAAAATCACTCTCTGACAGCAGGTCAAGCTTGTCAGCATAAAAACGAAAACCTTAAATTGGGAAACCAGCAGGCCAAAGAACAAAGAGAAACAATATGTGGTGGACCAGTGGGGCTGAGGGGTGATCTCTAAATATTCTGTATGGTCTTTTTTATAAATATCAACCAACAAATCGTATCATTTGTTAAATGAATTCAATTTAATTGTATCAAACACATTATAAAATACATAAAAAATACATTTGTACATTCATTACCAATGCTCTGCATTAATTCCAAGATTGGTTATAAGACACCACAAGCTCACCTTTCCAATCTACTACCATTCATTCACTTTCATTCATGCTCCTCATCTCATCTTTCTCTAACCACTTTTGGTTAGATGCTGCTATTTCACTGTAATAGGGTTCCTAGTGATTGCATCGACAGTCAAAGCATCGACAAACCATACCATTGACACCAAAGCATCTAAAAAGAAAACATTGAATCCATTTTTTTATTTTTTTATGGGGGGGTTGCCCCCAACCACCCTTTTTAATGGTTTAAAACACATTTTTACTTAACTAAACCCTTTACCATTGAAAAAAATGCATTCAATATTGTTTTGTTGATGTTTTTTTTTCAATGGTATGGTTTGTTGATGCTTTGTTTTAGATGCAATGACCGGATACCCTGTTATAGTTGTTTAAGGGGTTCTGATCAGTTGCTCGATAAACCAATCTACGTGGATTTTAGTCCCACATAATTTAAACGTCTACACGTGTTTCGGTTGTCTCTGGACCTCTATTCCGGTCCCTTAATGCAGCAACCTTCTTCTGGACGAAAAGACAGCAACCCATCGATGTCGTGTCCTTTTAGGTAGAGTGAGCCATGGTCCCTCCACTTGTTGCTTAGCGAAGGTGGTTCAGATATAGGGATTAATCCACATTTCTACGCAGGTCCTAATGCCCCAAAATGCCCCAAAATGGTCCGACATCGACATCCGTATTCGATGTGTGGCCTCTGTTATTTTGTACAACTCGCACTGGGAGTTTTCTTGTGTCTTCACAGGTAAGTATTTCTTATAATCCTTGCTGGATCACATCCAAGGCCCTGAGATCGCCTTTCCTCCGTAGTTAACGCTAATTCCTTCCTTCCTCTCCCAGTGGTTGAGTTTGGCACCCGCGCTTCCGTATTAGTGTATTCGTACGTCCTACCATGGCCATAGAGAGGGGGCTGCTCGGTACTAGCAGCCCCCCTCTCTATATCCATGGTAGGACGTACGAATACAATAATCCGGAAGCACAGGTGCCAAACTCAACCACTGGGAGAGGAAGGAAGGAATGAGCGTTAACTACGGAGGAAAGTCGATCTCAGGGCCTTGGATGTGATCCAGCAAGGATTATAAGAAGAAATACTTAGCTGTGAAGGCACAAGAAAACTCCCAGTGAGAGCTATACACAATAACAGAGGCCACACATGGAATACAGATGACCGTAGATGTCAGACCATTTTGTGGCATTAGGACCTACGTAGAAATGTGGATTAATCCCTATATCTGAACCACCTTCGCTAAGCAACAAGTGGAGGGAGCATGGCTCACTCTACCTAAAGGGATAGGACATAGATGGGTTGCTGTCTTTTCATCCTTAAGAAGGGTGCTGCATTAAGGGACCAGAATAGAGGTCCAGAGACAACCGAAACACGTGTAGACGTTTAAACTATGTGGAACTAAAATCCACGTAGATCAAGCAACAGATCAGAACCCCTAAAACAACTATTACAGTGAAATAGCAGCATCTAACCAAAAGTGGTTAGAGAAAGATGAGATGAGTATGAATGGAATGGAGAATGAAAGTGAATGAATGGTAGTCGATTGGAAAGGTGAGCTTTTGGTGTCTTGTAACCAATCCTGGAATTAATACAGAGCATTGGTAATGAATGTAAACATTTTTTTTTTTGTATTTTATAATGTGTTTGATACAATTAAATTGAATTCATTTAACAAATGATAAGAATTGTTGGTTGATATTTATAAAAAGACCATACAGAATATTTAGAGATCACCCCTCTCCCCCACTGGTCCACCACATATTGTTTCTCGATTTTCGGCCTGAAGGACTAGTGGTTGGAATCAGGCTTCCTCATATTTTTTGATGGCCAAAGAACAAAGCCTGACCCTACTGTTACAAATTATCAACCTGCAAACTGAACTCCTGGTGGACACAGGGGCCATCGTCAATGTGATTTGTGTGGAAATATATAAGAACATACCGAAGGCTCTGTGTATATGACCATCGGAAGTGGACATATATCCCTATGGATCCAAAACGCCATTGCCATGCAAGGGATTCTTCGAAGCCACCTGCCAATACAAAACGCAATCCAGAAGAATTCCAATACACGTGCTGGAGGCGGGTGCAGAAAGTGGATGCATTTTAAGCTTTAAAGCAGCCTTAGGCATGGGGTTTATACATGTGCTATATCGCCTGATGGAACATAAATGTATAGATACAGTTGAGAGATGGGAACAGCTGTTTCCATCATTGTTTAAAGAACTTGGAATTCTAAAACACCAGCAAATCCAACAGCACATTGATTCAACTATTAATCCAGTGTCTCAACACTATCTGGGCATACCAGTAAACATAGAGCGCCAAGTGAAAGAAGAACTACATAAGTTCTTGGGAGCATGACATCACATTGATGGCTTCATAACTGTTGTTTGCCGGTGGGATACCTAACTTACCTCAGCTCTGAGCTGTAGGTAAATCAGGTGCCCCACTGGCAAACTTGTAGTTTGCCGGTCCATAAACATGCAAATAAACGTTCTTATCAGCATGTTGATTCCGGACCGTCAAACTTGGAATTACCCCATATGTGCCTTCTTTGAGATGCGTCTTCATCGACTTGCGCCGGTGAATTGTAGTTAGAAAAACAGAGATAGGCTCGAGGGAAATCCCCTAATGCCCAGAAATGAAGGAGTCCAGAAATGTGACAACTTGCTGCTTTTATTTAGTCCAAGCAGGGATAAGCACACGGACCCCACAGCTCCAAATGTACTCTCGGCTCATTACAGGCGGTCAGTGAGTTTTTAAGCTGCCGTGACCTCACAACCAAAAGATACATTCATTGCTCTTAGGCGAAATGGGATTGGGTGAACAGTATAGGCATAATTACAGTCTATAGGGGACATATCATTTGATTGGCCTGGCTAGATCTGGTAGCTTTACCAGGCAACCCCCCCTCCCGGTCAGTGCAAGCCATGTCAGTTTAGGAAGTTTACCCGCATGTGAGCAAAAATAATGGGTGGGGAAGGTGAGCTCAGAGCACCGCCCGCTTCTAACTATTGTTTCACCCCTCTGACTTCCCAGACCTTGAGCAAGGACACTTCATTCTCCATCTTCATGTTGTATTGCATTTTTTCATCTTCTGTCTTCAATTTGATGGGAACAACCTTATTTGGGGGAATGGGCTTTGGTCCCCAGCTCCATGTCACATGTTCAGGGACCGTAAAAATTATTTTCCCTGCTGCCATTTATGAAGGATTTCAGCTTTTCTGTCCTTGCAGGTGCTGTATCTTTTCAGCTGACTCAAATCCCTCTTCCCCAGTGTCCTTGGTAGGGCTGGACGTGCTGCCAGGCCTGTTTTGCATCTCTCAGAAAAGTCAGTGTATCAGGCCTCAACCCTGTGTTTTGATGTTTCCCAATTCTTTTCAATGCAGCTATCCCTTCCATTTTGCTGATGATCGATTTTTCGGTGTGAACAAGCAGTTCATGTGTGTTGTTTTGCAACTGGCTAATGTTTCTGCGGGTATGTTGCCTTTTCATGATTACTTTGGTGATGTCATCCGGGTATGGTCTGTGGGGCTGCTTCAGTGGGTGATATCCGTCATCTTGGGGTATGCTGGGGTGGTGTGAGACCCCCTAAAGACCAGGATGGCGCCTGGCCCCACAGGGCTGGCGTCTACCGTCGCTTCTGTGTCTCTAGCCATGCCATAGTAGGCTATATTGTCTGCTGAAGATATTCTCCACCTGATGAGCTCAAAAGATCCCTGACAGCCCTTGGACCCTTGAAATGAGACATGCTGCTTAGTTAGGGCTCTCAAGAGCTCGCTGACTGATGCAAAATCTTTGATGTATATGGTGCAGTAGCTGGCGAGCCCTAAGAATGACCAAAGCTCTGATACTTTTGTGCGTGGAGTTGTGTGGTTGAGAGCCGTATCCGGGGTAATTCCCTCTGCCGAGAAGATGTACCCAAAAAACCTGAGCATGCCATTCTGAATTTCACATTTGTCCTTATTAAGAGTGAGGTGAGCAGTCTCCAGCGCCATGCATAGTCTTGATATCCTGATGGGGTATTGCTGTGTTGTTCTGTGTACTTGCCAAAGAACAGGATATCATCACTGTAGTTCAGACAATTGGGGATGTGCTTTATGATACTGTGGATCTTGGCCTGAAATATTTCCGCTGCAGACGGTACCTCGAAGCTGAGCCTTTTGTATCGATGTAGGCCCAGGTGGGTCACGAAAGTTGTGATGTATCGAGATTCTGGGCTCAACTCCAGCTGATGATAGCCCTTATTTAGATCTTATTTCGAAAAGACTTGGGCCCCATTCAGTAGGTGTATCATGTCTGTGATACAGGGGGTCCAATGTCGTTCCCTTAGGATGGACTGATTTGCTCTTCTCATGTCCATGCAAAGTCTGATGGTATCGGACCCCTATTTTGGACAGGTACAATAGGTAATACCAGCAATCCCCCCATGAAGTCCTATGGACTCCATGGAATGGGGATTAACCTAGCCTTGCCACCACTTGTAATCTGCTGGCAATTCTGGTAAAGCAAGTGGCGGTAACAGTATTACCGTTTGGTGGATCCCGCCGATTTACTGGTGGAATACCACCAAACTCGTAATGACCCCCATAGTGTCCTGTACAAGCAGGACCCTGTCCGAAACAGAGCAGGCATAGTCACAAGCAGAAAAGGAAGGCCTAGCTGTAGTTTTGGAATGTGAACACTTTCATCTGTTCCTATGTGGAAAACTGTTTACCATCATTACGGATCATCGGCCCTCCTACTTATCAATAGCGACCCACAGGCAAGGATGCCCCCGAGAATTGCGAGATGGGGGCTAAGTTTGCTGGACTACGCGTGTAACATAATCCATCGCCTAGGAAAGGAAAAAAAACCTGCAGACTTTTTTTCTCCAGACACCCTATGGAAACAGTAATCCCAGAACCGTCCATAGCGGACCGATACATCCACTGTCCACCGGGCAACGCCAAATGGTGTGGACAGTCTACAGATTTTACAAAATTCTGAACACTATCGGGCTTTCCAAATCATAACATGGTGTTTAAAGACAGGGTGCTGGAAACAAGCCAGGAAAGCGGGCAAAGGGGCATCACAAGAGGTCCAGAATGACATCAGGAGCTTGCTGTTGGTGAAAGAAGAGCTCTTATTGTCGGAAGATGGCCTACTGCTAAAAGGAACTAAGCTCATCATTCCAGATATTTAGTGATGTCAGGTGGTCGAGCTGGCACATGAAGGACATAGGGGAATTGTATCGACCAAACGTCTACTATGACAGAAAGTGTGGTTCCCGCAGTTGGATAACCAGGTAGAAGAGTTACTGAAACTGTGTCCTACCTGCAGTGTCATATCACCACACCCACCCGGAACCGCTACAGATGGCGTAGTTGCCCGAGATGGTATGGCACAAAGTGGCCATTGACTTCTTCAGCCCAATGGACGGGGGATAGTAGGTGCTGGCATCAGTGGATGAGTATTCACGGTTTCCTGAAGCCCACCTACTAGGGTCCACTGCAACACACCATGGCGTCCCTGCCCTAGACAGGATGTTCACAGTATATGGGATCCCCAGAGTGGTTAAGTCAGAAAATGGGCCCCATTTACCAGCCAAGATTTCGGAACATTTGCAGAATACATGGGGTTCAAGCACAGGTGAGTTATTACCTTATGGCCTCAGACCAATGGAATAGAGGAAATATTCATGGGCAATTTAAAGAGAGTGCTGCAGACCTCACACCTGACATGGAAGTGTTTCGAACAGTTGCTAAACCGGTTATTGAGGGATTACAGGAACATGCTTCACAGCACGACAGGGGAGGCCCCATCTGAAGTCATGTTTGGGCGCATTGTAAGAACAAGGATGTCTTACCTACATCAACCTGAGGAGATTTATCAATATGATGGAACGATGAGGGATCGAGATGAGCCGGCCAAAGAGAAGATTAAGACGGATGCCAAACGACAGGACAGGACATCTAGTCTAGCTGCGGGAGATGTGTTAATAATTTGACAATCCGAGACACATAAACACTCTTCCGCGTTTCAGGTTGATCCTATGGTGCTTATTCAGAAGAAATGGTCCATGATACCTGCAGAAGATGGGCACCGTCCATTCACTTGGAAAGCTTTGCACTTCAAAAAACGGTAGGCAGGGTAGTGAGGGGATCAAGGGACAGTGACACAGATTTGGGGGACTCAGACGTGCCCTATTAAGGGGATGGTGAAGAGTCAGAAAGTGACCCCCAGGAGATAATAGGAGTGAGATCACTGTGGACTCCTGCCACAACAATCCGGAGGCAAAGATTGCCAAGTTGGACAAACCTGGTCCTAACATGTGAAGGCGAGCGTCCCCCAGATAGCACGATCCTCCCCACAATGAGAGACAATAATGGACTCTACCAAGATGTGAATAAGGCTAGGACAAAGTGCGGGTGAGCTTAAATGGGAGTTTATCAATTAGAATAGGGCATGCAAAGGACTCTGCAAACTCTGAGAGTGCTCTGTCTGACAATAGCAAAGACAGGCGTATATATTTACAAAAAGCGTCATAAGAACCTACATGCTATAGGGGGCACAAGTTCGTTGGGATTGGGTGGCGACGACTAACTATAGGTGCTGCTGCGATGTGGTTTGCTGTGGTCGGTGGACGTCACTGGTTACCCTCGTGGGCTGGGCTGGGCCAGTCCGCCGGGCTCATCTGGACGGTGTTGTTGTGCCAGCCGTGACCAGTGTCAGTGATGAACGTCTTTCCCGACTTTCTGCCCTAAGGCCACGCACACCGCAGTCATTCAACATTGCAATATTATCTTCTCCGATAAATCTTCCAATAGGTTATTCTACAGGTTAATGCAACACAGGAGGAATGTACCTAGAGTAGGGTCTTTTGGTGATACATCAATACATGGTTACCATCGTCCTGTTGACCGGGTATCATAGGTCGCGAGGTTGGGTCTCAGGGCATGGGACGGGCTGTCCGAGTTATCATGTCTCGTTAGAAGTCATTATGAATGTGTTCCTGTAGTGTTGCAATATAATATTGGGTGTCCTAATTTTACAGGGGCCATTAACCTAAGGTGAGCCGGTGGGTCGTGGAGCCTAAGAAAGGGCGCCTTTGGATCTGTGTTTTAAGGCCGGGGTTTACTGCTGGGTTGTAAATAATTCAGGTGGCAGGCCGTGGCCTTGGGTGCTGCGGGGGAATATGAATGTTTGAAGCGGCTCCAGCCGAATTGGGGGAGGTGGAGCAGAGCAGCACAGGCCTCTGCTTTTTTCGTCTGGCAGGCTTCAATGGGAGGAAGGGGGAACGGCCTTGCATATGCTCACGAAGGTATTTTCCTCGTGTGTTGCAGATTTAAGTGGAAGAGACATAAACATTCACATAATATACAATACTCATTGAGTCTTTTCAAAGCTTATGTTTTGACATTGTTAGTGCCTTTCACATGGCCATTTCAAACGCGTTACCTATACGCTAAGTATTTAACAACCACAACATTTTGTTAAATTTCCATACATGTGCGGTAAGCGAGGTGGTAGTAGTAAGGTTGGTGGAGCACGCAGGAACAACCCGCTAATAAGACTGACGGCAGTGACACATAGTGAGCTCAGACGTACATATGGTGCATTTTCGTGCACCACTTACATGAGCTCCCAATAGGGTTGTATTTGTCTTCCTTTGCACTCAAGCAGCATTAGTTCAGTTATGGCATGGGACCTTGGGGTGCAGTCTTCTCGGCGAGACACATAACATGAAAACCCCGGGGCACTTTTACCAATTGCGCATAGCTACGGGGATGTGGGTACTTCATCCCGAATGTCATATAAGCACACATTCTGCCATCTTCATGGAGGTTACAGGTTTTTAGTCAGAAAGGTCATGGAGAGAAAAGTTTCATCACAGGTGGTTTGCTCATTAGTATTTGGGGACTCTGCTTTTGTCAGGGGACCATTTTACAGTTCTTTTCCACCCCGGCCCTGCTGGCCGGGTCATACTGGGAACAGCGATACACTGCGGAAGGTGAAATGTTACAGTGTTGGTATCTAACACTAGCTCATGTTCGTCTGTTCGTGGGAACGGGCTCCCAGCGGATCTGCCAGAGAGCACGGCCACAGGGATAAGTGAAACTCTCCAAGGGTGGGGGCCACGCTGTGGTGCACAGGGCTGAAACCATCTTTATTTCACAAAATGGTTTCCAGGGCCTAGCTAAATGCAGCATGTTTGGTCAATGTCTTCAGCCAGTGGCCCACCCACCACCTGGGCCCTGGTGGCAGGGGGAACCCCTGACGAGCCATGGACTTCATAGGGGGGAGAAGATGTAGGGGAGGGGGGTCTCTTGGACCAATCCTCCCATACATTTCCCCCCTTTCGTTACTTAAGTAACGAATACTTTAAATCCTCCAACTGCTTGCATTCTTCGTCTTCAGCTACAGCGTCATCCCATGCAGGGGTGCCTTTTATGGGCATCCATGCCCTGCACACTCCTCGCAGGCTTTCGCCTCTCCTAGCATATTCGTCCGGGGTGCAGGTCAGATATATACAACCACTGTCCCCTTCTAAGTCCACCCACACCTCCTCATACCATTCAAGTATACGGGACTCTTTAATTGTAGTGTGCCATAGCCTATCTACTATATCCCCGCTGTGGTATATGGGCACTATCTGGAATCTTGGCTTGTTATCTGTTCCTGTTTGTACCTGTACTTCCTGCATGTTTTCTATCGTACCGCGGGCGATGCCCATTGTCACCATCATTGCACCATTTGGTACGGCATTAGCACAACATCGAAGACCCACCTGGCACATGCAAAAAATAAAAAGGAGGAACACTACGGCCGGCATCAAACATTTAACAGTCATTCCCAGCCACGATGGGACCCAGGAGAAGATGTGGTCGAACCATGTGCTTTCTTCTGCTCCACCTTCCATTTTCATTCTTTCTCCTAGGTTATGTACTGCTTCGATC
The DNA here is from genome assembly GCF_040938575.1 of Ambystoma mexicanum. Taxonomy (NCBI): domain Eukaryota; kingdom Metazoa; phylum Chordata; class Amphibia; order Caudata; family Ambystomatidae; genus Ambystoma; species Ambystoma mexicanum. The sequence goes on along the minus strand of NC_090935.1, from coordinate 1,447,118,565 downwards.
ACATGGGACAAGGAACCATTATCCGCGTCTTCGGAAGGTACGAAAGTGCAGCAGGCACTTCCAATTTTTCGGCAAACACCTCCGTCCATTGCTGTCAACAGGTCCAAGACATACCTATTTTGCATGGTCATTAGCCGCAGTGCTCGCAGTTCCACCTTTATTACGTTAAACCCTTCTTCAGTGTCATTCGCCAGCTGGATCAGCTCCCAGCGTGTGATTTGGAGCCACTTTGCATTTGCTCGTGCCTGGATGCTAGGGATGAGTGAGGCAAAGAAAGTTTCTGCAGAGCTGAATAATCGATATCTATCCGGGATCTGTGCCAGCAGCTCTGATGATGCTTTTGATATGTAGTTTGATGATTGTTTGTTTCGTGACAGCACCTCCTCCTTGTTACCGAAAGACAGGACATATACTTGTGACTCTGCAGTTGGCTGGGCCTCATTCTGCTGAGGTCTTTCTCGCATTTTCTTGCTCCCATCAATGTGGCTTTCCGGTATCACCATAAGTGCGGAGTGTAGGGTGGCCAATGAGCAGCTGCCACCCCAGTATTGTGGGAGGTGCAGGTATGCCTGGTTGCCACATACCCAATAAGTGTCCATGAGGGCCGCTGTCCCCTTTCTCATTTCTGGGATGTTGAGGGTCTTGTTGCAATTTTTGTTTATCCACATGATGATTTTCCCGTCTCCCTTAAAACACAGTTCATAGTTTTTCTTTCTGTAGCTTGAAGGGCTTTTCAATGGCCGTCACCCAGGTCAATTTTGAGATGTGCTCCTTCCAGACTGGTGTGCAAGTTTTTTCTATCCATTGCAGTTTCTCTGGTGCCACACCTCGCAGGTGTGGCACCAGAGAAACTGCAATGGATAGAAAAAACTTATCTCTTCATCTTTCCACTTATTTTCTGAAAACAGTGTCCCTTGTATTATAAAAAATGGTTCCTCCAAACATATCACTCCTACCGCCTTACCTCATGTGCCTGGAAGGTGTTCTTAATTCTGCACAACGTGAGATGAAGGAGACACTGGGCATCGACAATAGGCAATTCTTTGGGCAGCAATACTTTGTGTGTACCTGAAGCATGGGGAATGAGGGAGCAGACATAACAGCTTTCGTTTGTTGTTTGCTTAGCTGTTGCACTCGTGTCCGCATACCATTTATTTGTCTGGTGGGGGTGTCGTGGGTCTTCCATTTTGTCCAATCCCAACCCGTAATATTCGTCATATTTTCTCCTTCCCGCCTCCCTTTTCCTTCTGTTATTTCTAAGATATTTCCCAGCTTCATGGGCGAGGAACAGTGTGGGCCCCCCTTTCTCCCCTTCGCCCCCCTTTTCCCAGTCATCATATAATGCTTCATATCTCGCTGTCATTTTTTCATTCTCTTTCTTCATGTTATCTAGCAGTGTGTTTTCTGTTGCGGGAGTGGGCACGCTTTTGGGGGTGTTATATAACCATGATATAACAGAGGGGTTCCGATCATTTAAACTATGGGCATTGTAATTAGATGCTTTTGGCGGGGAAGTTGTGCTGTTTCGCATCTTTTCCTGCAATCTTTCATTTGGCGAGATAGCAACATTGGGTGGTGTCGTGTAATAACCCCATACCAGTTTAGATCCGTCCCATACCAAAAAATCACTTTCTTTAGTATTTACAATTGTTGTTTCATTTGTCACATTAATCCCGTTATTCCCTCCCCCCTCGTTCATCTCGATAGAGATGAACGCTATAAACCAATACGTAACCAGGCCAAACAGTATTGTAAAAAATAATGTAATGCATACAGACAATCCACACTCATACGAATATCTACATCTTTCAGCTAAAACTTCTCTATATCTAATAAATCTATCCGTTGCAGGCTGCCCGTTTGTTGCCATGGTAGTTCCTGTTTGAGATATAAAAGTGCATTAAGTTCGTGCATGTAAACATTTTTGTTAGCACTGTTTGTGCCAGGAGGTCGTGGAAGGAAGATGGGTTGGGTAGGGGAGGAGGGAAGATGGGAGATGTACAGAGAAGGGAGCAGACAATATACATATTTTTCACATCGTTATTTACACTTGAAAGTTTTTTTTTTTATTTATCTCCATCGATAACCTGTAATATTTCTTTTGTTAACGTTTTCTGTCTATCAGTTACATTCCTCCACTCACTTGTTCACGTTCACTCATCATTTTCATTATTTTTGTTTGCTGTTGTCTGTGCCTCCTCATCCACCTCTTCCTGTACACTATTATATGCCTTTCGCACATCCGTCAAATGTATCCAGTATTTGAGCCCCTTTACTTTTACAGCTGTAGGGGTACAAAATACCACTTCGTACGGCCCATGGAACCTTGGGGCATTTCACCAGCGCACAAAGCTACGGACATAAATGAACTCCCCTGGCATTAATTGTCCCTGTACTTCGTGTTCTGCATGGGACACTGTCGTGCTTCCCTCTTCCCTTGTGAATGGTGGTGAGAGCTGCTTTGAGATTGCACGCGCTGCCCTATTTAGCTTCTTCAGGTATTCTGTGAACTCATCTCCCAATATCGTGGCGCTTCTGTGTGCATCTGAGTGTTGGCGTATTGGGGAATGTGCAGTGTGCATCCGTCTCCCTGTCACAATTTCGTGCGGGGACAGATGGTGGTCCTTGCTCGGCTGATTCCTCAGCTCAAACAGCGCAAGGGGTAAACAGTAGATCCAGTTTTTCTTTAGCGAAAAACACAATTTAGACAGTCTCCCTTTTAACAGTCCGTTCATCTTTTCGACAACGCCATTACTTTGAGGATGATAAATCGAGCACAATTTATGTTTTATCCCCAATAACGTGGTCACTTCTTTGAAGAGCTCGTTCACAAAGTGAGTGCCGTTGTCTGAGCGAATTACGTCGCAAATTCCCCAACGCGGGAACACTTCCCTTACTAGGAACTTTGCAGCGCTTTTAGCATCAGGTCGTGCACATGGGCCTGCTTCCACCCACCTCGAAAATGGGCATACAACCACTATCATGTAGCGTGCCCCATTACACCTTTCCCCCATATCCGCGTAATCAATGTGCAGTTCTCTGAAGGGCCCTATGGGTTTTGGAATTGTCCCCCTGAGGGTCCGTAGCGTCATTCCAGAGTTATATATTTGGCACGTTGTGCACTCCATTGTCAATCTAGATATGTGCTCCTGGAGACATGGCACGAACCAGTCTTCTTGTATCTCTGCTGCAATGTGTTGTTTGGTGTTGTGCGCTGGAAAGTGTAATTGCTGAAATGCTATCTCTAACAGTTTGATGGGCATTACTACTTTTCCTGAGTTATTTTGGCGCCATAGTAAGTCTGTTGCTGATTGGCTGCACCCTCTTTTTTCCCACACTATCTTTTCATCACAACTGGCCCCTTCCTGTAGCTCTAGTATTTGTGATATGGGCATGGCATTGTATCCTTCTGGAAGTTCTTCGTTCGTCTTCTGCTGTAATATGTACTCACCTGTTCCACGTTTTTCAAAATACGAGGCTTCCTTGCCAGCAGCGTCCGCTGCCACGTTCCCCAAAGACACAACGTCCGTGTTGGACGTATGTGCTTGGCACTTCACTATTGCTACCACTGTTGGATCTTTTAGGGCCTCAATCAATTCTTTCAGTAGTTCAGCATGTTGCACTGGGGTCCCATCTGCCCTTCGAAACCCTCTACGCCCCCACCTTGCTAGGCCTCCATGTACTGTCGTCATGTAGGCTGAATCTGTATATATTGTTACTGCACAACCTTTAGCTGCATGTAATGCTTCTATTAGGGCAATAAATTCTGATGCTTGTGCTGAGAAATGTGATGGAAGGCGATACTGTACTAGTACTTCATACTCGCCTTCTTCTAGCCTCACTACTGCCAATCCCACATGTTTCTCTCCTGTGTCCATGTCAATCGATGCTGATCCATCCACAAAGTACACCTCCCCTTCGCTCAGGGTGTTTTCGCACACTACCGTGTCCTCCCCTGTTTCCCCTGTGTAAGTTGCACAATTGTGTTCTTGCATGTCCTCTAGTGTGCACGGTTCTGTGATGAATGTTGCCGGGTTTACTGTCCTGCACCGTACCACGTGAATATTGGCTCTGGACAATATTATTTCATAGGCAGTTGCTCGCTGTGTGGTCAGTGTACTTTTTGATCTTTCAAGTATTGCAAATAATGAGTGTTCCACGAACAACGTGACAGGGCACCCCATTACTATTGTGGCACTTTTCTCAATGGCGAACGCGGTGGCGGCGAGAGATTGCTCGCACGCGAAGTGGCCTTGCATCACCGCATCTAATGTGCCACTATAGTAAGCCAATGGTTTGTGTTCTAGTGAAGTCTTTTGTGTCAGTACAGCTGTCATAAGGGTTCCCTTACAATGTGAGAACAAGTAAAATTTGCGCTCATAATCAGGATTGGCAAATACTGGAGCACAAGAAATCAGCTCTTTTAGTGACTTAAATGAGTCACTCATCTCTTCTGACCACTCTATTTTCCTGTTCTCTTGCTGGGCCTCCTTGAGTGCTTGCAGTAATGGCCTGGTGTAGGCTGCATAATCTAATATCCATGCTCTACAATAGTTACACATTCCCAAGAATTTCTGCATCTCCTTCACTGTTGTGAGTTCTCTCACTGACCTTATTGCTTCCACTCTGTCAGGGATTATTATTTTCCCGTCTCTTGATATCAGCTGCCCTAGGTACAGCACCTCTGTCTGACAGTATTGTAGCTTTCCCTTGTCCACCTTGTACCCTTTATTCGCCAGCAGCGCCAAAAGCGTTACTGAGTCTTTTCTGCATGTCTCTTCGTTCTGTGCACAGACGAGCAAATCGTCTACGTACTGAATGATCGTGCTTTCAACTGATAAATTACCCAGGTCTTCGTGTAGTATACGGTTGAATATGCTTGGGCTTTCACAGTATCCCTGAGGTAATCTGCAATGCTCGTATCTCTTTCCCCCTAATGTGAATGCTGTCAGGTATCTGCTCTCTTCTGCCAAGGGGATGGAGAAGAATGCATTTTTCAAATCAACCACTGTGAAATGTGATGCCGTTTTTGGGATGCTGCATAATATCGAAGCGGGGTTCGGAACTAAAGGGAACTCTTTCTGTATGACGTCATTTAGGGGGCGTAAATCCTGGATCATCCTCCAAGCCCCTCCCTTTGCTTTTTTGATCGGGTAGATACAGGTGTTACATGGGGAGTTTGATGGCACTATTATCCCCATATGCGAAGCAACTGGTAGCGTGAGAGATCAAGAGGCAGACCATAAGTAGCCAGGTGGTACACCTCGCAGAGGAGGAGGAACGGGAGTGTGGCAGAGCATGGAGGAGATGTAGGTGAAGCACTGAACCAGAGAGAAAGAAAATGGAGGACTAGAAAAGGTTGCATGTGCTGAATTGTCAAGGAGCAAAGTGATGAGGGCTGGTGGGATGGAAAGATAGGATCCCAGGACAGCAAGGTGGCGAGGGCCTAGATAGACAGCCACTAGATCTCCTAAACCTGTCTCTTGGATGGGAAAGACCCTGGGCAGTTGTAAAATCTTGCCTCTGATCCACCATCCTCTAGAGACACAGCTGACAAGAAAGAGGAGCAATCAAGGGAACTAGGAAGTAACAATGAGCACCTTCAACACTTAAAGGCATGGTCTAGTAAACATTTTTATTGTCCATACGGGTCGGCCATCTTTTTATAAGCCTAAGTGGCTCGATTTTAGAAAACTTTCCTATGGTTCTTACCCGAGTTTTCGTCCATTAAACGCACGCGAAAACAAGCACCAGGGAGCCGCCATTTTCTGATAATCCTATCTTTTCCCCCATCGCCCTGACTGACCTGCTTTTGCGGCACTAAATCAATTCCCCCGCCCCTGAGCCTGACATTATCAAATCATTCATATTCCCCGCCTCCGTGACGTTACTGTGCTGCGTAGGCAAACGCGCCCAGTCGTCTTCTATGCGACTCCACACAGAACCCGGAAACCAACACAGATCAACTCACAACACAGCGCGCCACAATTCGGAATATGAAACTGTACTTTAAAATGAAACAGCAACACGGTACATTTGGTAAAGTACATTTATTTGACATTCAATGTTTAGAGAATATTCAGCAATTGACATATGAACTCCGGAAGCCATTTATTTTCTTTTATCTGTATCTGCAATAACTGTTCCGTTTCATCTTGAGTCACGCGCTGTTCCTTTATGGTACACAGGGTGTTCATTTTCGTAAAAAGAATCACTTTGGAAGCACGGTGAACCGCAAGGCTGTTCCATCAACTAGGCACTAGTCCAGCCTAAAGGTTGATATGTTGCTTCTAGCCACTAGTACAGTGTAAGGGCATGTGGGCCCTTGGCGATCGTCCCATAATATGGTGATCGTGCTCCAGTTGTTGACACGAAGCTGCAGGTGTCTGCTGAAGAATCCATCCGCCGGTGTCTCAAACCAGATGGTAGTGGCAGAATGGGATCAAATACCTGTTATGAAAACAAAAAATTATAATTAGTCTCGCTAGCCGAACTTCATTAATATTACTCATTTTATTTATTACGGCCGATCAGAAACTATTTGCTTGCAAGGATAGTTCAATGGAGTATGTTCGTCTCTAAAATCAATGCGAAAAGTAACGAGATAAATCGAGGCAAACACACAATGATAAACGACAGTCTACATGCGTGAGGAATGATATGATATATGATATGGCATTTGTAACACGCCTATACTCAAGTGTTTCTAGGCGTGACGAGGCAGGTGGGGAACAAGGGCAGACAGACAACGATCCTACTAGGCCAGGTGTCTTTCTGATCGCGCATGGGGAAGGGCTGTACATGGTTAGTTGAATACAAATTAAATAATAGGGCCAGCTGGTGGCAAGTGCAAGGTAAATGCCGGGAGAAGGGGTTGAAGGATACAGAGACAGTCCCGTAGTGCAGGTAGGCAGTGCAGGGAAAAGTGGCTGGGCCAAGGACCGAGATCAGTGAGACCAGTGGACCTGCATGTCCATGTGCCCACTACGAACACGTTTTACTTGCTTTTCCTAGCTCTTCATTCATTCATTTATTCATGCATCCATTCATTAAATCTTCATTCCGGTATAAAAGCGTGTAAAGTTTTACTTACATTATATTTGAAATTTCCATTGTGTCTCTTCGTAATGCAGTCTGTAAAACGGACCGTGCTCTTGACAACGATTTTTCGTATACTGAACTAAAATGAAACTCGGTCTAGTTTCTGAATTTTCTGCCTTATCGTCTCTTACGTTATTGCGCACTCCCTTCAAATGTAGTTCTTTCGGCATGGTCCCTGTCTCAAGGTCAAAAAACAATAGACCCTTATACTTCCAGTGCGTCTTGTGGGCCTCATCTGGCAACATCACGTAGTATAGGCATCTGTGAGAACTTGAAGTTTAGAATCCGTCTATGTAGTGCGCCTCAATGTGCAAATGCGAACTGGCTTCTCTCCCAAATGCCACAGCCCGCTTGGCTGGCGCGTTCTAAGTGCCCCAATTTTGTCCCCGTTGTCTGCGAGCTTTGCAGCCCAAATTGAGACATTTAATTTTTTGCAGAAGGTCAGGGAAAGTATAAAGTACCACAGGAGTTGAGTTGCGAGTGAGATTTATTGTTTGTTTGTTTGTTTTATTATTTGCAATACGCAAGCCTCCCCTCCGTTAACAGTGCGCAGCATTTACATTTACATGAGATGAGACATGAGAAAAATATATACATACACATATGTGAGGTGAATAGAGAGAATTCAAAGATGACACCCAGCTTGTTCGCCACCAATGATGGTGAAGGTAGGGGTTAGGTTTACAGGTACACTGTACAATAACATTTATTTACAAAAAGACAATTGCAATTATTTAAACCACAATCAGCTGTGCTTCGGGTGGGCATGGCACAGTGGCAATGTTCGGTGGCAATGGATCACTGCTCTGCACAGAAACGTCCAAAATTCCATATCTGTGCTTCTCTAACACAGCAACAATAAGGCCTTTCACAAAGTCGAACTGCATTTCATCATAGACTGGTTTGATCACCCATTGCTTTCTTCGTTTTGAAAACACCTTAGTGTAGCGAGGCATCCTTACTTTACCCCTAGTCCTAGATTGTTCACGTCCGACATTGCTGTTATGGGTCAAGACCGCTAGTAGAGTGCGATGTTTCATGCCCCGAAAGCTAAAATGCAAGCGCTTTGGCCTGTACTTTAGGCACATATTGTGGAACACCTCCAAATCTCCTGTGTGACAGAATTCTGTCAGTCCTCTCAAATCTCTTGATAGAGTTTTGTCGAAAACAATCTTCTCAATGGCTTTGTGTGTCGGTGAAGATGGAATCAACCACTTCTTCTTCAGTGCCTCCTCTGGGGACAAAGGGTCATGTTCACATTGGTATAAATGTTCGTTTGCTGTCCAGCGGTGAACGTTGGTACAGTGGTGCATCAGTGACCGCCATTTTTCAAGTAGTATTTCCACTGACCCCTCACAAGTTTTTGAGCTCCACCAAAGATGGTTGGTGATAGAATGTGACCACTGCAAAATACTTTCAAAACCTTTTTTTTTCCCTGCAGCCGAGATTTTCTTATTGATTGATTTAGCAAGATGCCATACGTCAAATTGATGTTTAATATGTGGGAACTGCTCTCTCATTGTCTTGGCAATTGAAACATGTCTATCCGTGGCTATGAGGTCGATGTGCATTCCCCTTGATTGTAGATATTCCACTGATTTTATAAATCCTAGTTTCTCCATGGCCGCTGACGATGTACATTGTGTTACCTGCACGACCACCGAACTCACAATTTTCTTACTATCCATGCCCTGAAAGTGGTAGGTGCAGTACTTGGCAGAAAATCCAGGGCTGTCGCAATGTCCATCGCCGGCTAGCCTGAATCGTTTGCCTTCGAATGTACTTGCTAGAGACAATTGTTCAATTTTCCAAGCATCACTAATGGCCGGAAACAGATAATCACGTTGGAATATGTAGTACAGCGCTTTAGAAATGAAATGGAGTCCCACAAACTGAAAGAAAGCCTCTAACTTTCTAAAACTGGAGCCACTAAAAAGTGATGCGGCTGCACACAGTAGATTGCCTGCTGGCAGTTTCCCCAGCATCGGTTGTGCAGACTATGAGAACCTATGATTTCATCTACAGGCGGCATTTATTGTGACGTTACTGCCTTTTATTTGACGAGTCACATTAATCGATGGCTTCCCTCATACTTTCCCTCTAATGGAATGCACACATTTCAGCATACTTATAATTTCCATCAAACAACTGTCGAATACAATGTATTTGCTCTCTTTCATTAGACTGTCATCCTGCGTCAACGTTGTTTCGGCATGTGACGTTGTGGAGATTTCAACACATTGGAAAGTAATATCGCTGATATCAAGTTCTGATGTGTCTATGGATGCTGCGGCTGGTTCATTCTCTGTCATTTCGACATCTATTACTTCAACATTGATGGGAGAACACAACAATGTCGACAGGTTTTTTGGTGGCAAATTTTTGGCGGGTGTAGATTGTGTAAAGTTATCTGCAACTACTTCAGAGCTATCTTCAATACATTCAATAACATCTTCTTGTGGTGGTGCGGTCGCACTGTAGCTATGGTCCAATGCAACTTTGCTGTAGTCTCCAAACACAGTTAATTCATGTTCTGGCCATTGGACATGAGCATCTCGAGCCTGAACACGCCTCGCCTCAATTAATAGTTCCTCCATAGTGTACACGGTCTGGCAAGCCACATCTCTCATTCGCTTCACTGTCTGTGTGTGTATAGTTCTGACACCCACGGGTAACTGGAGGAGAGATTGGAAAAGGGATGTTCAGTTTAAATACAAGATGGAGTGTAGTAGAATTGACTGGAAAAAAACATAAAATAGTCCCCAGCACAAACATTTTTTTAAAGTTATGAACTGTTTGTAACCTTTTTTTGTTTTTTTTCTTTGCAACTTTTTTGACTCGACCTTCAACATCTGCACGCTGTAGCTCCGATTAGTTTCCGCATGTCCTCCCTTCCTCTTGCGCTGCAACGACTATATTTTCTGTATCCGCATAGACAGCACGGAATGAGGCTCCATCTTCTCCCTGAAACATAGTACTTTCATTACTATGTATCAAAATATTGTTAGCATAAAACACACGTGAGGATGACCACACAGGTACATCTCAATAGCCAAACACGATTTAAACATTGTGTGCAACAATCAAACGACAAGTATTCGACCAGTGATGATCTATTTCGATGGAACTGTCAGTATCCATACCTCTGGCTCTGCATGGACTGCCATGAATGGTTGTATTGGAGAGGAGGCATCCGCATCTCCCTGAAAGACAGTACTTGCATTAGTATGGATAACACTAATTATAACCGAAAACAAACACCAGTGGACGATAACTAAGGTGTATATCAATTGGAAAGCACTAACCAAACATTCAGTAAAATGATTACACGATAAAATAAAAATATTACTTGACATGCATAAAACAGGTCTGTAGCGGATTAGTAGCCTAGTAAGATTACCTGATACGCGCTAGAAGTGGTTGATAACTGCGACCACGTCAAGGATGTAGAATGTTCTTGCTTCAGATTCAAGGGATAGTCAAGAAGTTGTAAAGGTAAATTAATGATTGATAATGAAATGCCAATATTAAAAATAGCCATGTAAGGCGACAGAATACATGTAAAATGCTCAATACAGCACAGTTCCCTGTTCCCATATATATACATTGCGTTTGTGGGTTATGAAATCGAAAAAGAATATATTGGTAAATGTCATTATTCAAAAAACTATACAATCATATCAATATCGAAATTATTACAAGGGATAGAACACCTACAATATGTTCGGATACCTACACACTACCGCAAGGCCTAAAGCTAAATCCGGACACTTGACTCACCGGTGGCAGAATGTGGACGAATAGAGTGGGAATAGCGTTTTCGAGCAATTTCCGTGTCGTTCGCCGTTTATTCTTCTTTGTTACCCAAGATGTTGTGTACATGTCCAAGGAAAAGTGCCAGCTGCAGATGCGGTATCGATCACCCCTCTTGTCCTGTAAGACTTGTTGGACTCTACTTTCCAGCTAATCCAGTGGATATCCGCAATGTCTGACCCATTCTCTTATTCGATCAACAGTTTTCGGGAATACATGCATTGTAGTGCCTTCAGATTTCGCATGGGTCTTCGAAGGGCAACCGCTAATCGAACAGGCAGGCATTGTTGATAAATCTGAAAAGTAAATATCGACATTATTATACAATCTTCAAGAATAAAGATTTGATACAAAAGTAAATGAATCATACAATTATCAATGCAAGGTTTGTTTTGGTCGCAGGAACTATACCAGTCCATAATGTGCGGCTTAGTATTTGCATAAATTGCAGAAATGTATAAATGATGTGACTAAAAACTGAACATGTGACTCATCCCTTGGATGTTCTGTATTGCACGAGAAGGAAACATGCTTATATCATAGACTGGACCCCCGAAGGATGCAATTCGATGACAATTGACACAGATGAAAATAAATAGATCTATTGTTAGCATAGCAATGGAAATTCAAGGCAATAGCAATGAGAGCAATGAACATAGCACTATTGGGTACTCTACTCGCAAATAGATAGAAATTTAAAAATCTGCGAAATATGACCAGGATACATGGCCTTACCTTGACCAACAAACAGTTGGATTCAGCAAGCAGAGCAGTATGTTGTGGGAGAAAAGCTGGATGGCCACAGGTAGCACACTGATGGGTATGCTCGAAGCGGTCACAGAAGTTCACGGATAGCACGGCGACGAGCAGATTAGCATAGATCTCTGTGGTTCCCAGGTAGCACGTTCAGGAGTTGACTTGCAAAGCACAAAGATGTTCTCATGAGACATATCGAGTGGTTTTTAAAGTATTAGAAACTGGGGTGTGTTTGTGAATGAATGACGTATGTATGTCGTGGTATTAGGGGGGCGGCCTGCTTCAAGGGGAGGCCTGGCTGGAGACCCGGGGTCTGAGGAGGCCATGTGAGCGATGGCCCCTGGGCGTGGGATACCTTTTGAAGTGTACATGTAGTTTGGCACCTTGGCCGTTTGCGCCTATCACAGCCCCTCATGCCAGGTCTCATCCCCGGGTGCGAACCGCCTTTGATAGAGGGGGTGGGATGGATGGGCCTGGGGCGTGCAGATAAGGCACAGGAAGACTGCTGAATGGAGACACACTTATGTGGATTGCAGGGGGGCGGCCTGTTTCAAGGGGAGGCCTGGCTGGAGACACGGGGTCTGAGGAGGCCATGTGAGCGATGGCCCCTGGGCGTGGGATACCTTTTGAAGTATACATGTAGTTTGGCACCTTGGCCGTTTGCGCCTGTCACAGTCCCCCATGCCAGGTCTCATCCCCGGGTGCGAACCGCCTTTGATAGAGGGGGTGGGATGGATGGGCCTGGGGCGTGCAGATAAGGCACAGGAAGACTGCTGAATGGAGACACACTTATGTGGATTGCAGGGGGGCGGCCTGCTTCAAGGGGAGGCCTGGCTGGAGACACGGGGTCTGAGGAGGCCATGTGACCGATGGCCCCTTGGCGTGGGACACCTTTTGAAGTGTACATGCTGTTTGGCACCTTGGCCGTTTGCGCCTGTCACAGCCCCCCATGCCAGCGCTCATCCCCGGGTGCGAACCACCTTTGATAGAGGGGGTGGGATGGATGGGCCTGGGGCGTGCAGATAAGGCACAGGAAGACTGCTGAATGGAGACACACTTATGTGGATTGCAGGGGGGCGGCCTGCTTCAAGGGGAGGCCTGGCTGGAGACACGGGGTCTGAGGAGGCCATGTGACCGATGGCCCCTTGGCGTGGGACACCTTTTGAAGTGTACATGTAGTTTGGCACCTTGGCCTTTCGCGCCCCTGACAGCCCCCCATGCCTGCGCGCATCCACCGGCGCGAACCGCCTTTATATCAATATATAGTATATCGCCTTTATATCAATGATAGTATATCGTTGCTTATCAATAACAAATGCCACATACAGGAGATTCTTGTGAGCACAGACCCACACTTCAACCGGTGTATTATAGTGGTCAAGACCCTAAGGCCTGTATAATCCAATGGTAATTGTTAGTATAGATATATGTGTGACTTTTATAGAGACATAACCTACTGAAAGACTTTGAACAAGTGTTATTTAGTGCATGCATTATCGAGAATAGGTTATGTTAGCTTAGATAGATAGTGACCACCCTGCTTCACAGCGACCAGACCTTCACCCATTCGGAGCACAGATGTCTGACGTCCATCCTTGAATGGAGACACACTTGATTCATTTAAAAAATGGAATAAACGTTGTTAAAATATATGTGGTGTGTTATTTTGTATCTTATTTTCATGACACAAAAATACAAGACTTTAAAGATTATACAGGTCAGGTTGCAGCACAGCGAGAGAAAATCCCCTGTACTGACCGCTGTCACTCGGGAACGTTTCGCTAATGACACGAACGGCACAAGCGGGTATCACTCTTCGAACGCGGTGTCCAAGCCTCCCGTGTAGCCGCCATGTAAAGGAACGATAGGCCACCAGCCTGTACCACCTGTGAAAAGGAATGAAACAAACTGTTTTTAAATGACCAAGATAAGTTTAATAAACGTTTGTTGTCAATGACAATTCTTGTAACTAATGGCATTCTGCACGGACAAATGCTATCTAGACAATGCACACTATTGAACGACTTACATGCGTTACAATGATATGTAGATGTAATTTTGGATATAGTAGAAGAACATGAAATAGGAGTGGCATAACAAGCAGAGTATACTTACTCGTTACTCGGATTACGAGGACGAGCAGTTGCGCGAAGTTCGTGCATAAGCACCATCATCATTCTCAACACGGCCCGTGTGAGGCAGGCTGCCCTGAAGTCTGGCAGCTCGGTGATGCATTGCGGTCGTGGCTCGCCTTCCGAAATGTAGGCCAGGCATCCCGAGTTTTCTCGGCAGCAGCAGTTCTCGTCCTCAGTTGGCATTAGCTCGCACCGATTGCATGTGCACCAGGTGGAGACGCTGTCCATTCGACTAGGCCCAGGCTCTTCATCTGTTGATTCGTCCTGCCAACTGCCGTCCGAATCCCCATCGTTTTCGCGTGCTTCCCTTTCCAGTAGTTCCTCCTCGGTATACTCGGGCTCGTACATGAAGGGCATTATTGTAGCCACTGTGTGGTAAACAGAGTAAAATAATTTACCGAGATGGTACAGGTGTTCACACGGGCTACAAGCGGCGAAGGTAGTTGACCAGCTGAAGCGCAGCGAATGTTGACATGAGACGTGCTTTGGCGATGGGAAATGGGCGGTACGACTCTGCTGATGACAGGCTCAGGGGCGGGGGAATTGATTTAGTGCCGCAAAAGCAGGTCAGCCAGGGCGATGGGGGAAAAGATAGGATTATCAGAAAATGGCGGCTCCCTGGTGCTTGTTTTTCGCATGCGTTTAATGGATGAAAACTCGGGTAAGGTCCATAGGAAAGTTTTCTAAAATCGAGCCACTTGGGCTTAAAAAAGCATCGCCGACCTGTAGGGACAATAAACATTTTTACTAGACCATGCCTTTTAAGAGTGTGAATGACAGATGGAACCAGAGATGGACTGCTTTGGAAACGTAAGAGACATTTTACCATTTGCTGAGGTCAAAGCCATCCCTTGGTCTTGCTTAAGAATTATCCCTTGTCTTGCTGCACTTGGGAAGGACTTTGATTTCTCGTTTTCATTTTTGTGACACCGATTCCAGTGCCATTATACCTTACGCCACCCTGAAACAAAAGGCAAAAATTAACCAGCCCTTTGGTAAGCCACAAACTAAAAATATAGGGCCCATATTTCTGTATATGTTCTGTGAGGAGCCAGGAATGAGACACGCACAGAGGGGATTCATGGTTTGAGCCACACACTTTTATTAAAATAAAGAGGTTGGGAAATTCCTCTCTGTCCCTATTTTAAGAGGTGTTTCCCTACCTAAAACGAAATGTCAAGCTGTCCAAAGCAAAGTGTCCTGTGTCCAAAGAACTATTATGGCCCTCACATTCTAAAAATCAACTCTAACATGAAAAGGAAAAATGTCTTTGGCCTTGAGTAGCATACAAATGTTCAAAAAAGGAAATGAGTAAATCCAACACAAAATGTTCCAGAAGGATAGAGTTCCTTGCTCCTTAGGCGGTTTCCTTCCCGTGGATTTCTCTTTAGTCTGTTTTATACTATTAAGAATATCAGTGCCTTAGGTTTCTCTTGATCAACAACACAATTGGTATACAAAACAACTTGGCTGTTAGTCTGTATCTTGGTAGGATACCTGATGTACACTCCTGCCAGGGGTTCTCTCCTCTTTGATATGTATTGGCTCAGCCTTTTTCCAGTACTGCTGTATCCTTATCAGGACTTCCTTAGGTGATTTATATTACACCCTATCCACATTCAACTTGACCTTGCCTGATATGCTTCCTTACCAGGACTATCTTGTATGAATATTTTTGCAGCTTGCATCTGCCTGGTATACTCACCATCCAGGGCTTTTCTCTTCTAACTTGAGTCTTCCTGGTATACTCTCTTGCCAGGGTTTTTCACTTGTGGCTTGAATCTGCCTCGTATTCTTTGCTGCCAGGGCTTTTCTCTTGTGACTTGAATTTGTGTGGTATACCCTCTTGCCAGGGGTTTTCTGTTGTAACTTGAATCTCCTGGTAATCTCTCTTGCCAGAGCCTTTCTCATATTTATATTCGTATAACTTGAATCTGCCTGGTATACTCTTCTGCCAGGGCTTTTCTCATATGTGCACTGCACATGCTTACAAACTTGATAGCCTCTTATGTTTATTCTGTTTTGCCATGACTCTGCCTGGCATACTATCCTGCCAGGGCATTTCACATAGGTGTACAGCATATACTTACAAACTTGACAGTCTTATATTTCCTTTGTTGTGTCTCTTTAAGTAATATTTACTTGTTTGCTCTTTCTCATGCACTTCATTCAATGTTATTTGCTTTCGGGAGGGTTGCAAATACACCCGGTGTCCCTGCTTCACTTGGGTGGACTCACCTGCTCTTGATGGCATGTATAGGTTCTCCCGCGGGAAGCCTGAGGCTCTTCAGCATTCTGGTCCCTCTCACCGCCTCTGCTTCGTGGCTTACCTGCCTCTCGCGGCTCCCGCTGTTCAGTTTGGTGTCTCTCCAGGTTCAGGTGGTGTGTAGGCTGCCTTTTGGTACCTGAGAACACTCTGAATCTTCTCGTCTGCTTCGGGCATCCTCGCAGAGTGCCGTCCTCTGCAGTCAGCTTCTCTCGGTTCCTTCAGACACCAAGAGAACTAGAGTTCTCCTGCCAGGGTCTCTCTGTCAGCTGGTCTGCCGGTTTAAATCTCCCGGCAGCTTGTCTTTTCCTGCAACAACTCGAGCGCAGCTTGTGCTCTTGGCCTCCATTGATCTTCATTACTCGGCTCATCTTCTTCGTTCCAATATTTTCGTATTGAGGAAAAAGGAAGGCCGCTCTTGATGACTTGTAAGAAAAATCTGGAAAAGGGTTTTCAGTAGTTTTGAAAGGCAAGTCAAGTTTTGATGACTTGTGTACAGAGTATGGAAACTTTACCTTCCTAGGTGGGTTGAGGGGAGGTGTGACAATATGCTATTAAGGCATGGGGAATTGATGGGGTATCCTCAAAAGAAAAAGGGGGATACCATGTCTCGTCTGAGGATGTCATGCCACACCCTTGGGGTTTGGCCCCCCTCTATCCCCCATGTGATCCTCCATGATATAGCCACACCCAGGGTCAGGATCAGGTAGCAGCTGCTGTCCCCCGGCCACATGAGGAGAGGTTGCTGCTGGGAAAGGAGTAATGACCCCGTCGGATTCATCACAGTTCTTACCTCCTATAGTTTAATTTGATTTATTTCTCTGAGAAAATATACAATTAAAAAACCTGTTAAGAGAGTTTTGTGTTGTGCCTTTTCTTGATCCATGGTCCCTTCATGACTCCCAAAATCTTAATCTCTTGCTTCGATGAAGTGACTTATGATGGACTCTATTGATATGCTGTTTACGATTTATAGGGTTTGCTTTTCATACATACATATTTGAATCGAATTTACTAGCTGGGTACCTGCCCAGCTAGTAGGGGCCAGCTCATTGCGGCTGTCTTGCTGCATTTCTTTACTGCATTTATAGGGGCGGTGCAAGGTTATGGTATTTTTTTTTTTAATTGTGGGGGTTGGAGAAAGGGTGAGAGGGGCATAGCAGGTGGGGTAGAAGGGGCTTGCCCCTATAAAAAAGCAGCAATAAATGCTGGTAAATGGCAGCAATGAGTTGTCCACCTAAGATTTGTACCAGATCCTTTGTTTTATGGTTTGTGACAGAAATAAACACACACAGTTGGCTACTTGAATGCCAATTAGAGATAATCAGGGCACAGATTCCCCCCAGGTGGGCACCTTTTGGTACCATGTCAATTGGCGCACCAGCCTCAATTTACATGTATTAAATGCAGTGCATGTTGTATGTTAGTGTATTGTCCTGGGCACACCGTTTATCAAATCTGGTGTTATAGCTATGCACTTGGGTTAGTAAAGTGCATAATACCATGGCTCCCTTTGGTATGGCAAATGATACTTACAATGTCTGGATGTTTAGCACAAGAGTGTTAACACTCAGGATGTCGTCCACCACTTTGAAACTTTAGTGCAGTGTAGGTATTAATGTAGCGGGCTACACGTTCAATAGGTGAGCTCGTTTTAGCCCATAGATGTTCTGGGGAATTTAAATACAGTGATTAGAGAACATTAAAACTTGGCCTTGGGATCTGCAGGTTTGGAGCAGTGGCAGCTCGTTTGTATGGACGGCGTGGGCGCCGCCAGCAGCACAGTCCATTATTTGCAGGGGGACTGTGCTGCCTGCGTCGGAGACCTTTGGGCAAAAAGACATCAAGCGCAATAAAAAGTCTTGCGAGGCGTAGGTAGTCTAGCCCCGCCACCTCTCAATATTGTGCTACTAGCAAGGGCGGCGCTTACAGGAGAGTATTTTCCTCTTCAGTAAGTCACTCTGCGTGAGGTGGGCCTTCCAGTCATGGAGTCAGCGTGCTGAAGTTGCG
Source organism: Ambystoma mexicanum (assembly GCF_040938575.1). NCBI lineage: Eukaryota > Metazoa > Chordata > Amphibia > Caudata > Ambystomatidae > Ambystoma > Ambystoma mexicanum. The sequence goes on along the minus strand of NC_090935.1, from coordinate 1,447,100,484 downwards.
ATCAGGAGGTATGTGTATTGTCAATGTGAATGTCAGGGGGCACAAATTCAAGTAGGAAGATATTAGCCATCCTTAAAAAGTAACTTGCCACCTCGATTCTATGCATGCACAAAACTCACAAGTTCTTACTCGCCAAGAGTCAATTATCGCTAGCCAAATTTTCCACCCTGTCTATATTGTGCAATCTTTATGTATGCAAATGGGGATGTCTGAGTGTGCATTTGTGAATGTGTCTGCTTGTGAACAAATGTTTGTAAGTATGCATAAAGGCAAGTTGTCCGAGTGCTGCTTGAATGTGCGGGTAAAAGAGTGTGTATGTTGTGCAAATGTATGCTGTGTGTTCATACTGTGGATATAAGTTGTATCTCAAACTGACATTTTAAATTCTGCCATTCAGTTTATTTAGGGCTTAACGTCCCATAATGCATTTGTAAGAGAAAACCCTAGACTTCTACAGTATATGTGTAGTAGATTAGCAGTGACTAGCCACATCAAAACTCTGGAAAAAATTAATTCAGAGATTCTCCAACTTTCTCATATTATTAATTTGAATAATTCTTATGTTGTATAAATGGAGAAAATAAACGGTTTGCTTCTTCAGTAGCAATTTGTTGGTGGACGATAATCCAGCAAAATCCACTTTAGGTATTTAACCAGATGTGAAACCAGGATATCATTCCAGACAATACTCTAGGTAGTTTGAGAAACCGAAGGGTATCCTCACTCCGACTCCCCCTGGATCCTCGTCTCAGGTGGCCATGGAGAGACCATCACTTTTGGATCCTGACCCTGGGGCCGGAGAAGCGAGGGAGTATCACCTGGGTTGAGGGTCATTGGGGATTGGAAGTGGGGGGCTCCCAGGCGACACATGTATCCCCCTTTTGCCATTGAAGACCAACATAATCCTCCCCCAGCCTTTATAGGCTATTGTAACGTCTCTTACCTTTTTTCCCCACCTTTTACCTCTGACGGTACTGTGACAAAGAAGAAGCAACTAGGAGTGATGAACATTAAAACCGCATTTCACCACTCTAGCACTGGGACGAAGTAGATGCTTGTAGAGTGCTTTAAGGGTCAGGCATGTCCCTTTAATTATGGCCAGGCAAGCCCAATTGAAGATCCACACCTGCAACCTGCCAAGGGGCTACAAGTGTATAAAGGGAGAGCCAAGGAGCAGCAAAGGGAGCAACAGGGAGGCCTGTGTGGCAGAGACCAGTAGCGGACCCGAGGCAGCTGTGGTGGGACCTGAGTGGAAGCTAGGATGGCGGCTGGTGTACCAGAGACCTGTGGAAGCAGGTAGAAGCGGGGCTGTTAAGCCATTACAGGTATGTTAGTCTCTGTGTTAGAAGAGAGAGAGCAGCCAAAGCTGCAACCGAAGAAGGAAGAAGAAACTACGCTGTCCGCGCCACGCTGGAGTAGCAGAGCCAGCAGCGTGTGGAGGACCGCCTCCAGAATGCGAGCGGGGCTCGCCGACCTGAGAATCGGAAGAGGAGAAGCAGAGCCCCAGAGAGGAACACTGCAGACCGATGAGTGTCAGGGAAAGTCAGTAAGCACCGTGGCGTTATTAGCATGCTACGCATAGGCAATTAAGTGCTGTAGGCACTTATTGAATACCGAACAGAATGAAACTTTGGAGCAAAGCGTAATTACATTTATTGAATACTGAACTGAATGAAACTTTGAAACAAAGCTGAATTACATATAATGAATATCAATCTGAGTGAAAACCTTGAAACAGAGTTAGAGTCGGTTCATTGTATGCGGAATTGAATACAACTTTATGAGCAAAGCTAATAACTTATGAAAAGCAAAAGAGAAAGCGCCCATTGGCAAGCAACTTACTTAAAAGAGCACAAGAGTGTAAGAAATGCAATAGAAAGTGGGGCATGAGAAAAACCACCACAAAGTGAATGTTATTGTTTGTTTGTTTATTTTATTTGTAATGCGCACCAGACCCAAGGGTATTACGGCGCAGAGGAAGGAAAAGAGGATTGTTCATCTTAGGTTTCATTGCTGTGCGTTACAATACAGAAAGATAATAAACAATAAACAATACTGGTCTATGTCATACAAATGAGCAAGTAGTAGCAGAGAACATCAAGCAACTGTTATATACAATATATACAATTATGTGCAGAAGAGGGCAGTAGTAAGTCAGTAAGCCAGTGAGGTAGAGGGTCAAGTGTCATGCTCCTTAATCCATTGGATAAGGTTGTATCTGAAGCGTGGGTAGGGCATGTCTTCTCTTAGAGAAGGTGGGAGTGAGTTCCAGTTTTGGGCAGCTTTGACCGGGAAGCTACTGCCACCAGTCTTCATACGTTTGAATCTGGCCACTTGAAGTAAATTGGTATTGGCTGTTCTGGAGGGGCGATTGGTGGATTGTCTCCGGAATTTGGATGTAAGGTATTCGGGGGCGGCCATATGTAAACATTTATGGGTTAAGGAAGCTGATTTGAGGGGAATTTTATCTTTAGTGGAGAGCCAGTTATTGGCTCTTCTAAAGTCAGATATGTGGGCTTTCTTGGGAATGTTGAGGGCTGCTCTCAAGGCATTGTTTTGTAGGATCTGCATCTTGTTGGTAATGCATTTATTGCAGCCTATGTAAAGGGCATTGCAATAATCCAGTTTGGATAAGACCAAAGCCCTTGCTAAGGTAATGCAGTTGGTGGGAGTGAGGAATGGCTTAGCTGCTCTGAATTAGTTTAAAAGTGTAGACGGTGGCCGAGGCCATGGAGTTTACTTGTTTCTTGAATGGCTCCTGGGATGATGTTGTTGTCTATAGTGAAGTTGGAGTAGAGGTGGCCTAATTTTTTGAGGTTCACTGTGGTGCCCAAGATCAGGAGTTCCTTTTTGTCATCATTCAGGCATAGTCCATGAGAGGCCATCCATGCCTGGATGATGAGATATACTTTGTTCACAAAGGCCAAATCCTTGTCATAATCTCCCGTCAACGGGATGAGGATCTGTGTATCATCTGCATAGTTAGTGTAGGTGATATCCAGGCCATCAAGATCATCGAAAAGGGGCTTCGTGAAGATGTTGTACAGAGTGGGCGAAACACATGAACCCTGAGGTACACCACACGTGATGGGAATAGGGTCTGCGGCTGCTGTAGGTGCGAAGACCCGCATAGTTCTATTATTTAAGAAGGATTGAATCCAGCCTACAGCTTCTTGTGAGAAGTGGGTGGCCGTGTCTAAGTGGTGGCAGAGTCTTGTGATCAACCAGGTCAAACGCCGCTGAGAGGTCGAGCAGCAGGAGTAGTGCTGTGTTGCCGTTGTCTCTCATGGTGTCTATTTGTGCTTTAAGGTCAATCCGTGTGGTTTCCGTAACGTGTTGCGATCTAAAACCTGACTGACATACTCCTAGGAGGTGGTTGCTTTCCAAGTATTGTTGAATTTGGAGGTACGCTACCTTGTCCAGAATTTTAAGCAAGAATGGCACTGTTGTGATGGGACGATAATTAGTAGGAATAGACGGGTCAAGTGTTTGTTTTTTTAAAAGTGGGAGGACCCAAGGCTGTTTCAAATTGTTGGGAACGGTACCGGTAGAGAATGAGGCATTTATGAGTTTGGTTATGAAAGGTGCAAGGTCCCTTGTGGCATCCTTTATAATTTGTGCAGGGCATGGGTCACCGTGGCAGTTAGAGGGTTTGAGGTTAAGATTACTTTTTCTACTTTTAGAGTAGATACTTTCTTGAAGTTGAAGAGGGGTTTGGGTAGTTCAGACATGGTGTGACGTTTGGTGTTCAAGGGCGCAGGGGCCGAGATATTGTTTGAGTTGGAAGCAAGGAGGGGAGATTCTTTTTTGTTGTTGATTTTGGCCTGTAGAGTCGTTATTTTATTAGCTGGGGCGTTCTGAATACTAGTACACCAGGATTTGTCCTTGATGCAGATGTCAGGGGCTTGGATAGGTGTTTCCAATTCTCTAATGATTGTGAATAGTTCTTTTGTATTGGAGTTAGCTTGGGAGATGCATGAATTTTATGATTCTTTTTTGGCAGTGATTATTCCTTTTTTGTATAAAGAAGCTAGGTTATTAAGTTTATTTTTATTAGTTTCAGAAGGGTCTAATCTCCATATCTGTTCACATTTACGTTTCTCAAGTCTGATGGCTTTTAGATGGGGAGAGAACCATAAGTTGATATGTTTTTTCTGTTTGCGTTTTCTGATTTTCAAGGGTGCTATGGTGTCCAAGGCGGATAACATTACCATGTTGTACTCTTCGACCAATGTAAGTTGGTCTGCAGAATCCGGGAGAGAGTTCAAGGTCGGGATGGTCAAAGGAATTAGTTTGTCAGCTGTTATGTTCTTTTTAATCCTGGTAGGAATAGCGGGAGCTATACTGATGGTGTGATAGGGGGCTATGACTTTGAGGGAGAAAGAGATCAGGTGGTGGTCAGACCAAGGCACCGGGTGTTATGGCATTAATAGACTTTACAAAGTGGTGTTCCGCAATCCAATCAAGGGTTCTGCCCTTAATGTGAGTGGAGCCTATTACCTTTTGAGCGAAGCCTAATTCCTCGATGGAATCATTAATCTGTGTGGCATTCGGATCTGAGGGATTTTTGTAGCTAAGATTGAAATCACCTAGAAGACTTGGTGAGGTATTTTTAAGATTGTCCGAAAGGATGTTAGTAAGATCTTCTTCAAAGGATCCTAAAGGGCCTGGAGGTCGGTCTGTAGATAAGATGGATGGATATGGTTTGAGTAGTTGAGATGGTTAATTTGGCGGTCAGGAGTTTGCAGGAATCTACCTTCAGTGGAGAAGCAAGTCTCAGAGCTAGGCTGGTTTTTGCAATTATAGCTAGGCCACCACCTGGAGAGGAAGTGCGGTCTATTCTTGAGAGGGAATAGTCCTCAGGAATAGCTAGCATAGTTGCTGGGCCTGCTGCTGAGTGCAGCCAGGATTCCGTAATGGCAAGGAAGTACATTTTTTCAGTGGTGATAAGGTCGACTATTTCTGTGGCATGTGCCACCAGAGACCGGGCATTTTATAAGGCTCCTTTTTAAACCTGGTAATGTAGGCTTAGTGGGGGGTATCATAGTATTATGGGGTATTGGGCAAGTGGTAGAGTCTCAAAAGAGTTGGCTGTTAAGCTGGAGTGGGTGTTGAGTATTAGTAGATTTGTGCGAAGAAGTTTTGGTGTTGGGCGGGGCACTTAGGTTTCTGGTCAGGTTATTAGAGCGGAGGGGTAAAGATTTAGCTGTGGGTTCGTAAATTTTAGGGAGTCTGGCGCGAAGTTTGAGGTTTCTTTGAGAAAGATTGCTTGGTCTGGTAATCATGTCCTTTATGTTTTTAGGAATGTTTGGGGGTGCCACAAACGCCACGGAGGGCAGAGTGTGAAGCATGTTGACATCTATTGAGATGAGTAGGTGTAGGATTGTCCTCAGTAGGACTGTATAGGTAACTGGCAAATACATAATTTATGTAGTGGTGGGTTGACTGGTGGTTGGGGGTACAATGTTTTTAAGGTCAGCTCAGGGGGGGCACTTGTGCCTCTATTAGGGTAGGCAGACAAATGGCAGCGCGATAATCACAACGCTATAGAGCAGGCAGGGGATGGCGTGGCAAACATGTGTGAGCAATTTAGCAGCAAAAGGTTTGCTTGAATGCCAAATCACAATTCGGGCTAAAATACAATGTACCAGCATGTAGCAGCAATGAATGTTGCTGCGTTTCGCAGATACATTTCTTCAACCAATGGCGAAGAAAATGGTCTCTTTTGTATTAGATACCACCCAGATTATTTCGGAAGTGGAAGGTTTGAACTTTGACCCAATAACCGAGATCTTGGTAGGCCTTGATTTAGTGGCCTTATATACGAGTATTCCCCAACAAGCATCCTTGGATGTGCTGGGGGAGAAATTACTAAGAGACCACATTTTGAGGAGTACCCAAGTATCGTTTATTCTGTGGTGCACGGAGATGGCGCTAATGGAGAGCTATTTCCACTTTAATGGGGAATTCTTTAAACAGGTTCAAGGCACGGCTATGGGCGCCATCCTGGCCCCGAGCGTAGCCAATCTGTATATGAAGGGCTTCGAGACAAACATTATCATGGACGCAACTAAGCCGTTCATCGGCCACATTAGAAAATGGCAGCGCTATATAGATGACATTTTTATCATCTGGACTGGTAATGAACAAACACTGGAACTATTCTTTGACTGGATTGACCTGCAGAACAGATTCCTATGTTTCACGCATCAACACAGTGTGAGAGTTCTTGACTTCTTAGACATTACCATCTCGGTCGACTCAGACACCAAGAAACTGTATGTTAAACCTTTTTAACAAACCAACAGACAGAAATGCTTTATTGCACTATTCCAGCCTTCACCCTGGAATATAGGGAACAATGAACAGTGAAAGACAAAGCCAAACAAATAGTGTTCGTGAACACTTATAGTCATCTTTCGAATGGAATCAAAAAAATCATTGGAAAAAAACTGGCATTTCCTAGAGAAAAGTCACCTACCTATTGCAAGACCCATTATAGCTTTCAAAAGGAGCCGGAATGTGAAAGAACATTTAACAAGAAATGGCGTGAGCAGAAAACCGACCAAACAGAAAACCTTACCTCAGCAATGGGGGTTCCAAGAGCTAAAAGAGCATGCCCAATGCGGTAAATGTACATGTTGCCCTTTTACATTTAGGAGCACAGCGGTTAACATCGGTCTAACAACACCATGGCGACACAATACCTTTACAAACTGCAACTCTAACATGGTTGTATATGCAGTATGGTGCCCGTGTAAAAAAATCTACGTGGGCAAAACGGACAGAAAGATTAAAATCCGAATTGGTGAGCATAGGAGCTGCATTAGAAACAAAATCCATAATGCCCCATTAGTAGAGCACTGGATCGAACAGCAACATTCTGTGGATGACCTAAGCTGGACCATCCTATACAAACAAAGGCCAGGCTTGAACAGCAATAAGGACAAAAGGAAATTGCTGTTAAAAGAACAACTAATTTTTCTCACCAATAGTATGGTTACAGGACTCAATGAAAAAATCGAATGGTGGGTGTAATAACGGAAGACATTCTGAATGCAGGAAACCAATGATCACGGAATTGCCACACTTTACGACCACTCCTTACCCACGTAGTGAATGCTTAATGGCTCAGTGCGAATGGTCTACAGCGAGACAGGTGATCCTGAAGCTACATCTCTACTGATCATCTGCGAGCCGTGTAACACCAGACGCGAATATGGTAGTAACTTGCCGAAAGTAAACGGCTTATGATTGGCGGGTTACCAACTAGCTGATAGCGCACATGCGTGAGATTGGAACACAAGCATTTAAACTCCAGGATTTGCGTGAAAGGAACCAAAGATTTCCCGTAGTGGCCCGTGCAGAGAGGAATCAGAAAAAACAGACATCAGAAGGAAGCGGAACCCAGATCCCTACTTGAACGGTGAGAACCATCAGGGTCTAATCAGTTGTTAGCGTTTCGAGAAGTAAACACGTTCGTTTTAAACGATGTACTGCTTGACCAACACTGGGCAGGGAATGGGGTAAATCTTATTTCAGAGAAACCCACACACCTGTAAAGCAATATAGACATGCTGCCTGCTATACGCCCTGTAGCGGCAACTGGTAAACTTTTTACATAATAGCGGGTACGTCGGAGATGATGTTGTCTCTTTATTTACAGAGACCCGTTTGGTCTTTAAGAAAACCGGGAGCAGCAGTACGGGCAATAGCGAGACCAGAGGGAATTCACCTCAGCTCCCGAAAGGGTTACGGTTCATAGAGCACAGCCGCATAATCCTCCACCATGTCCGGGCAGGAAAGGAGATAGAACCGACAACGTAGGTTACCGACTACATGAGAACAATACAAATCAGCTTCTCTATCCCATGATGTGATCCAGAGGAGTTAACCAATTGATAACTGGATGTTTGGATTCATCCCCTTAGTGATTCACGGGACGTACCGAGGTTGGATAAGAGAAACACGAGAATCCATGATAAAAAAGAAAGTGACGTTGTTTAGACAGCTTTTGGGAAACCCGTGAAGAGGCCAGCAGTGCTAACACTGTAGGAAAACTTGCGAATGTGTCGCTAATGGGCTCTTCTTTTATCTCCCCATATCTCTTCCCCTGAATCTCTCTAGCTAACAGTGACTTCTTTCCCGGTGAGATTCGAGATGGCTCTTTTCCACTCTTTGATCACTGACACACAACGTAGAGACCCTGCGCATACGAAGCAGTCCACATCCACTGCACCTTACCGTGAGTGCACCAGAACCTTGCGTCCAAGTCCACGGGCGAGAATAATAGAAGCTTGGACATTGCTTAGGAGAGACTTCTTATTAGCCTTGAGACTTGACCAATAGATCTAGGAAGAGGAAGAATTGTACTTGATGCAGGAAGATTTGCCTTACTGTATAAAATATGTGATTAGACTCTGAATCAAGATTTCTATTATTAATCAACAGTCGTCATATAATGGAGCAGCGTGAGTAGGTTATTGACACTCCTTTTTTATGTTTATTGCTCCTTGATAGTTGGAGATTTTCGTCCGGGTCATTCAACCTAAAGGGGATTAAAACCCTGTGGAGACAGAATACCACTGCAACTCCTACAAGAATTCTCTAAAAGAAATGTTCTTGATTGAAAAATCTCTTTGTTTTTAAATATTGAGCTATACTGTTAGATGTTGCATGTCCTACTAACCCCTCTCACAAGCCCCTGAAGAATTTCCGGGTATTTGATACGAGACACCAACCGTGGAAAGAAACATGTCGCGCACAGTTTGTGGTTGTGAAATTAAATTTTGAAAGTGAATGAAGAAAGAAAGAATGAATGGAATGTGATTGAGTGAGTTGTGTTTAATGAGGTATGGCCCAGTGTGATTATTAGCACAGCACAATACACTTTAACGGACAAGTATCTGAACTAACATACTTACCTGTTAAAGGGGGTTAACACATGCAGACAAAATAGTGTACGTGTCTTCCTCATCTTGTTCATAGAAGACAGAACAGGCACTTTAGCATTGCGAGTATGTATTTGATAAATAAAATGTGTATTTTTCTATAAACTTGCTGTCATGCAACGTTTTTTCCAGTACCATAAGTGAATATGGTCTTGTAATGGAATCCACCTAGATAAGGTAGCAATCCTAATCACAAGCTTTGCGTTTCAATTTGTCAAGGGTTGATCCCTTTAGTTTAAGGGGATGCTTGTGGTTGATAACCCTTAATCTCCTTTTGTTGGATCATGAATGAATACAGTACAGCAAGGTCAAAGGCTGACAAGAAGTGTGTAACACATTGTGGCAAAGCCAAGAGGCTAGCCAGGAGAATCCAGGAGGTTGTGAAAGTGCACACAGAGCCAAGAGGATGACAAATAGAAACAAGTAAGGGTTCCTGGTTGCGCAACCTGTGATGGATGGACCCTGTGATCTGACAACTGCGCGTAGACCAGGGAGCCCTAAATGGTGAAAGCCAAACAATGTGAAATAAACCAAGAAGGAGCATTATGAGTAAACTGGTAAAACATACCAGAAGGAAGGTCAAGTGGACGTAGATTTGTGTTGAACTTTGAAATACTGAATCCTTAATATAAGTTGCTGCTTTGAAATCTTGGGGAAGGGAACCCTGAGAGTTGATGAACTGCAAATCCTGTCTTGAGGACAGTGCCTCAGAACCGCTTTGTTTTGTAAACTGTGTTGCTTTGAACTTGGGGAAGGAAACCCCGAGGATTGTGCGGAACTGTATTGCCTTGAACTCGGAAAAGTAATCTTGAGACTTTTGTGGAACTTTCTTGAACTTGGGGAAGGGGACCTGAAGAGCAACCTAAGAGCTGGAAGAAGCTCAGAACTTTAGGTTGATCACCATTTATTTCATTATTGATACCCTACACATTGTTTAGCTTTAGTTGTGAGGGCAAGGATAGGCTTTGGAAACAGACAGACATTTAAGTTGAACTCTTTGACTCAGACTTTCCTTAGTTTTGTTCAGGTGGGGAAATCCCACCTTAGCATAGGGCAAGATAGGCCTACCATCCTGACATTTGATTTAATAAACCATTTTCTTTTGGAACTTTGAATCTGCTGTCTGTGTCTTGCTTCATGATGTCTTCACAGTAGGTATTCAAAACATGAGGTGCATGGTTCGTATTTTGGGGGACCTGGCTGCGGCTTCGCTCACACACTTATAGTGCCCAGAAGCCACTTTAGTTGCTCCTAGTTGATGAGTGCTTTAAGGGGGAACCAGCGATCTCAGGCTTTCACCGAACACAGAAAAGTTCTGATCACTCTAGATGTCTAATGCCTCTTTATTTTGCTTTTGTGCTGCTCTACCTCTCTGGGTAGAATTAATAATTATAATAATGTGTTGTGGATGTGCTGTACAATTGTTACTGGGTCCTCTACAAAAATGGTTTCCTTCCTGAAATGTGTTTAAAAAACAGTGATAGGATCAGACTACAAAGCATCTCTGTCTCTTAATCTGAGGACTGCAATTCTGTCCTTCGCCTAATGAAGGTTCATTGGGGATCACACCCTGCACTGCAAGAATAGATCAATACATTCCTGCGAATGGAGTGATGACATCCCTGGCTCCCATTGCCTCCCACTCCTCAACAGCACCCTTGCCGTCCACCCATTAGCCAGGCAAGGCTCTGCCCCATCCAACTCTGACCCACACACATGCCTCAAACCTTAAAACCATCTCCTCCGTGTTCGAATTTGCAGGAGTGGAGTGAACATAAAATGAAGTCAGCATCTTCTGGAGAAGTCTGTGCAAAAATAAAGTATTTGCATAAAAAGGCATATGTTCCTGCTGCACAGTAGTGTTTACACTCAGAAGAAAAAAAGCATTGGCGGGGAGGATCAATCCCACAGCCAATGTTCTTTCCATACTCAAACTGAAATGCCAATATCCCTTTATGCCTGGCAAGAAGTGATTTTTACAGAGCCCCAGGATGTTCAATATCTGCCTATACTCTACAGCCACTGGCCAACAATTGAAACGCTGTTGAGTTACCAACATAAGTTACAGTGTCTGGTGTAAGGAAGGTGGGGCAGGGGAGTGAACATGGATTAACATATTACAGGCCATCTAGTGCACTAGCAAGCAGGTGGCGGGGGTAATGACAAATAAGAGTCTAGGGCCTTTGTAGGGAAATACTATGTATCTAAAAAAATGCCTGAATTTGTAGATTACTATCCTGCGATGTGACCCAGGGCTACCAGTCCAATTTGGAGAACAAATGGAATCCCAGGTAACTGTAATCACTTACGCAGTGAGATGAGCAGCGGCAAGCCACACACGAGCCCCTGCCGTGTGTTTACAGAATCGACCCACCACAGTAAAATACTCTTTTTGACTGATTTTATTTCCACACATGAGAATAAAACAAGCATTGGTTGAAGACATGTGGCTGAACTTTGGATGTGTAAATGAATTGTACTTACTGATGCTCTTCCATGTATTAGGCAGATAGCATCATTTGTCTTGTAGGATGGATATCCCTAGGGGCAGTTTTAAATTCCATTTAATTTTAGGTTTTTTGGGACTCAACTGGTTCCCCCCATGCTAGCAGTGCTCTGCTCGAACACACATGCCACATGTTAAGTACCTACTGTCTAGTTTATTGATAACAACATGACATGATGAACACGTTTGTTGAACACTGTGGTCACTGATAGTAACTCTTGGTATGGTGCTAAAAGTAATGATTTTTATTTTTAAGTCTAGCCAAGTTTATCCCGCATAAAGTCATGTCATCAGCATTTAACCGAAGCCTTTGTTAAATGGCTGCAATAAGAAAACATGGAGAGCATCAGTGATGAGGCCGAGCAATGAGGTGCTAACCCTTCTTGAAGGACGAGGAGACACATGTTCGGGTCACCACTGCCTCCACCCCAATGTCAAATGCAAAGGGACCTTCATAGCGATTACTGAGGTTTTTAAGTATCCTGATCAACACTTTCTCTCCCCACCCGTTGGTTATGCAAACGCAGGTGGCCATGTGTCAGGAAGGGGACAGATGAGCAGCAGCTAGGTAAACATTTAGGGTAAGTGTTTATATCCGAGCAAATCACAGGAGTTGAGTGAACGATAAAATACTCAGACAAAACAAATGGTCACCAAATTAGGCTAATGGGCCAAACTTACCACTGTGAAGCACCATTTTCATGTGAACGCTTTCCCCAAACAAATATTGTGTACAAGTTAATTGACTGAGCAGTGGTGGCCAAGGGTAAAATCAATACATTTAGACTAATGGTGCTGGCCATATGCAGTATGAGACAACTGAAGAGGAAAAGGGAATGTGAAAAACAAAAGACAGACAGGTAGATTAAGAGAGGTGAAGGAGAGCCCAGAAGAAAGATAACCGAGTGCAGTGATGACACCTTGATGGGCTACACCAGTTTGGCCAGTCCAAAACAAAATGAACAAAGGGGAGCATAGGTGAAACAGAGCTCATTCCTGTGAAAAACAGCCCCACACGAAGATGCACCATTAACAAGAAGCGGGCGGATTAAAAATACATCATGCTTGTTATTAACAGTAAATCCCAGCATGGGGCACATGCAGTGTTCCCTTCTGGAACTAAACTTTGGACCATCACTTGTATTAGTTTGTTCAATCCACTGGCTACAGCCATATCATAAGTATTATCGGGCCTTTGTTAAATGGCTGAAATAAAAAAAAAAAAGAATACATCAGTGATGAGGCTTCAAATCAGCACGTTGCGGGTCCTCGCTTCCTCCGGCAAGTGTTCTCAACTGTTATCCAACAGCGCTCTAGCCATCGACCGTTATCTGCCTTCATGTGTGTTGTGGACAGGGCATGCGGTTGCATGGGCTTCAGCCCCTGCTGAATGACAAGTAGACCACTAGTGATGAAATACCAGACAGCGTCCCACACAGTTTTGTCTTTTATACTGGAGATACATTTGGGCCAAAGTAGTGGTGAGATGTGTTTATGTGATGAACGTTTTGAGGGGGGGGAGAGAGCAACATGCCCATGTAGCTCTCAAGTATATATATTTTGGTGGATAAGGAATCCTTGGTTAGGGTACTGTTCACACTTATATCAACGAATAAACATCACCAATAAAGTACACCTACAAGTCTCGAATTTTTTAACCATGGAAAGAAACCTTGATCAGTATAAAGTTAATTCTTTCAGTGCTTGAGTATATATACCTCCTGCAAACGATCAATAATTTTCAACACTGCAGCGTAAGTGAAGACTCTGACTACCGATCAGTGGTAATACCATATTAATCTAATCTTTGGGTGTATATGTCATTGTAGGAAATGCATCTGTAGGTTTTCTGATGCGTAAATGAATTGCCAGGTACAAGGATGATTTTCTTTTGCTCGTGTGTTAAGTCTGTCTTGTAGATAAAAGAAATACATAAGCGCCCCTGTTTTTTTATTTTGTTTTATGAATTTTCTATTGATTGAGTATATTTGTCCAAAATACATATGTTTGCTTTGAACTGACTTTCATGTATGCATTTAATTTTCCAGGCTTTCTACATCCCCATTCTTCAAGCCCTTAAAAATATATGAAAGCTAATTTTAACTAGGTATAAAACCAAAAACCTAGGCTAATTTTCTGCATCTGTAATTTAATTCTTTCTATTCCAGGCATCCGTTACCTTTGAAGATATTACTGCCTATTTTACTGAGGACGAGTGGAAGCTTTTACATGAGTGGCAGAAGGAACTTTATGAGAATGTGATTAAGGAAATTCAGCAAGCCGTCAATTCTCTGGGTAAAGATATATTGTATATTTTAAGTAAAGACCTTTATGAATTACCAGACATAATAACTCCTTTCAAGAGTGTCAAACCCTCGTGTTCATTTAAAATGTGATGTTTTCTGAATAAGTGCTCTAGTGATCAATCATTCAAATGGATTCTTTCTCCCCACTGATTCCTCATTGATGGTAAGCCTATCCCCAACACAGCTGATCACAGAAACATTTTCACTGCCAGGGGGCACAGCGCGGCTCTGTGTCGGCTCTGTCTGATGCCTCTACGTACCCCATGCTGGACACAACGTCAGGGCCATATTATAATGAGGCGCAGCTCCTCATGACCTCAGCTACTTTTTTCCACACTCTCTGTTCACTGATTAGAAAAAATTCGCTTAAAAACAAAAATGTTCTATGCCATACTGACTGTGGAAGACCTCGAGATTCAACCGCGTGCGGACTGTGGCCGACAGATGTTGGTTTTGGATTTGCACAGGATCTATCTTTGTTTGGGTGAACATCACTACACCTAGGTTTGTGAGTCGTGCCAGTCCATGCACCCAAAGACCCTCTGGGGAAAGAGCAGCAAAGCTCTTCACCTTCGTCCACAAGGCCAAGAGTGTGGAGCCGTGATCTTGTTTGAGGTCGCACAATGCAGAGTGCTGCCCCAAAAATCTGTCTCTATACAAAGAGCGAAAGGACAAGAAGAAGCAGCACTAGAAGAGTTACCTCTCCCTTGAGTGGTTTCTCTCCCCATCACTCTTCTTCATCCTGAAAGAGGAGCTACTAACTAACTGCAGGTTATAAATCCCCCCCCCCCCCCCCAGTCCTACGTTAAGGAGGAAAGGGAGGCATTTTGTCTGAAGGTGATGGACATCTTTGCCACTGTGCTGATGGCTTCGGCCTCAGTGAGGGTCCCACTGCATCTGTTGCAACCTGCAGAGCACCCGCGAGCGTTCGCTCCCACATGCTTTTTGGCTCAGGCCTGGATCCAATGCTAACCGAAGGGTCCAGGTGCCAGATGACCCCGCCTACGGGCGTTGCACTCCTGGCAAAGGGCAGACAGGGCGCGATCGACAACACCTTCCGCTTCCATTGCCAGCCCGCTATCGAGCTCCTTGTCAAAGAGAAAGTCGTCCAACCCGGCTAAACTGCGGGAGAAGCCAGAGAGAAGCCGCAGGCAGAGGACAAGAAGGCCGAGCTGCCCAAGAAGGCCCAGGCGGCACAGGAAAAGTCTTCGTCAACGATGGAGCTGGTGGCGGCTGCTCTCAAGAAAGCTAAAGGGGCTGACCCTGAGAAGTTAGCCGCCACAGCACTGAAGGTATCCCCCTATCCGAGGTGCAAGGCCGCCATGGTGACTTTGACAAGGTCTGCCGGCACTCCGGAGACGGAGACACCGTCTAGAACCCGGATCCAGTCCCTCGGTGTGAAAAAAGGGGGGGGGGGGAAGGCCCCGGATTAGTCCTAGGCTGTTGCCCAAGCCATGGAAATTTCAGGCACGGACAATAAGGACCTGGAGTCCTGCAGAGAGATGTGTCTCTGGACATCCTATCAACCCTCCACACCTTGGTGTCAGAGATTCAGAAGAGGATGCCGCAAAGGCCTGTTCCAACGGTCCCCCAGGCCTCTCACCAACCGCCGAAGAAGAAAAGGGAGCCCCATTCAACACCCCCATTTCAGCCTCCACATCCGCGATGGGCCCTCTCTTCCCCAGCAGACCCAGACACGGGTACGAGGATGGATAAGACCATGATGACCGACAACTATATCACCGGAGAATGGAACAACGCCACCTCATCCGGTGGGGATGGCCTAGGCTGTGGGTCCCCGCAGCCTAGGCCGTCCCCACAGGACGAGGTGGGGTTGTTCCATTCCATGATCAACAGAACCTCTGAGCTGTTCCAGCTTGTGCCTGAAGAAACCAGGAAGGAGGGTTTCCTGTACCAGAGGCACGAGGCCAATAGAAAGCCAATCATGGTGGTACCCCTCCTGGACGATGTGTGGGAGTTGGGCCTGACCCTCTTGAAGAACCCTCTTGCACAGCTCCAGCCAAGTGGGATAGGCTGGAGAAGAAGTACCGGCTACTGGAATCCGCACTCAAGTGCCTGAGGTCACAACAATCGCCGGATTCAGTGGTTTTGGCAGCCGCGAGGAAACTGTCATCTAACCCGTCCTAGTCGTCTTCAGTCAGTCTGGACAGCGAGGGTAAGAAGATGGATGCCATGGGGAGGAAAGTGATCTACACCGCAGCGTCCACCATCAAGGCGGCCAACGCACTGGCGATCCTACTATGTATGACAGGGAGCTGTGGTACAAGCTGGGTCCTATTTTGGAGTTCCTCCCGACAACAAGAAGATGAAGGCGATCGCCCACTTCCAGGATGGAGAGGCATCATCGGATCACGCCATCACAGTGGCGCTAGACGTTGCAGACACAGGGTTCCAGCAGATGGGGAACAAGGTCTGCCTTCGTCAGATGACGGCCACGAATTCACACCTATAGGTCCAAACAAAGGTACTGGACATGCCTTTCGAAGGAGATAACCTTTTCAGTAAGGTCATTGACGAGTCCCTTCAGCCTTCCAGATCTATGACCTAGGAAGCCCACAGAGGCTGTTCCCAAGCCTACGGTCGGTGGATAAGGACAGCGTCACAGTCGCCAGCAGGGCAGGGCGCCGAAGCAAACCTGAACCGGCCAAGACGTCAGGCCCCCACCCATGCACCCCGTGGGAGGCCGGCTGACAAGGTTTGTCAGCGAGTGGGAAAAGATCACCACCAACATATGGGTGCTGGATGCTCTTGCCCAAGGATATACCCTGGAATTTCAGCACAGGTGTCCACAGATCCCCCCGGTGGCCCGTCAGGAGCTGCACATCCCTCAGCTCTTGGCGGAGGTACAAGCCATGCTGCGAAAAGGGGCGATAGAGCTGGTTCCCCACCGACTCCGGCAGCTTTGGAATATATTCCACATACTTTTTGGTCAGGAAAAAGACAGGGTCTGTAGGCCCATTCTAGACCTACGATGTTTGAACAAGTACCTCAAATCTCAGAAATTCAGGTTGGTCACGCTGCAACACATGCTCGGCCAATTGGAAAGATAGGATTTCTTGACATCGCTGGTCCTGGAAGACGCCTACTTTCACATACCAATTCACAGGAAGCACCTAAAGTTTCTACACTTTGTAGTGCAGGGGCAGCACTACCAGTTCAAGGCCCTACCCTTAGGCTTTAAGTCGGCTCCTAGAGTGTTCACGAAGTGCCTGGCACCGGTGGCGGACCATCTGCGTCTATGGGGATACACGTATACCCATACCTCGACGACTGGCTCATCTGGGCCCGCTTGCGAGAGTTGGCCATCGTACACACACAGGCAGCCGTCAAGCTGCTGACGGATCTAGGATTCTCCAACAATTATCCAAAGTCCTGCTTGACACCATTGCAGAACGCGCTGTTCCTGGGAGCCAGACTCAATACAGTGTCCTGCCTGGCATTGACCTCGGAGAAGAGGGTAGCGGCCATTCAGGAGAAGGTGCAGCGGCTTTTGTCAATGAAAACAGCCACAGTGTGGACCATCAAGTCGTTGCTCGGCATGCTGTTGTCCTGCATCTACCTCATACAGCTATGCAGGTTACAGAGGCAACCTCTTCAAGAGTTCCTGGACGCTCGCTGGATACAAGTGTCCGGAAACTTTGCGGACAAGATCGCCCTGGACGACGAGTTCCGTCGGGCGATACGGTGGTGAGGCATCCGCTCCAGTATCGCCTGGGGCACGGGGTTCAGAACCCTCCATTCCAGGAAATAGTCACCACGGATGCTTCCCTGCAAGGCTGTGAAGCCCACACTGGGCGTCTGCATGCCAGAGGACTGTGGCTGCCGGAGGAGAAGGATCTCCATATCAACATCCTGGTGCTACAGGCAGTGTTCTGGGCCCTGAAGTCATGCCTTCCATCCCTGAAGGGCAAGGTGGTGAGGATCTTCACGGACAATACCACCACAATGTTCTACATCAGGAAACAGGGGGGCACTGGATCCCCAGCGCTATGCAGGCAAGCGCAGGACTTGTGGTGCTGGACCGTCAGACAAGACATGTTCTTCGTCCCCCTTCACCTACCGGGAGTCATGAACACCATTGTGGACTCCCTCAGCAGGGAGTGTGCTCCTGCCACGAGTGGGAACTTTGGCAGGACCAGGTGAACTGCATCTTCGCCAAGTGGGGCAGGCCCCAGATCGATCTGTTTGCGACGGTGGCAAACTCCAAATGCCATAAATTCACCAGCAGATTCCACCAACCGAGGAGCCTGGGGGACACGTTCTCCTTCCCATGGGAAGTGATGTCTCTGTATGGGTTTCCTCTGTTGCCTCTCCTGCTACGTGTAATCAACACACTCGGACACTGTCAGTGCAGGATGATGCTCATCGCCCGGTGCGGCCGAGGCAAATTTGGTACCTGCTCAGCCTGTCAGTGTTGCCTCCGGTCCCGGATCTTCTCACCAGAGAAGGAGGCGTAATCCTGCATCACAACCCAGGATCGCTCAACTTGAGGGCTTGGCTCCTGCAGCCCTAGAGTTTGGGATATATGAGTTGCCGACGAACTGCAGGGAGGTCTTTGCCAAGGCCAAGGCATCATCGACTTTTAAGTGGTACAGTCACAAGTGGAAGCGTTTCAGTACTTGGTGCCGGTCACCGAAGATTATCCCTCTGAGGGTCACGGAATCCTACCTCTCCTGATTGATTTGAGATTATTAATTTTGCTATGCATCCCTTATATATGTTTCTAAGCTGCATAATATAAACATAATGCAAATCAAAATCAACAAAACATAAAAACTCACCTTTAAATCCTCTCAATAATTCTAAAAAATATAGAACCCACATAGCGTTTGAAAAGATGGCCCTCATTACAAGCGAGTGTGTCCGGAACTAAGGTGCTGGTAACAATGTTACCGGCACCTTTTCCGGACCAGCTCACTCCGTAGGGGCTGTGAACTATACCGACTGGCAGTAAATTCACTGAAGCACTGTTCACAACGGTGCCGCTGCTTCAGTGTCCCCATTCCCATGGAGTCCTATGGGACTCCATGTGAATAAAAACTTACCGTTCTGCCATTGCCTGCAATATCCTGGTATTACTGGGCTAACCGGCAGCGGAAACGGTAAGCCGAGGTTGCCGGTAGGCCGCCGGTACTACTGGCAACCTCTTAATGAGGGCGATTCTCTCATATAGCTCCTATTTCTAACATACGAACACCTCATAATCCATCGAACAAAAACCCTGTCTCTACCTCACTGCCACTTCTCCACACCTCCTCCAACTCTGCCTCCACAGCCAATTTTCCCTGCCATTCAATTCTCCTTCCGCGTGCATACCCACTGCACCTTCTTCACAGAACTAGATGCCCAAGTGATGTGCCGTTCCCCAATTGCCAAATGCACAAAAAATGCCACCTGAACTCCAACCAAAAGAAAACCTCTGTCTTCCAGATCAATTTCTTCCATAAACGCATTGTGTGTCCAAGATCACACTAACAATGAAAAAAGGGATCCATTGTCTCTAACCAACTTTCCTCATGATTCTCTTCTCCAGGATCACTATAGTGATCCTTTCTCTTCCATTGTCCCTCAATATATAATATTCTCACCTACTCTTATCCAACAAAGAAACATACATTTCCTTCCCACATTTTAAAATAACGTGTGCCCATGGTGTACATGTTATAACCACTTATACCCATGCTGGCGGCTGTCTACCCCATCACTCACTTCCCTTTATTTGGAATGCTTGCTTACATGCTTGCACCAATAATCCTCATTTAAAGATATAACTACATTACTGAGTGCTGCATGTGTGAGTGATAGGGCAATTGAAACAGTGGGCAGCTGAGAAAAGGCAGACCTTTCCCCTTCCTGCATGCTCTGTGTTGCCTTAACCCACTTACCATGATATTCCACGGTTAGTCAATATATGCACTACATGGGGAAACTCTTCTGTTTAACTCAACTTTCAACCTTATCTCTTCTTACCTTCTATTCCCTCAATACAATCTCGGCTCCTTTGTCTAAAACATACAGAAATACTCTCACTACAACACTCACAGCATTCTAAATAATAATGTAACCTCTGAATTCCCACAAAACCACTGATGCAACGTCCAATATGTCTGCATAAGTGTGTTGCTATGAGTATATCTGTGTTTATGCATGTGTATGTTTTGGAGCAGTGACCTATCTTCATACTGCCCTTTTCTCCGTCATTTAAGGGTACTTATGCTAACAGTTTGTAATAATTAAAAAAATAGCCAAAAAATGATCACTGAAACATGACACCTATTTTCCAATTCCTTCCCTTTATGTTAAGCCATCAAAATAGGTGTGCACGTTCCCCAAAACACCCCTGTCATGCATGCCCTCTTCGGGCCAAGGTTAAAACATCCTGCCTTTAAGTTCCCAGTACCTGTCCCCCGTAGTACCTTTTTATTGATTTATTTTAATACTTCTATCAAAGCACCACACACCCAGCGGCCTCAGGGTGCACACTTCTAAATGTTTTCCTTATCTCTCTGAAATGACGGGCACATATTCTCTAGCAGAGTTTCCGTCCTCTGTGCAATCTCTATTTTACTAAAAGAAAATAAACCTTTCGCAAAAGCCTATCCTGCGGCACACCAAAAATACTATAATTCCCCCCACAATTATTTTCCCCAACTTTTAAACCCTTCAAAAATCACTCGCCTCATTCTTACTCAAACCACAATCGTCTATTCACTTTAATTATACTTCTCACTCTTACACAAAAGACAGCATATTATCGAAAAACCACAAGGCCGGACAAATCTTCGAACTCTCTCCTTCCCTCAAGCATAGGAGTGCAATGCTTTTCACTACAACACCGCTGCTCTCGCTCTCTTCATCACTAGCACAGCATTTTCTAATAAGATACTGTTTTTTCCTGACTACAGGAAGATACCCTCCACTACTTCGACTAACCAAGAAAAGCGAGTTAAAGGCTTTGTCCGCACAGTCTATACAGAATGAAGGGTGCCAAGGGTATACTCAAGGAAGGTATATACGGGTGCACTTACTATAAAGATGCCTCCTCACCCCTTGGTTGAGGGCTCCAGCCAACCAGACAAGCAAACTGAAGGGTTTACGGGCAACCCCCACAATGGATGTACTGGTGCAGGATACCACCTTGCAGCCCTAAAATAACAAACTAGGTAAAAATATATAGAAAAGACTTGCAACATGAGACGGTTCATTCATACTCCTAAGTAAAATCTCTCACTTTCATTCAATTCAATTAACCTCCTGAATCCAAACAAAACTCAGCCTCTCTGACGCCACACCCCCTTGTACAATCCCAGAAATTAAAAAAAATAACCTTATTTTCCGTCTTCCCCCTTGATTTTTCTGGCCAGAATGCACTCGCATAAAAAGAGATGTTCTCTGAAGCTTCCCATTGGTACCTTTTCAAAACCTGCCCGATTGGACTTGTTACACTCAGCAGCCGAGTGAGTAAATGGTTCTTCAAATAAATGTGGTGCCTGCAGTCCATTTCATTTGCTGTGCACAGAAAACATGCTCACTCTGCAGATAAGAGCCGCAGTTCAGAGAACAGAGACAACCAACAGCAGAAAGTCTGGACATCACGTCGCCGGTCACCAAATGGAAGGATGTAACTCGAGCATTCCAATGCAAAAGAACGGTTTCTGCGAAGAAACAAGTGCATTTTTGTCAGCAAAGCTAGTTTATTGCATGCTAATGACCAGGAGCGGCTGGTCAGTTCCTTTGAGCTGAAAACTAACCAGATTCTCTCTGAATGAGGTTAAAGTTTATATACTGTGAGGGGTCAGTAATGCGAGACAGACAACTGCTTGTGTTTTTCTCAAGATTAGACATTTTATTTAAAAAAAAATTGGCAAATAAATCCTTGCTATTCCTATTCTTTCAGGGGACTCCCTGCCTGGTCTAAAGGCTAAGCGAGTAACTCCTGAAATAAACAAACTGGCCCTCACACTAAACAACACAACATTCAAAGGAATTCATTAAACAACATAAAAGGCTCAACAATATTCAACCAGTATTTTGAATAACTTTCACCTGTCCTGGGTAAATCCCTTCGCTAGCGTTTTCCAAAGTTAATTCTCTAAATGTTCAAAGGGGAGAAAAAAGTCTTGCCCCAGTTCTTCTGTTTTCCAAGTCAACACACATCAACTGGTAACACTTCTTCAGCTTTCTGTTGAAAAGATCCCCTTCCAATTTCAGCCAAGAAAATAGTACCAGTGGTAATCCTAGACATCTTCTTTCTTTTTTTTAAAACTTTTATTTATTGGCAGGAAGTTGCGACAGGTACAACATGCATTTCGCAGAGACAGAAAGGTACTACAGTGTCACATTGGCACTAGACCTCTAAAATTGTTCGAGCAGTACACAGTGGGCGGGGGGGATTAAGCTGTCGGCCCGATAGAGCGTGCAGGGTTCAGGACTCAGGGGGCTCCAAGCAGGCTGGGCAAGGGGGTGGATCTCCACTCGACACTGCCTGTGTTATTCAGATAACTGCAAAACTCAGTTCACACATTTTTGGAGTGAGATGTCATGGGGAGGGAGCCAATGTATTTGTCTTCGCATGTTTGTGTACAAGTGAGGGATTTCAACCACATTTCGAATGTAGGGGGGGAGCGGCGCTTCCAACTTTGCAATATACATTTTTTGGCCACTATGGCGCTTATATTAAAAAACGTAGACATTTTTTTTGCATCGTCTCCAGACCATATTCCAAACAGCAAGGCTAGTGGGTCAAGGTCCACCGGGGTCCCAACTATCTCTGAGAGCACTTTCGTCACTTCCGTCCAAAATGGACCAAGCGCATTGCAGGACCAGAACATATGGATATGGTCTGCCCCTTCGGATATGCATTTCGGGCAGGTGGGAGTCACGGTGCATGTGAATTTCGCTACTTTATGTGGTGTGTAATATAATCTGTTGAGGAGTTTGTATTGTATGCACCTGAATCTAGCATAGAGGGAAAACTTTACGCGTGTGTGCACACATTTTGTTCCACATACCTTCAGTAATTTCTAATCCCAGCTCCACCGCCCATTCCTCCCGTGGTTTGAGGGATGCAGTTCCTGATTTTCCCAACAGCATTTTATACAGAGAGGATGTTATGCCCTTGCCGCCAGCCGAGTTGGCTATATATTGGATCTCGAGTGAGTCTGGGCGCTCGTCTGGATAGGAGGGCCACATTTCTCGGACTGCCGCTCTTAGTCTGAAGTATTGTAGCAGCTCTAGCGCCGAGTGCTCGGGGCGCCATGTCTGAGGGGTGATGAATTTACCATTTGGGTATAGCTCTGTTAATGCTCAATAGCCCAGGTCCAGGTGTGGGGGAGAGTCCCGGGAATTGCCAGATGGGGAGCCACATTATAGTATTGGCGATGCTCCGATCCAGAGTGTAATAGAGTGTTCCATGCCCTGATCGTGGTAGCCACAGGGTCCGCTGGGGCATCAGTTTGATACGTACGAGGCAGTATTATGGTCATGACGTTAGTTCTCTCTCCCACCAGTTTCTCTAGTTTCACATGTGGGGGAGGGTGCGAGTGTGCGTACCAATGTGTGGAGTGTTGGGCCTGTGCCGCAATCCAATACAGTGTTAAGTCTGGGGCCGCAAAGCCCCCCCTTTTCATAGGGAAGGGTCATATGTTGCCACTGCTTGCGGACCGCACCGGAGTGCCAGAGGAATTGCGCGCACGCCGAGTGGAACTTCTTGAAATATTGCTTCCCAGGCCATACCGGTGCATTGGCAAAGACATAGAGGAGCTTGGGGACCGATATCATTTTTATTAGGGATAGTTTGCCTGCGAGAGATAGTGGGAGGTTGCGCCATTGCTTCATTTTTGATTCTATGAGCTGCGCCGTAGTCTGCCAACAGGGAGGATTTGGATAGTGATACTTGAACCCCAAGATACTTAATGCCACCCCGGGGACCAGCGTAGGAGGAATTTGCATGACGGCTGCTGGGTTGCTGCCATAAGCGGAAATATTTGGAATCGTTAATGGTAAAGCCCGAGTATGTGCCTATTTTGGTTATGTCACGGATGATCGGGCCTAGATGTATGGATGGATTTCTGACATACAGGAGTACATCGTCAGCGTATAATGAAATGATTTCCGGCGTGTCTTGTAGGCATATACCCTTGCGGGTATGCCGATCCCTGACGTTGTTCGCCATGGGCTCAATGGCAAGTGCAAATAGAATAGGGGAGAACGGACAACCCTGACGGGTGCCCCTATGTAACGCAAAGGGGGAAGATGTCAGAGAATTTACCAGGACCTTGGCCATTGGTCCCGAATATAGCAGTTTTATGTAGGAGATCATATGTGGTCCCACCCCCATTTTCTCCACCTCTGCCCACATGTATTGCCAGGATACCATGCAAATGACTTCTGGGCGTCTAATGTGACCGCTACTGCGTCAGCCATCGGGTTAATTCTGGACATCACATTGAAAAGTCGGCGAATATTGAGGGCAGTTGAGCGGCCGGGGACAAATCGATTTGGTCCTGATGGACCAGATGGGGCATAATTGGGAGGAACCTGTTCGCTATTACCTTAGCAAAGATTTTCATGTCCGTGTTTATGAGCGATAAGGGCCTATAGGAACCGCATTCGTCTAGGGTTTTCCCCTGCTTGGGAAGGACAGTTATCAGGGCTTCTCTTAAGGATCGAGGGAGGGCGGCTAGGCGGAGTGACTCGGCCCAGACCTCGTGCAGTATGGGTGCCAGAATGATATGATATGATATGGCATTTGTAACGCGCCTATACACAAGTGTTTCAAGGCGCGACGAGGCAGGGAGGGGGGAAACAAGGGGAGGACAGACAACGATCCTACTAGGCTAGGTGTCATTCAGATTGCGCAAGTGCAGGGGTAGGGGGAAGGGAGAAGTGCAAGGGGAAGGGGAGGGGGGGGGAAGTGCAGTACAAGAAAAGGGCCTGCTGGTGGCAAGTGCAGGGTAAGTGCAGACAAATGCTGGGAAGGGGGGGCTGTAGGGATACAGAGACAGTCCCGCAGTGCAGGGGTTGCCAGGGAGGCAGTGCAAGTGGAGAGTGGCTGGGCCCAGGATCGCGGTCGGTGAGAGTGGCCCAGTTGCAGATTCAGTGCAGTTTCAGTGAAGAATTAGCAGGGGAGAGGGAGAGAGAAAGCAGAAGCAAAGAGGAAGGTTTTGAGGTGCTTCCGGAACCGGAGATGGTTCTCCTCAAATTTCAGGGAGGCAGGAAGGCTGTTCCAGAGAGAGGCCCCTGCCGCGGAGAGAGATCTAGCACCAGCTTGTTGCTTCGAGAAGCGGCTGAGCCTGAGGGAGTTGGAGACGGATGAGCGAAGGGCTCGGGAAGGAAGATATTTAGGAAGAGAGAGTTGAAGGTATTTAGGCCCCAGGCCCCAGAAGGCCTTGTGGACAATGCAGAGGGTTTTGAACTATATCCTCGCAGCCACTGGGAGCCAGTGTAGAGATTTCAGTCCTGGAGAGATACGGTCCCTGGGGTTGAGGCCAAGGACAAGTCTCGCAGTTCTGTTCTGGATGAGTTGCAGAGGGCGGAGAGTGGAGGCAGGCAGATTAAGATAGAGGCTATTACAGTAGTCCAGCTTTGAGAGAACCAGGGCTTGGGAGACAGTGAGCTTCTGGGGGAAGGAGAGGAAGGGAAGAACACCTCTGAGGAGGTGCAGCTGGTAGTGTGATTTCTTAGAGACGTCAGATATATGAGGAGAGAAGGAGAGTGTGGAGTCGAAGATGACCCCGAGGTTTTTTGCCTTGCAGGTAGGAGCAGGAAGAGGGCCAAGAGAGGCCGGCCAGAGAGCTGCAGGGAAGGAGGGAGTGGGTGTGCCGATGAGTAGAATCTCAGTCTTACTGGCATTAAGGCAGAGGTCATTGGCGGCACACCATTCCTGGATAGCAGACAGACAGTCAGAGATGAGGGAAGGAGAGGAGGAGGCCGAGGGTAGCCTGAAAATGAGCTGGGTATCATCCGCATAGCACTGAAAGTTGGGGCAGAGAGCGGCGATGCGGTGGGCAAGGAGTGCTAGATAATGGTTGAACAGCCAGGGAGAGAGATTGGATCCCTGGGGGACACCACAGGTGGAGAAAAAGATGTCAGAGAGGAAGGACCCCAGTTGGACCTGGGAGGGGACGATTGGAGAGGAAAGATGTCAGCCACCCCAGAGCCTGACCAGTGATACGCAGGTTATCACGGAGACGGTTGAGCAGGATGGCATGGTTGACAGTGTCAAAGGCAGAAGAGAGATCGAGCAGAATGAGAACACACGGAGTGTTGGAGTCGAGGTTCAAGAGCAAGTCCTCACGGATGTTCAGGAGAGCAGTTTCCGTGCTTCTGGCAGCTCTGAAGCCAGATTGATGGTCATGAAGACTACCAACAGATTCAGCATGGAGGTTAAGCTGGGAGATGGCCAGTTTCTCCAGGAGCTTGCCCAGGATGGGAGTGATGGAGATTGGGCGATAGTTAGCAGGGCAGGAGGGGTCAGAAGAGGGTTTCTTAAGAAGAGGGTGCACAAGGGAGTGCTTAAGGGGGGATGGGAAGACTCCAGAGGCGAAGGAGTGGTTGCAAAAGTCAGCCAGGGCAGGAGCCAGGGAGTTGATGTGGTCCTTGATAGTTTTGGAAGAACAGGGGTGAACCTGTTTAGATGAGACTTTCATAGATCGGACTTGTCTGGAAACCTCGTCAGCAGAAAAAAAGGGACAGGCAGAGAAGGAGGGAGAAGGGGTGGCTGCAGAAGGGCTAGAGGAAGAGCCGGGAAGAGAGGGAGGGAGGTGATAGGAGGAGAGTGAGGACAGGATGTCCTGAGTTTTAGAGATGAAGTGAGAGGCCAGTGCAGTGCAGGGGCCTGGGAGGGGACAGGAGAGGTAGAGACTGCAACAGGGTTGGCAAGCTCCTTGCAGATTTTAAAGAGTTCGGCCGAGTTGTTAGATGCCGCAGAGATGCGGCCTTGGATAAGGGCTCTCTTCTTGGTGAGAACGGAGAGACGGTATTGCCTTTGGAGCAGGCGGCAGGCCAGTTTGTCAGAGGATGAACATGAAGCACGCCATTTCCTCCCTGCCACCCTGCACTTGCGTTTTAGGGTGACGAGATCCGAGTCATACCAGGAGTTACATTTGGCTTTGGGCTTCAGGCGGATTCTCATGACGAGGGCAAGGATATCAAGAGTATCAGATATAGCAGGGTGGAGCATGGAGAGGGCTGTGTCAGGGTGGGAGTCAGCCGAAGGGGGGGGGGTGACAAGGTGTCAGCGAAAGCCTCAACTGACACGCGTTTCATGGGTCGGATGACCGAGAAGGTGGGTGGCAGTGATGAGGGTGGCTTTGCCTGTGGGTTAGGGAGGGTGAGGTGGGAGGATAGGAGAAAGTGATCACTCCAGGAGAGAGGAGTGGAGAGAGGGACAGAGAGGGGAAGGTCAGAAGAGATCAGAGCATCAAGAGTGTGCCCTGCAGAATGGGTAGGCCCAGACGGGAGAATAGAGAGTGAGAGAGAGTCGCAGAGGTCACAAAAGAGTCCCGTGGGGGGACAGGAGGCATCCAAGTGGATGTTGAAGTCACCAAGAATGAGGAGTTGAGTGGTTGAGGACAGGAGTGAGGAGGAGATGTCAGCCCACTCGGAGAGGAAGGAGGAGATTTAACCAGGTGGCCGATAGATAGTAGCCACGGTAAGGGAATGGCTAGGAGAGAGAGAGAGTCGGCAGACAAGACACTTAAAGGAGGAGTAGGTCTGCGTAGGAGTGACAGTGGCAGGAATCCACTCAGGGAAGATAAGGGCCACACCCCCCCCCCTGCACGGTTGGGCCTGGGCACGGAGAGGATCTTGTAACCGTCAGGTAGGAGTGTGTCAAAGCTGGTGACAGAGCTGGCTGTGAACCATGTCTCAGTGAGACTGAGGACGTCAAGGTCCAGTTCCTCAAGAAGGTGACAGATATCAGAGGAATGCTTGATTGCAGAGCGAGAGTTAAGAGTGGCAATGTCGAGAAGGTTGCCATCCTTGAAGGACTTCCGGGGAGGGGTACAGATCAGAGGTATGCCCTGCGGGAGGTGTAGAAGCGGGAGGTGAAGAAGGAGCATGAGAGGGCGCAGGGAGGGAGGGTAGGGGCAAGGTAGCCGAGGACAGAGGAGGAGGGACAGCAGGAGAGGAAAGGAAGTTGATGAGGCGTGGGTAGCATCTATCAAAGAGGTGAAGGTTGGCCTGAGGGCCTTGGGCCAAGACGGTCCCATTTAGCGTAGACATTAATGATGGCCTTAGAGGAGTGGAAGGAGGCCAAGAGGACATCCCAACGGGTGCCGCCATTAATGGGAGAAGAGGAGAAAGGAGAGAGCACAGAGACCATATGAAGGGTCCATAGGTCAGGCGAAGGCACGAAAAAGAGGATGTCAGTGAGAGTTTCCTTGGAGCAGGCACTAGTGTAGGTGTCAGCGATAGGGAGGCCTGGGTTGGAGACCAGGATGTCCTTTGTAAACTTTTTCCTACCAGATTTAGTGAGGAGAGCAGGATAGTCGATAGAGAAGCAGTTAGAGAAGATAGGCGAGATAGAGAGCACCATGGAGTAGGAGGGAGTGGCGGGGGGGAAGACAGACGATACAAGAGCACGCAGGCAGGAAGTGAGCGGCAAACCCAAGTTTACCACATTTCAGAACAGTAAAAAGCGTGTTAGGTACAGAGGCCACCTAAGTTTGAGAATCCTGCGAGGGGAGAAAACCCTATTTTACCACATTTTTTGTGGAACTCTTTTTTGCCACATGTTCTTGGTAGAACTCTGATGTGAGCCCATAGGGGCCCGGGCCCTTGCCCTTTGGGAGGTCTGAGATAACCTGGACTATAACTTCCAAGGTGAACGGGGCATCAAGTTGTTCTCTGGTGCTTTGGGAAATAAAGGTGATTGGGATACGTTCAAGCAGGTCATCCCTGTTGTGGGCTGTGTGTTCTTGCTGGGGGCCGTACAGATTGCGTAAAAGTCTGCGAATGTGTCAATTATACCCTGATCAGACCAGTGTCGTGTGTCTTGCCCGTCCATTATGCTATCTATACGGGTCTTGCCTCCCTCAGCGCGTACCAACCTGGCCAGGGTTTTTCCTGGTCTATCTCCCTCACCATACCTCTGCGCTGCTAGGAGCCAAGCATAGTACTGCACCTCGCTTAGGGCGTGAGATTCAAAGAGTTCAAGCTCAGCTCTGATCTTCGCCAAGGTTGCCGGGGTGGGTGTAGAGGCATGTTCTCATTCTAGTGCTTTGAGCTTAGTTTCGGAAGTGTGTAAGGCTTATGGCTTTTAGCACCGCAGCCTCCCTAGAGATGCACACCCCTCTAATGTATACTTTAAACACCTCCCAGCGGGTCCCTTCGGATGTGTCATGTCATTTGTGGCTATCCAAAAAGGTGTTTATATCTGATAGAATCTCGGCTTTGAAAACTGTGTCGCGCAGCGCCTCGGATTTGAAACGCCAGGCAGGGCGGGCGGGTGGACCAGGCCCCAGTTGGATCTGCATCACCACCGGGGAATGATCTGAGAGTGTGCACGCTAGTATCTTGACGTCTGCTATCCTACCCTGCTAGTATCTTGACGTCTGCTATCCTACCCACCCGACACCATAAACATATCTATTCTTGAAGAACTGTTGTGTACTGTTGAGTAGAAAGTATAATCTCTTACTTGAGGATGGAATGTACTCCACACGTCATATAGATTCAGGGACATCATATGTGTATAGAGTCGTTTGGTGGTACGGGACATGGCTCTGCGGATATTGCCTGTTCTATCAAGGACATTGTCTAGCATAAGGTTCGTATCCCCCCTCAATATGATGGGGACTTCCACATACCTCATGAGGAGTGTGGCCACCTCGTCAATAAATTCCGGGGAGTCAGTGTTCGGACAATACGAGTTTACATGCAAGCATTCCTCATTAGCCAGCGTACAGTGGAGGATCACGTATCTGTCCCCCGTGTCTATGTGGGACGTGTGGAGTGTACATTTTACTGATTTGTGGATCAGGGTCAACACTCCCCTGGATTGAGTGGACTATTGTGTATAGAACCCATTAAGGCCCAAGGACTGCGGCAAGTTTGATGCAAGGTGCCTCAGAGTGGTCGTCTCCTGCAGCAGGAGTATCTTGATTCCATGCCTCTGCGCATATGCAGTGATCCTGCGGCCCTTTGTGAAATTAGTTAACCCCCGAACATTCCACGTCATCATTTTAATGGACATGGGAGAAGTTTATGGGACATCCCAGTTGAAGGATCTGTCTTTGCCTTCCGCACTATGCGCTGCTACAGCGTGAACACGCCTCTTTTCAAAACCAGTCACCTCTTTCCTGCCCGTTTTTATGTAACATTCCCCAACATCTCCACCCCCCAGCCTCACCGCCCAATTTCAACTAGCAGTGTGATATTTCCCACTCATGGAGCGGACAATCGCGTGCCATCCCCAAATCGGCAACGCTCGACCAATAGCCCAGCAGGGGCTTAAACTCAAAAACTCCGCCTTAGAAGGGATTGCAGCTGCAGTGGGGGCTGCTGCTGCCGTGTGACCAACATTTGTTAATACTATTATGATGAAACATCATTTATCTTCGAACGGCTGATGACACATTAGGTTACAAGAGCAAACCTATCATTGAGACTCGAGATCTAACCAGATGAGGCCCAATCATGGTGCATACAGGTGAGGCAGGTCTGCCGGGGTTCTATCTCGGCGTGTAAAGCTACAGTAGAGCAGATCCAGAATGTTCTCCCCTTCCGTTGGTGATGCTCTTAAGGTGGTAGCGCAGGGGCACCGT
Organism: Ambystoma mexicanum; assembly: GCF_040938575.1. NCBI lineage: Eukaryota > Metazoa > Chordata > Amphibia > Caudata > Ambystomatidae > Ambystoma > Ambystoma mexicanum. The sequence continues at coordinate 1,447,069,931 of NC_090935.1, read as the reverse complement.
TGGCTCCAAGTGCCGTGGAGCAGAGGGAACACAGTGCGCAACTGGGGGGGGTAGCGGGTTGCACCCAGAAGGCAGACCATCATGAGAGTTGAGGGTACATTCGCCTTAGTCGTTGTCCATTAGTTCCTCCGCCGGTTCAATTAGCGGGATTTGCACTTCAATGAACTTGACTGCCTCATCAGGGACCGTGAAGAAGTAGAGTTTGTTGCGGTGAGTGAATTACAAGCGAGCAGGGAAAAGCATTGCATACTCGATTTTTCTATCTCTTAGCACTTTTTTCACTTTGCCGTCACTCCATCTGTACCCCCACAGAGAAGTCCAGGAAGATCCTAATGATTTGTGAGTCCAGCCTTAGTTCTCCTTTTTCCCTAGCCAAGCAGATTATGTGGTCTCTGTCTTTGTAGCTTAAGAGCTTCGCTATTATCGGTCTGGGAAAGTCACCCTGCTTGGGGCGGTGTGCCAGTGCGCTGTGCGCTGTGCATAGAACGGTGACAGCACAGGATTGTCTAGGAGGTCTTTGAGTAGTTTTTCAACCGCAAGTTCCATTCGTCCCTTGAGCGCCGATTCGGGAACACCCACTATACGAATGTTGTTTCTTCGCGACCTAGATTCTAGGTCATCGCACTTAGCTTTGACCTGCTTCATGTTGCGCACAGGCTCCGTGACCGTATTTTGTAGGGCATGGACTGCGTCCTCATTGGTTACAATTCTGTTTTCTGCCTCAGTGATTCTGGCCCCACGTTGGTCTAATTTGGATTTTAGCGAGGCCACATTTGCGTTGATATCATCGAGTTTCTCATGAAAGGCTGCGAAGTTTTTTGCCATGGATTCCATCATTGTTGTTAGGTCAGGCTGAGGAGGATCCGACGGCATGTCCACCTCTTCAAGTCCTGCGACGGAGGGGCCCCGCTCCGGTCTGGGCCCCACCTTGGCAAACTTGTCCATCGCTCCAACCTTGTTGGCCCCCCGTGATCTGTTAGACATTGCAGTGATGGGAGTGGCGCCTCACTGGGCAGGTCTGTTGGTGACCGTGGGTCAAGAGATCCCCTGTAAGAGTGGCAGTGAGCCTCTGACTACGATGCCTAGGTGGTCCAGGCCTGGCAATATGTGTTGCTGCCTCTGCCGGAGGGGAGCGCACATATGTGGCAGGGTGAGAAGAGTGTGGTCACAGTGGGTGGCGAAGTGGGCCGTATTTTAAGAAGTCCAGCGGATGGATTGTGGTGGCAGCGGACTCGGTGGCTGGGGCAGGGCCGAGGAGCGCCAAGCGACCACCAGTGTCCAGTATGTCTCTTCATGTCTCTTTATAGCTTTGTGGACGTGCAGAGCTGAGTGTTGTTGATGGGGTGGGATTGAGGGAGCTGCTTAATGACCAGGCGGATATGTCCTAACGCTCCCGGTATGTATGGCTGAGCGGGCGAAGCACCCTTTTTCCCAGCCCCACCTTGCAGGAATGAATCTTCAGGGGAGGCTACCAGCGCTCCAGGGGGCTGTATTTACAGGTGAGGGGCAGCCCAGCAGTCTGTTGTTCAGAGGTACGTCCCAATAGGCCCACTGGGTAGGCTGGCGTGTGTTTGGGGTGTGGGTGGCAGGCAAGAGTATCAAGATTTTGCCATGCGCTCCAGCAGCGCTTTTCGGGTGCCGGGCCTGCTGCTCCAGGGAGGACTGGGGGGAGGGGAGGCGCGTGAAAGTCTCAAGTTTGTGGTGTTCCCCTGCCGGCTCAGTTCGGAGTGCAGGGGGCCGGGAGAGGGTGACCGCCGCGGCACCCCGGCAGGCCAGCAAGAAAAGGAAAGGGGGGAGGCGGGAGATCCCGCAGTTCCACCGTGGTCATCATGTCCCGCAGAGGCCGCCCCCGCTAGGCTGCAGGCTGCAGCGGGAACACCCGCTCTCACTTCCCCTTGGGGGGCACCTACCGTTGCCACCCGCAGTCGGCTGAGGCCCGCACCAGCAAAGCAGGAGGGTGGTGGCCGATGATTTGCCCTCAGGCCGCGGCCTCGCCGTCTGGATCCAAGTTCCCCCGCAGCACTGCCGCTCCCCCGTGCAGGTCCAGAGGGATCGCAGGCAGTGTTTCATGCTGCAGCAGGTCAGCACAGGCCGGGGCTGCAGCGGCCGTTCCGAGCGCTGCCAGTCCAGGACGCAGGCACAGCCTTGCGCAGCGGACAGCGCAGACAGTCGTATCTCGGGACCGCATGAGCGTTTCTCCTCGGTTTTTTGCCCGTGTGTGCCCCGCAGTCTCAGGATACAGTGGATCAGGTTTTCAGGGCTCCCTGATGCAGGATTCAGCCGTTGCTCACGTATTGCGGTCAGTGGGCCACGGAGCTCCTAGGCTAGGCAGCCATTTCGTCAGCTGCTCAACAGCGCCCCCAGACATCTTCTTTCTAAGATTAATTGCCATACTTTAAAGCTTAGGTTAACAACTTCTTCTTCTGTGACTTTACAATTGGTTAGGACCTCTGCAGCACATTTGGTATAATTGCCAGGATGCTTCTCTTCGGGGTTGTTGCTTCTTTCCTCTTGACAACCACTCTTCTACTACTGTTACCGTGGGAACAGTCTCCCTTGTTCCACAGTATGCTACTACTTCAACCAACTTCAATTTGACATCCACTGACAGTTTATACACCACAAAGTTCAGATGCTTCTACTTCTTCTTCTACAACTTAATACTTCAGAATTATTTGGCATATAAAGACAAGACACTTTGACCTCTACAGGTAGCTAAGGCACTCTTCTTTCCTGTACTCCAAGAAAAGGGCAGCCTCTTTGCCTCTTCGGTCTGTCTTACTGCCACAAGTGTAACCTGCGTCCGCTCCAAGTCTGACTTTCTCTCAACTTCAGTAGTCTTCAGCATTACAGATTATCTTCTTCTGCGGTATTGCCACTCTTTCCGCTTCAGGTAACAATGCCACCCTTGTATCAAGTAACACTGGACCTTTAACAACCTTGCAGATCAGGTGTATAGATCTTAATAGGACTGGTTTCAATATGGAAAGGGTTCGCCTCTTGGCTTGGGTAATGCCTGTTCTTCTAGTCAGTACAACAACCTCTTGATTTAAAGAATACGTGTTCTGAATACTACAAGGTTCAGTCTTCAAAGGAAAAATAGATTTAAGCTCACACGACCACTCTTTAAGATAGATCTTTAACCTAAAGAGATACCAGTGATTGTATTTCTTATTCAATATCGCAGAGACATTTCCAGACTCCTTTAAGGAAATACAATTGGCCACACCCGACCTTCCTTTGATGCTGCATTCACTTGTTACACTTGTTTTCCAGAATGGTTTTTAATAGGCTTTCCCTTTTAATGAGAGACATGCCACCACTCCGGCAACAGTAATTTGTTCAACAATGAGAAATAGGCTTTTCTTCTTACTTGAACACTATTGCTCTCACTAATAATGTGTGTGTTAAGTTTCCATTATTAAAGGGAATTTCCACAATGATGAACAGTTTATACTTGCTTTTACTTCTGAGCTGGTAACAGTTACCAGCCAGGCTTGCTGAGTGAACCTGAACGCAGAGCTTCACTCGCCAGCTCCAGGAACTCTGCAGTTGCGAGCTGCTTCACTTTCCCGACTTCTTCAGCTGCTACTACTACATTGGGCACTCTTGGGACCCACACCCTTCTGCAGTATGGGTGTCTCCAGTCCGGCCACGCCATTTCGGAGTCTCCTTTAATTCTCAGTTCCTTGGCTTGCTTTCTGCTACGGCCCTTAGGCGTCAGCACGGTCAGGGCTCTGCAATCACAGCAACAAGGCACACCTGGGGAAAGCTCCACTCTCAGCACTTTTTCCTCAGTACAGCCACAGCAATGCATGGTTTGAGCCCTCAGGACCCTCTCAGAATTTGCAGGTGAAATCTATTGTATCCACACTCCTGCGTCCTTTCTGTGATCACACTTCCTCATGAATTGCCAGCCTCATTCTTTTATACTACTGCTAATACTGCCAGCCTTCCGACTCCTGCTCCAGTTCCTTCCTTCCTTCACTCTCCTGCTCTAGCCTTTTATGCCTCGCAGGTTTGGCAATTGGCTTCAGTTGTGAGCCATTGTTTTCTATTGCCTTACCCTTGCAAAGGCTGTTAGGATGAATTGTCTGACTACTACAGCTACATGCTTCTTTAGACCTCTTCTTCGTCTCAGTCTCTACAGGATCCTGGTACATGTAGTTTACTTCATCAAAGTCAGGGTTTTCTACTTCTTTTTTTTAATAAAATATTTTTTATTGTTTTGTAGGTACAAACAAACACAACAACGTAAGGTAGTTGACATTTGGTCACTACACTTAAATATTCAAACATTCAAACATCTAAACACACAGGTATACACTTCTTCCTGGCATCTGATTTATGTTTGCACATATTGTGAGGTTGTAACATCTGATATTACTTGAGTTCGTTTCGATGGCTTGTATCAGTTCACTGCTCGGCGCTCCGTGTCCCCATGGCTCTTCCTTGTTTGCCTTCAGTTGTCCTCCCATCTTTGCCATATCTTGGCCGCTTTCTTTGGGCATTCCCTTGTGGTGTACACTCTCGCTTCCATTGGGACACATATGTCCACGTCCGTTACCCATTTGGCATATTGTGGCGGTGTGGCTGAGCCCCATAATTGAGCTATATTTCTTTTTGCGAGAATAGTGGTCGTTGCAAACATGAGTTTTTCAAATCTGGATAGCTCTATATCCGCATCTATTCCCAGTATCAGGGGTTTTGGGTCCATCGGTATTTCGCGGCCAAGTACTGTTGACAGCCTATCGCAGCATTGTTGCCAAAAGTCCTGTATCCGCGGGCATTCCCATAAAATGTGGAAGGAGGTTACTCTCAGGTGGTGAGATCTTGGGCAGTTGGGGTCCGTCGCCCTTCCCCATTGGTACAAGGCCTCTCTGGGATAGTAAATCCTGTGTAGGATTTTAAGCTGGACCAGCCTGATTCTGGCTGAGATTGCTGATTCTCGGGGGTACATAAGTGCCACTGTCCAATTCTCTGCTTGTATTTGACCCACATCTCTTTCCCATTTCTCTTTAAGTTCTATGAGTTCCTTCGTGGCAAATGAATTGATGGCATTGTACATTGTGGATTTGTCCAATTCGTTCCATCACTATGTTCCTCTCGATCGGGGTGCATTCTGGTACATTTGGTAGGTCTATTTCGCTTGCAGTGAGTGCGTGTCTTATCTGTATGTAGTGGAAGTGCTCCGTGATGGCAAGATTGAATTCGTCTTTCAGGACTTGGAATGTCTTGATTTCTCCATCCTGTTACAAATCTTCTAGTGTCTGTATCCCCGCCTCCTCCCAGGCTACCCATTTGGGAATTTCTTTAAGTTCCGGGAGGTGTTTATTACACCACAGGGGTTGTTTCAATGTGATCTTCCCCTCCCATCCCAGGTATTTATGCACATCTATCCAAATTTGCGTTCTCTGAGCCACCATTGTGGGTGTGGCTTGTCGGGGTTTTTTTTTTTGATAGAGGCTTTCTAGCGGGGTGATTCCATGGTCCGTCTGGGTGTCTGCTCTGTTGTGTGGTATCATTGGATCGGCATGCAGGATATCATTCACCACTGACATTTGGGCTGCCCAGTAATACGTCTGTAGGTGTGGAAGTCCGATTCCTCCCTCCCATATTGAGCGCTGTAGGGTTTTAAGAGCAATTCATGGATGCCCCCCTCCCCATAGCAGTTTCCTGAGTGATTCATCTATTTTTTGGAATTCTATTTTGGGTATGTATAGCGGCGCGTTCTGGAGAACGTATATAAATCGGGGGAGGGCCAACATCTTGAATAGGGCGGCTCTTCCCAGTAGGGTGAGCGGAAGGGTCATCCAGTGCTTCACGTCATTTACGAATCTATCCCTTACTGGGTGCAGGTTTTCCCCTATATACTGTGTTAGGTCTGTTGAGATTTGTATCCCTAGATATCGGAACTGTTCTTTCTCAGTCTTAAATGGGCTGTTATCTAGAGTTGCTGCATCGAGAACCTTTATTGGAAAATCAGGGATTTATCATAGTTTACCCTTAACCCGCTAAAGGTTCCATATGTGTTTAGTATATTCGTTACAATGGGACAGGATACTGCTGGGTCACTGAGGTAGATTAGGAGATCATCTGCATATAAGGACACCTTGTCCTCCCAGTTCTGTGCCCATTGGAACCCTTTCCAATCCAGGGACTCTCTTAGCATTATCGCTAGTGGTTCAATTGCGAGTGCAAATTACATTGCATAGAGGGGACATCCCTGTCTGGTGCCCTTACCAAGTTCTATGGTTCGTGAGGACCAGCCGTTGACTCTAATTTCAGCTATCGAGGCATTGTATAGGAGTTTGACCCAGTTTGTGAATTGCTCCCCAAATCCCATTCTGCCCATGATGAGCCACAGGGCCTCCCAATGGACTGAATCGAAGGACTTCTCGAAGTCGATAGTTAGCAGGGCTAATGGGTCCTGTAGAGTGGGTGATCTTTCAATGGCAGAGTGTAGTCTGTGGATATTCATTCGCGTGGATCTTTGTGGCATGAAGCCGCATTGGTCCGGGTGGACCAGGGAGGGTATCACTGTTTGCAATCTGTTGGCCAGTATTTTTGCCAGTATTTTGGCTTTGGTGTTAATAAGAGAGATTGGGCGATACGAGCTGCATGCGTCTGGAGGTTTGCCTTCTTTGTGTATCACTACGATGTTGGCTTTCCTTAGGTCCAGTGGTAGGATGCCCTTTTCCTTTTCCTGTAAGAACATTGTAAGCATATGTGGCGGCACTTCTCCGGTGCCAATTTTCTTCCATATTTCTACTGGAAGGCCATTGGGCCCTGGGGTTTTCCCATTCTGAAGCTGGGAGATGGCTATCGTCAATTCCTCCTCCGTTATTGCGGCTTCAAGATTCAGCCTCTGGATTTCATTCAGTGCTGGGATGGTCGCTGTGTCCAATATGGTGGGGTCCAGCGGAATCGTCGGTGAGGCGTATAGACTTTCATCGTAGGACGCAAAGGCCTCCGCTATGCCGGAGTACGTTGAGACCCATTTAGTGTTTGTGATGGCTATCCGACGTACCTGGAGGTGGCTTTCCTCTCTCCTTTCCAGCCATGCCAGCATTTTGCTGGCTTTGTCTCCTGTTTCATATATCCTTGCACATGTAGTTCTGTGCGCCTGTTTTGCGCATGTCAGCGCCACGTTGTATAGTTGTTTTTGTGCCACTTGTAGAGATGTGTTGTCATCTGCCGTTCCTGAGCTTAAGAGGTTCTCCTCAGCACGTTTCACATCTGCTTCTGCTTCTTCCACTTCTCGCCGGTGTGATTTTTTTGTGTGCAGAAGTCCAGCTCAGGATTTCACCCCTTAGAGTTGCCTTATATGCTTCCCATACTATTCCAGCATCGTCCACAGAGTCCTGATTTAGTTCAAAGTACGTTGCGGTCGCTTCTTGGATTTTCTCCGTCAGTTCTGGAAATCCTAGGTAGTATGCATTCAATCGCCACCTCAGTGGGGGTTGTGGTCTTTCTGTCTCGAGCAGCATCGTGAGTGGGGAGTGATCCGATATCCCTCAGGGCTGCAGAGTTGCCTCAACTACTTTGTGCACATTTACACCGGGTAGGAAGAAGTAGTCTATCCTGGACATGGACCCATGTGCCCCCGAGTGGAAAGAGAATTGTTTCTTGTCTGGATGTAGGTCCCCCCATGCGTCTTTCAGGCCCAGTGCTGATGCAAAGCTGGTCAGCTTGGTCGGTCTTGACGGATTCCTTCCTCTTTGATGTGTGCGATCCTCAGTGCTGCTCATCACCTCATTGAAGTCCCCGCCCATCACCAGTGTATCCGCTGGGTTGTTCGCTATTATCGGCGTGATTTCTTCAATTACGGGGCCATTAGTGCTGGGGGTGAATAGATCACCATTGTAGCTATGGTTTGGTTCCATAATGTGCCATGCATAAACACAAATCTGTCCCCGGGTCTTGAATTACCTTTGTTATGTCTATCGGGGTTCTTTTGTTTATCAGTATCAACACACCTCTCGAGCCCATGGAGAAGCATGCATGGATTGCTGTTCTGTACTAGGTTCTCTTGAAGAATTGGCAGTTCGTGCGCGCTAGGTGTGTTTCGGTAAGCATCACTATATACGGATCATGTCGATTTGATGTATTGTGTTACTAGTCTTCTCTTTATGCTATTTCCCAGGCCATTCACGTTCCATGTCATGAAGGCAAGCCTTTTTTCCCTATATCCAGCTGTAGCCATTGTTCACTGCGTTCCTTGCCATATGCAGGTGATTGAGTCTTGCCATCTTCAAGTATGTCATGTTCGAAGTGATCCTGATGGACCAGGTGTCATTTGGATACCTGTGTAACTCCCGGTTCCCCCTCCCCATACTCCTTCCCCAACTGAAGCATCTGTCGCCCATTAAACAAAACATTTGTGTACTCTAACTAATTTTGAGTGCTTAGGTCTCTTTGGTCTGAGTTTACTTCCGTATGCACTTGCTGCTGTGGGGGATCGTGTCGTGCTGGTCCGTGGGTCGCCAGCATTTAATTTCGGGATGCTGTTTTTGCTGGGTAGGTTACGTTTCATCTATTGTTGTAGTTATTCATCTTCTCTCTGGGGTATCCCTCCCTGTTCTTGGTGGTCTGGTCCATCTGGTGGTTCATTTCGGCGTGACCTGTTCCTTCTTGTTTCGTGCCGTCTCTGTGGATTCCATTCCCCCTTCAGATTTCTTTCAGCCCAGGTCCATGCCTCTCTGGGGTCAGTAAAGTGTATTGTGGTGCCGTTGTGATATATCTTCAATTGCGCAGGGAATAGGAGGCCATATTTTATGTTTAGTGTCTGTAGACGCTTTTTTAGGGGGTCAAAGGACTGCCTCATCTTCTGCACTTCCCTGGTGAAGTCTGGAAAGAAACCAATCCTGGAGCCGTTGTATGTTATCTCTCCTTTTGATCTGACCATCTGCAGCACTGCATCCTGATCTCTGTAGTTAAGGATCTTTGCTACTACAGTTCTTGGTTGTTTTCCAGGTATTGGGATGCCTGTTGGAACTCGGTGTGCTCTTTCTATTGAGAATAGTGATGACAGGATCTTAGGGGCAAACAAGTCGACAATCCATTGTTCCAGGAAGAATTCCATGCTGTCTCCTTCAGCTTTTTCCGGCAGCCCAAGAATGCGGATGTTATTTCTTCTTGACCTGCCTTCTCCTTCCTCCACCCTGCTTTCCAGTACTTTAATACGTTCTAGCGCTCTGTTCATTTGCTGGCCCATACCTCTCAATTCGTCTTCTGCGACCGATATGCGGGTTTCGGCCTCTCCGGTGCGTGATGAGAGCTTCTGAAGGTCGTGCCTCAATAGGGAAACTTCTGTCGATATGCTGTCCATTTTGACTTCCATTGAGGTCCGTGAATTGGCAATGGCGGTCATCACGTCTCTCAAGGAGAGAGTTTCGTCGGGGTTGTGTATGTCTTCCGGTCTATCTGGTTCCGTTGGCGGAGGCAGGGTGGCAGTTGTGAATTGCTCCATAGTGCTCTGGTTGCCCACTTTCTTTGTTGTTGTCTTGTCTTTGCCCATTTTGTGCGCTGTTCGCCGGCTTATTATTGTGTGGGAAGCGGACTTTGATGTTCCGTTTCGTCTTATGTGGTGGTCCGTTCGGTATTAATTGTATTTGCTGGGAGGTTACTATCTCAGACGCGTGTTGTACTGTGTGGCTCCCTGTTCAGTATGTATCACCCTGCAGTGGGTGTCTTTGCTTGCTGGGCTGGCTATGGGATCTCAGCTTCCTTCTCCCCCTGTGTTGCAGTCACACGTGTTGCCTGGGGGGTGTCTCAGTCGATCACTCTGGGTGTGGGGCCTATCTCTTCCCCATTTGGTCAGTTCCAGGGTCTATTCAGCCTCTCTCGTCTCACCCTGGAGTCTTTAGTTTCTGTTCCTCTCAGGGTGCCATTTACCTTGGTGGCAGTTCGTTTTGATTTATTGGCTGTCTTTATGTCAGGGTCCGCCCTTTCACCCACTTCACTGTTTTGGGAGTCCCAGTGTGTTCACGGTGCCTTCAGTGTTAAGTCGCGTCCCCCTCCTTCCCTTCTCCTTACCTACGTGAGCTGTAGGATGTCAGCGGGCGCTCAACGATAAACGGAGCACCCGCGATTGATCGTTTCAGTTCGGGAGGCGGTGGTGCCGTGACGCCGCTCGTCTGCGCTCGAGGCTGCGACCTCCCGGTTCGTCTCCGCTCCCCGTGTCTTGGTGCAGTCGCTGAGCAGGGAGACAAGGGCTCACTCGTTCGTATCCGTGACGGGTCTGCTGGATCTGCGGGCAGGGACCCGCTATTCTCGTGTGGCCTTGTCCGCCTCTGCTGCTATCTTCTTGGATGTTGACGAGGCAAGCAGCTGGCAGGGGCTCACGCACGTCTCGTTGGGCTTCGATGCCCCGCTTTATCCACCTCCGGGGTAATCAGTTCGTGTTGAGCGTTCATTTCACTTAGCACACGGCGGCCATCTTGGGTTCTTGTTATCGCCGGCGCCCGTATTTTTGCTCGTAGATTTTCTCCGGATCTGATTCATGCACTGTTTTGAAACTTCAGGAGGTCCTAGCTGTAGTTGTCAGCTCTCATTTAATGCGTCTGGACGGCGTTTCTGTTTCAGCTATCCGCAGGATTTTGAAGGATTCTGCCGGCGGCCCGGGAGCTCAAAAGGATTACGACTCCATTTCGAGCCCGTTGGCCACGTCGACCAGGGTTTTCTACTTCTTGAGTATTATTAAGTGTAGATTTAATTCCTTTAGTTATTATAACAGAGGGGCTGTAGGTTTTAACTTTGCTAGAGGAAAAGGATTTAGAGAAGACAACATTGCCGCCATTCCTTGTAGTGTACCTTTTGTATTGAGGAGGGCATTTGATTTTAGGAACTAAAATAATTCTTTCCTTTGGTATAATATGCTTTGGTGTTACAACCTTAGGGTTTACCACCTTAGATTCCATAGGAGGTTGAGAGACATTAAATGACAGTAAGCCATAACCTCCTCTGGTACAGTGGTAAGAGTCTCCCTGTTAGAGGAAAAATACTGCATCTCATCCCACAGATGAACATGAAGTGGGCTTTGGCCCCACCCAGGTGATCATCCCGCAGTACAACATCCCCAGGGTTGGCATCAGGCAGCGTCTGCCTTCCCCTGGCCACCTCGGAGGAGACTTTACAACACCCAGTTAGACAATTTCCATAATCACAAATATTTTGTTACGTCATCCCCCAACCCTCCATTGGCTAACTCTAATAGAAGTAATTTTTATCTCCCTAGCTCTTAAACCTGTGAGAAATCTGAGGGAGGGTGTCCTCGCCCCCCTCTATATTGTCCCCCCAGGTGGCCAGGGAAAAGCAGTCGCTATCGGATTCTAACCCTGGGGGTTGATATGCGAGGCAGGATCACCTGGCTGGTTTAACAGCAGTCAAACATTGCTTGAACCCCAACCAGACTCAGGTGCCAGAATTCCAGTAAATGTTTGAGGCACAACAAGTTCTTGATCACAGAGATGGATGCCATTTGGATCCACATCGGGGGCTTCAAATCGTCTTACTCCCTGCCTATATCCCCCCCAATGGGCTATTTAATCCTAGGCCTACTTCTATCCCCTCTTGCACAGGAACACATCCTCAAAACATGCCTCAAAACACACCTCTGACACTGTTGACATCCTCTCGGCTACCAACATGTAAAATACCTACAGATACTGCCATTCCTAGGTATTTCTACACCTCCCTCAACAAGGGTACATCCCCAGAGGTCCTATAAACCGGCTTCTTCGCCCACGCCTGAAAAAATCCACCTTAATCCGGAAGACCTATCAAACTACTGGCCTATCGCTAGCTTCCCATTTATTGACAAGGTCATCGAGAAGGTAGTTGCTAACCAACTATTTACAAAAAACTAGCACCTCGGTCTGCTCCAGGATGGCATTGCCTTGAAAATCCCAAAACAGTGAGGCCGCTTTTATTTTTTTTAAATCTATTTTCGGGGATTTTTGCACTTTTATTAGCAATAAATGGGCGGGGGGTTGGGCTAGGGAATAGAATAAGGCTGGGGGATGTAGGTATGGTCTCCCCCCGCATTAAAAATAAATAAAGTGTACAAAATAAAAATGTGCAATTCTATTAAAACAAATTTGGCATTTTCGGCCTTGTTGTTTTAAATTTGTTATTTTCATGTAGATCCCTCCAGGATTACCAATCTGGGTGCCACCCCAAATACACCACTGAAATAGTCATCATCCAGGTGGCCGATGATGCTCTTGAGATTATTGATAAAGGAGACTTGTGCCTGCTAGTCCTCCTGGACCTCTCGGCTGCATTCCACACATTCGACCATCACACACTACTCACCCTTCTTGCACACAGAATGGGCTTCTCTGTTATTGTCCTGAAATGGTTCACATCCTACGTATCTGGCAGACACCAGGATGTCAATATAGGCTCCCTTAGATCAGAACACTGCCCTGTCACCTGTGGAGCTCCTCATGGTTCCATTCTCTCCCTGATCATCTTTAACTTCTATATGGATCGGCTGGCCTCACTCTTAGATGATCCCAACATAGTGATGCACCAGTGCACAGATGATACACAATTATACCTTCAGGTGAAGGGCCTGCAAGGTATTGCTCGGCTGTCCTCTTTGGCCCTCATTACGAGTAAGGAGGTAAGGTACAGCCCTTACCGGCATGGAGCAAATACCGTGTCCGTGCTGCCACAAGGCCGCTATTAGAGGGCGATTACGAGTTTGCGGGCACGAGCTTTGCACCATGCCGGTAACAACCTTTCCGCCCTGCCGTAAAAGGGCGAAAAATCGCCCTTACCGGCATTGCGCGAAGCGCAGATAGCTCCACCGCCATCCAAGCCATCGGCATTAGCAGTGATAAGCGGAACCGGAAGTAGCGTCATCGCACAGGAATGGGAAAGAGCACAGCGGCCATCTTTAAAAACACAATCCATTGCCATCCTCTGTAACCAGGAGCCATCTCACCACCACACCTCTACCACACCTCTACAACTACCTGCAACATATCACAATGCCCAAGGCACTCAAGAAAAGTGCAGAGCGCTTGCGCAAGGAGCGCTTCTCACCAGAGGAGTTGAACATGCTGGCTGAGACGCTGCAAGAACATGCGGATGTCGTCTTCTCCACCAACATGTCTCGACCTGCAGTGCAGCGGAAGAAGGAGATATGAGCGGAGGTGGCGCAGGAAGTGAGTGCCGTTGGCACCACCCCCGCACTCCTAAAGATGTCCGGAAGTGCTGGGACGACCTGCGCTTATGCGTGCGGAACATCCTCTCGGCCAACCGCAAGCAGGGAGTGGCAACAGGTGGAGGTCCGGACTCCCCCGTAAAGATGCAAACCTGGGAGGAGATCTATGCAAGCACCATTGGGATGGAGGCTATTGAGGGAGTGGGGGTATGGAGCGAGGAGCCCCGTCATCGGCTGATGCAGGTAGGTGTCCCAAATGAAACACTGCAAAGACCAACACGATGATGTCCCCCTGAACTGACAGTGCAATGATGGAAAGCAGGGTCCACCAGACACATATTTGCAAGACTGCCTACAGGCAGTGCACAGCACCATCTTGTCCACATGCATGATGCACCCCATATATGTCTCATCCCAGACGCATCCCTCCATCACCCACCCAAAAGCCAAGCAACCCGTATGTCACTACCCCAATGCGAATCAACTGCCATTCCATATCAATGCAGCTACCCCAATGCATGCCTGATGCATGCAGACCCATCACTAATCCTTTCCCTCTCGAAGTCCCCCACAGGCACGCCATCAGACAGCGATGACCAGGACCCCAGGGAGGATGCTGCAACACCACACAAGAAGGCCAGGGGCATGGAGGGAGAAAACCGCCCCTCTACATCAAGGGGAAGAGGGCAACCTGGACTACATCGGAAGGGCAAGACAACCCGAGAACCCACAGCACCAATGTGCTCTAGGGCCCCCACCACAGCACCCACACCAGCCACCAACACACAGGAGTCAGTGGCTGAAGGCACTGTATCGGCTGCCAGCAGTACTGTGGGGGAGACAGCTGCCACAGCAGCCGTGTCCGATGACGAGGCAGATGTTCTGCCACATGGCACAACCACCGCTACAGGCCCCCCGCATTCACCACACCTCTCCCCATCCAGCATATACAACAGCAACAGCCATGAGCAGTCTCCCGGGGAGTCATGGCCCGGTAGTTTCAGCCCCACACCAAGCGTGCATGAGGAACCAACCATGTTGGTAGCACCTCATACATACACCAGTGTTTCTGAACAGCCAAGAGGGGATCAGGGCAATCCAGAAACGGCAGGAGGAGCTGACAGGGCAGTTGACACAGCACATCACTGAATGTGGCCGGGCAAGGGATGAGATAAGGGAATGTGCTTCATCCCTCAAATCTGCAATTGAGACCACCTCAAAAGACATATGCAGTAAATTGGCAGCAGTGAGGCAGGTCTTCACCCAAATGGTGGCGGCAATGGAGGCCATGCGTCCGGCACAGGTGGCAGAACAACCTGGGACATCCTCAAATGCCAGCTCCACTGAGTCCAGCCCCCTGCGTAGGTCTGGCCGGAACCTGCGCAGGTCGGACAGGGGTCCACCTGCTGCCGGAAGAGGAGAAGGGCTGTAGGTTCAGCCAGGCATTCTGGTTTCATGTAGACTTATGGTGCATGCCAGTGCAGACCATGTGTGGGGAGGTTGAGGGGGGAGGGGGGAGAGGGTGTGTGGGGGAGTTGAGGGGGGAGGGGGAGTGGGGAGAGGGTGTGTGGGGGATTTGAGGGGGCAGGGGGAGAGGGTGTGTGGGGGAGTTGAGGGGGAGAGGGTGTGTGGGGTGGAGGGCTTGTGCACTTGATATGTTACATATTCTGAATACACCTGTTGTGAAATCTGAATTCACATGTGCGGACATTGCTTATTGTGTATGTGTGCTTTATTGGTGAACAGTCTACAGTGTCCATGTCCCTGACACACCCAGTGCCCTGAGTTCCACCTCCATATCACACTCCCTATCCATGTGTGCTAGAAACATTGGTCAATCAGAGTCTGACGCATGGCACGTCCCTCCTGTGCATCGCTGCCTCCCTGAAGTGCAGCCCCATCTCCACCCTCCTCATCCTCATCGTCCGGTGGTTGCAGTTCAGAGTCGGGGCAGAGGCACATTCCGTCTGATGCACATATTGTGTAGCATGACACATGCCATGACGATCTTGCCCACCTTCTCATGGCCGTACAGGAGTGCCTCACCAGACCTGCTGAGGCAGTGAAACCGTGCCTTCAAGAGGCCAAATGTCTGCTCAATCACCACACGGGTACGTGTATGCGCACGATTGTAGGGATAGCCTGCATCACTTGCATGTGGGCAACAATGATTATGTGTAAGTCCTCACATCATATGGGACCTGTATCAAAGACACCATAGCATGCACTTATTTCCTGTTTGCACCCACAGATCCATGCATGAATAGAGACACATGATGTGACTGCCATGTGTGTATTCCTCTTATAGACAGGTGTGCGTGCCATCGTCTAGTGGGCACAGGGGGGGCCAATTCCTTGTGAGTGCTCATGCACTGTGGTAGTCCACGCTAGTTGTCCCCATGATCTGGGTGATGTGCAGTGATTTGTATGCTTTCATCCTGTCAACCTTGATGGCAGCCTCATGATGATCTCACTATGCACGACAAATGGTGATATGCTGTTTTGGTGGACCTCTGTCTTGGTGTATGGGTGTGTTCATGTATTTTGCCCATATGTGGCTCCTTTCTACGCAGTAATGGAGACCTGTCCTTTTTGATGATGGTATTTGGTGCTGTGCATTGGCCATCCTAATTGCTTGTCGCTGCATTGTGTTGTGGGGGCTACGGTCTGATTATGTGCAGTGTACATGTTGATGGCTATGGAATGGTTGTTGCACTGCATCATTTTCGTGGTAGGGCAGCTTACGTCTTGCATTTTGTGGTCGGGTGTCGGGTCAAGTCTGGCCTGCTTTGGGGTATGAGCATGGTCCATCCTCTCAGGTACTCTCAGCCAGGTGAAGTATGCATCTCTCCCCCCCCATCTCAGCCAGGTAAAGTATGCATCTCTCCCCACCCCCATCTCAGCCAGGTGAAGTATGCATCTCCCCCCCATCTCAGCCAGGTAAAGTATGCATCTCTCCCCACCCCCATCTCAGCCAGGTAAAGTATGCATCTCTCCCCCCATCTCAGCCAGGTGAAGTATGCATCTCACCCCCCCCCCCCCCAATCACCTACCCACATCGCATTGCCATGAGCCTGACATGCAACTCACCGAGTAGCCAGGATCTGTGCCCTGCGTGTCGCTCCATGTAGCATGGTATCGTGGAGTTCCGCATGACCATTGAATCATGGGTTGATCCTGGAAATCGTGCACAACAATGTGTGATGATCTTGTTTGGGTCACATACCATTTGCACGTTGATGGAGTGGTATAACCTACGGTTGCGGTACACTGCCTCCATGGCATGTGGGACCACCAATTCGACATGGGTGCAGTCGATGGTGCCAATGCAACCAGGCATGCTGGCCAGTGAATGGAAACCAACTTTGGCTGTCCGTGGTAGGAAAATGTGGTCGCCTGTGTGCTTCAGGAGGGCATCGAGCACTTGGTTCAGCGTACGTGAGAATAATGGTTTGATATGCCATGCATGTGCCCCACTGTGTGCTGGTAGGTGCCTGTGGCCAGGAAGTGGAGCACAGGCACTACCTTCAGTAGAGGTGGGCTGGCGGTGCGTATTTCAATCAGGCTGACGATGTCATGTATCATGCCAACAATGGTGGTGATGGTGTCCCGGTCCAGACGGTACAGGGTGTGGATCTGCTGAGGGGTTAGGTTGAATGGACTGGCTCGGATGCGAGGGATTGGGGGCTGCCTGTGTGGTGCCACTGGCTGCACTGGTGGTGCATGCTGGGCCTGCCTCACCCTCCTTCTCCTCCTGCGTCTCCTCTGTGCTGCCTGTTGTTGTTGTTGTTGTTCTTGTTGCAGCAGTTCCACTGCAATCATGTCCTCCAGCCCCAGCATTGTTAGTAGTTTTGGAATCATTTTGGTGTGTGACTGGGTGTGGGAAGGGTGGGGTGTGCTCCTTTTGTGCTGGCCCAGTCTATATTGCCTCCTCCTGTGCTGATTGTGTCACCTGTGGCAGGTGGAAACACTGCACATGGGCATTTACGTGTGGTCCGCGATGCCGGTATTTACTCCATGCCGGTAAAGTACTTTTCGGGCTTCAGTAGGCCGTTATTTGCATGTCCGCCTGACTTGTGATGTCCTCCTGTTTACGCCATGCCGGTATGAAGGGTCGCATGCCTACGCCGCTATTAGAGGCACTTTTAATTACGGTGCCGCTAATAGAGGGTTGGTGGGTCGTAATGGCCCGGAGCGGTAAACGATGCCGGTAATGCTTTACCGGCATCGTTTATCCCTTACCTCCAACCTCGTAATGACCCCCTTTGTATCTGATCTCCTGCTCCTCCAACCCTCCCAGGCTAACCGTGATCCCTGGTTTTCATGGTCCTCCCTTTAGGTTGCCCTCTGAGTTAGTGTATGCACTTGTGTCCGGTAACTGGGTTACAATTGGGATTTGCTGCTGCTCCTGTGTGTAATTAACTTCACATTGGGCCTAGGGAACTGGTTTAATGCTTCATTTGGCCTGTGCACCATCCTGGATTCCCCACACTCACTCTGCCCCTGCATTAGGCTGCCCATGCAGGAGCCGCGTTTCCTTTTCCCGCACTGTGATTTGCAGGCTTGGAACTCCCTTGGTAAGTTAAAATCTCCTGAATGTTTATGAATTACTTGCTGGCGGTGGATTTGTAATAGTGTATCCTCTGTGAGAGAATGCTCTGCCAGGGAACCATGAATTGATAACTTTGTCTCACATGTGGCTAAACCAGTGGGCGGGAAACTGCAAGCCTGTAAATTTGGATTGAGAATGCAGCCTCCCAGAGCATCTAGTTGGGCCTCTCAAAAAACGTCCTCTGGTACTGTCGCTTAAAATGGAAAAAGTATCTGAACAAATGTTATTACCACCGGTTGAATGAAACTCTCTGAATATAGGGGTGTGTTTGTTTTTCTCTTTCAGGGTATTGAGACTCCCCAAAGAGAGCTTCAGGCTCACTGATTAAGGGAGGGGGCTCAATATGACTCTCCTGCAGAAACTTAATAGGGTATTGGCAAGGGTCAAAGTTACTAGGACCGCCCTGCACTGTATTATTGTGGCTGACTGAGATGGGTGGGGGCTACCATCACTGTCCCACACTGGAGCACTGCGATTGTCTCCTGACCTATGTCTGGGATGGATGTGGTGATCAGGGGATCCTACCCTTTATCCCCCATGCCCAACATCCACTGGCTCAGGGTATCACCTCCCCTCCAACTCCCCCCCCCTCGAGTCAACCACATGTCGGTACCTAAAATTAGGCAGGGGGCTTCATCACAGTGGGTAAGGAGAGCTAGTCTTTCTTCTACCTCCTCTCTTAATGCCAATACGGCAAAGAGAGCCTATGGCTGGGTAGCTTCACACTCAAACCCAGCCTCTAACCTGCCACAGTCCCCGAAACCCATGATGAGTAGCTCGACCTATGGTGTGTGCTGCAATGCTGGCATACTCACCCTCCAGAGACTAGAGCAGGGAACCTGTGGGTCTCTGTGATTCCATATGGTTGTCGGCCTATCTTGCTACCCTTGTTTCTCCCCATCCCCCGACCATTGTTTATTTCTACACCTTAGCGTACCCACTATAACTGGTCAATACACAAGGAACTTGTGGAAACAATTACACCTACTGCTCTATTGTGTTTTCAGTGACTATACAATGATTGGTTGATATTTCTTATGTGTGTTTTCCTTTAAAAACAGGCCCCCTGATTGCTGCGTCTGTTTTTTCACTAAGACCTAAAGCAAAGGAGAAGCTGTTCTGTATGGATGATCAGATTTGTAAGATAAAGGGCACTGACACTTCTTCCACAAGTAAGTGATGAGACATAAATTTAAATCTCTGAAATTCAAGAAACGCGACTATAGCAATTTTCCCACAAGCCTACCGTATGCAAATTCACACCGGTGCACAAGTATAATCGAATAGAATATCAGATTTGTACAAACCCATTGAAGCGCAGACGCGCAGCCCTCACGCTTGCATATCACTCTACAGTATTTCAACCAAGAGTGTAGCAAAATAGGCTTCTATTTTTTTTGTTTGTTTCCAGCCTTTTCTTCATGTCAGGCCTCCAAGTTTATATGCCAGTGCAGGACAAGCCACCAGCTGGTCAAGGTTGTCTACGACCCAGATCAGTGGTAGTTGGGCTTTTAAAGGGTTATCTGTGGCTTCATCAACCACACTTGCCTTGTTGACACTGTAGTATGATTTTTTCTGCTTGTAATGGGGGTGCCCCACATGCTACACTCTATCCATTTTCCCACTCCTATCACACCTTCCCCCTTCACTCTCACACACACACACACTCGCACATATTCACACGCAAACACACACACACACACACACACACACACACATTCACACGCAAACACATTTTGTTCTGCTGATGATAATTTAGCTGCTCGTTGCTGACAGAAACTGTCAAATAGGTGGCAGCTAGAGACTGCGAGAGCTTCCACCCAGGAAGGTGAGGAACTAGGAGAACAGACACTTAGCCACCCGACCGCCCTCATACAGCTCATCGTGTTCTGTAAAATGTCTTATATTGATATTCTGCTGCACACCACATTTTTTGTTACAGATTCTTGAATATAAAAGGTGCTCACCTTTTTATACTTGCCAGCAATGTTTAAGGGACATCTGTTTTTCTTGGGAAATTCTTATTTGTTCTGAACTTTCTTCAGTTGGGAAAGACAAACTGAAAGAAATGTGCATATTTCATTTTAGGATACGTTTCGTTACCATTGTATACGTCATAGTCACTTAACATGCTATGACCCTATCCATCATCTATAAACAACTATTCTGTCACTTTTTTGCACTCCACAGTCCAGGTGCTGCCCATGCTGCTAAGCCGCCAGGTCCGTACCAACCACAAACAATATAGAGAGACACAGGTAACGTGTACTTCCAACCTGTAGCCATGACCACCACAGGTATCTGTATCTGTCTTCCCGCTATTCGACTAACACACACTGCCCTCCTTTCATACAGAGCCATGCTCGGCGAGGCCAACGCTATCGCCAGAACGTCCAGAGTATCACTTAACATTACATTAGCTCCAGGATCTATATATAGGGCCTCATTACGACCCTGGCGCTAAGGGATTACCGGTACCGGTAAGAGTACCCGTACCGGTAATCCCTTAGCACCTGATTACGAGGTCCCTTTGCGGGTTCCCACCTTAACGGCTGGTTTTACCAGCCGTTAAGGAATGGACCTGCAAAGAGACCTTGGTGCTAATTACGGTACTGCAATTTGCGGTACCGTAATTACCGCCTTCCCCATTCCCATTATGCCCTATGGGGCAAAAATGGAATGGGGAAGGGCCATGGAGGAAGGGGGAATTACCGCCCCGCCAACCTTGTAATGGGGTGGTACTTCCCCATTTCGCCATGGCGGAGTTGGTAAGTTACCGGCATGGACCATGGTGCTAATAGCACCATGTCCTCTGCCTGGGTCGTAATGAGGCCCATAGTCTTGTTACAAAATATCGAATTATCTTCCACAGCCTTTTTTTCATATGCACACAAACCTTTGGTTGCCTGTCTTCTGCGTACTAGCAGATACAAACCTTTGGTTGCCTGTCTTCTGTGTACTAGCAGATACAAACCTTTGGTTGCCTGCCTTCTGCGTACTAGCAGATACAAACCTTTGGTTGCCTGTCTTCTGTATACTAGCAGATGAAAGGATAAATATATCTTTCCGTCTTTTTTTGCTCTTCTTGCAGGTGATCTTTGTACAAATTCTGACATGGTAGCCAGCTTGGAAAGGACGTCAACGAAGGATGAGCGGGACACAACTCAATGGCAAATCAGTTTCTGTCCCAGCACGGGTGAGGAGAACGTGTGGGACACTCGGGTCATTCTGGGTGAAAGAACTTTAAAACCGCAAACGCAATACCATCTGTTTAGTCTTTGTAATGCAGCAGAGTGTGTTGAATATCACGACTGCTTCGAGTTTCCTAAACAACCAATGCATTTTTTGTTTTGTTTTGCTGAACAGAATTTCCATTTTACAATTCCAACATTGATTTGAAAAAAGAAGGAGATTTTGAACCGAATTTGATGGTGGACCCTGTTGCAGAAGTAAAGGAACGCCTCACTACTTGCCATCCAGGTAACTTGAGTCCTGATTATTTGCATTTCTGTTTTTAGACATTAGCAGATCCATTATCGGCTTAGTTAACCTGCAAACATGCTCAAACAGTTATTCTTGGAAGGTGTGAGGCTGAAGGCAATGCTGGTTGAAGAACTATGGACGTTCCCAGGGCTCTAAACTCGCTCCCAATTTATTGGCATCTTTATCAGGCTTTTGATGGATGCCATTGGTTTCAAAGCTGTAGTCTGAATTAATTTTAATTTGCAGAAGAGCCTCTGGTCAGTTTTTGATTCGCCAGATACATTAGCCCATTGAATTGGAAAATAGTCAGGTTTCGGGATATTCACATTGTATGGCTATGAGATAAATTATGTAAAAATAATTTCAGTAGCAGTCAATTGCAACTCCCTTTTTCTATGTTTAATATTCTGCGAGTGGACTAGCGCAACCTATCTTTAGAATCAAACATATTTGTATCCTTCGGACCTGATTAAGAGTTTGGTCATAAAACATCTGGAAAGTCAGTCTGGTAAATACTGATAATGCCTGGGGTGAACGGAAACATACCGGTTTGATAAGGATGGTAATCAAAATTAACTATCAGCCAGCAACAAGAAAGAGCCTAAAGGTAGTCAAGGACACGATGGGCGGCAACAGAAACCAAAGATCTCCAAGCCGGCGCTAACTGTATAAACCGAGGAAGTGGGCAGCGTGGTGCCCAGGCTTGTTGGCCGCCTGATGTCCAAAGCAGCCCCAGACAATCCTGTGGAGATATGGGACATGGTGCTGAACAAAGTAATGGCTGTTTCGACACATTCCCGCACCACAAGTACATTAAATGCTTATGGCATGACCTGAAGAGGCAGATCCACAAATTCATATTTGACCACCGGGACTAGTGCATGGCAACTGGTGGAGAGACGGTTCCAGACTCTATCATGCTACCATGGGAGGAAAAGGCACCAACAGTAGTAGTCTTCTCTGGCATTACAGGAAGCGGCAATACTGAGGTTGGGTAGAGACAGTTTGCTGGTGGTGAGCACCCTAGCTAAATAGTGTTATTAATGCCATGGGTAGGGATGCACATACCAAGGTGCCAGTGGTGAAATACCCATGTAGCATAACGTAGAAGGGCACCTTGCCAACATGAAGACAGCATAGCAGGGCTGCCAAGACCATATCCCACATTAAGGCCACAAGTAGATATGTCCTACACCATGAAAACACCAAACACCCATAGACCAAGTGAGGCACCATAGCAGCATAGCACTCATACAGACAGCATGAACCACAGTTTAGCCAAAAGCTTGAAGCATGCCCCTTACCATTATATATTACACCACGAGGCACCACAATCCGTGACCGTGGCCTTGTACTGGAGCCTAAACATCACACCCAGGGATGTATCCTTTGTCCAAAACAAACACACCTTTCTCCACATGCATTGGTAGCAGATGTGGACCACAGAACAGCCAAGCATGCAGGTATATGCCATTCTGCAAGAATCTGCACAAGGGCTAGCCAGATGTCACCCGTGTAAGCACAGATCTCAGCACCAGTGATGAAGAGGGTCCATCGTGCACAGATCAGGTGGTACCACAGCTCCATCAGCATGTATCAGTGCCCCAAGTACAGCGAGCACCACTGCAACCACCTACCAGAAGGCTTCTAAAAAAGGATGCACCCACCCATGCCACCAAAGGGAAGACTGGGAAGCCAGGGACCCATGTGCTGACAACGCAAGTAGGTCAACCTGCCCATCCAGCATAGGATCCCAACCAGAACAGACACCCAAGCCTGCATAGGCTGGTCCGGCGGAGGATCCAGCCACGTCACCCTATCCAGTGCCGGCGTGTCATATGCCTGTGGATGATGGCCAGGAAGTCCTTCACCACATTCCTCCCTCTGAACTGATTATGGTGTATCCAGGCAATGACATGACAGAGAGTACCAAATTAACCTGAAGAGGCACACATACTGGTGCTTGGTTTGACCCTACTGATGGAGGTGTTCGTGTTACAGGCGTTTGATCCATATGATGACATCTGTATTCACACTCGAGACAAAGCAGTCAGCAGGATATGTGGCATCACATAGTGCATCCAGAGGGGGATGCCCAGATGTACCAAATGACCAGACAGAAGGCCAATACCTGTCGAATCTGACCCACCTCCACGAGATGGGGACAAGATTCTAAAATTAGGAGGACATAGCAAGTCATCAACTGCAAGTGCAGCAGGACATATGTAATGCCATCACAGGGCTTGCAAGAAATGTTGGGTACCATTTTCCATGGCTCTGTGGAAGAGTTGGCAGCCTGGTGGGTGCAATTACACCTAGAGTCAGAGAGAATGAGGCAGGGTACAGACAGCACCCCATGTAAACCCCTAGGGCTTCCAACTCATGTTAGCCATATTGGAGCGAATGGAGCATCCATCTATTCCACAGACAGCGGGTCTCATTTCTGGTAGTTTAACAAATTGTTAGTGATCTTTGTCATGAAATTGTGACAGATTGCCATTTGGCAAGGGTGTGTAAACCCTGGCTTTTTTTATTTGTATTGAATAATGCAACGATGCGTGTAATTCCCTCTCTGAAAGGGTAATCTGCTAATCAGATTCCGCTTTCATAAACTCCATGCCAAAAGCATAGTGTGCACTGTGGCGAACCAAAAGAAGTAATCGGACTACAGTGTCCCATGTTGACTGGATGGTTTATTCAATTAAAAAGAAAACTCCTATTTAGCCCTACTGCTATGAGGGAAGTTCCTTGCCTATCCAACAAAAAATAAGGCTGCTCATCAATGTCCAAAGAAATAGTCCCGAGTCCAATTCCTGTTCAGCTAACTGGCCCCATCACTTAGAGAAACTTAACAAAAAAAGGGGAGTCGAGAGCAACAGCCTCTCTGTGGCTTCTGCCTGGCCCAATCACTTGAATCTCTTTTCCATACGTTTTACACATTCATCAGTTTCGCAAAACACAGTTCACAACCTCTCTTCGGGTTCCGTGAATCAAATCTCAGTTCTTTACAATTCCCTCTGTCCTGGAAGAAAAGGTTCTTCTAATACAATTCCACCAGTTCCGACTTGGTTCTCTAGAATTTTCTTGTTTTATACTTAATCACTGGAACCCTCCAAGCTCTCTCTATCTCCCGTTATATTTGTTATATGTCATGATTCTTGGACTTCCCAAAGCCCTTTGTCACTCAGACAGGCTTACTTTATCTCAGTCTTGGTAGGACATCTGCCCGTTCGGTTTTCGTGGCTCTCATAACCCTTGTGGCTTTCCCAGCCGCGAATGTCTCTGTTTGCCCCTCTAAACTGCGTTACCTCACTTCCCTTCTGCTGCTCGGCTCGGCAGTTACTCCACTTCTAGTGCAGAGCTCAGACTTCAGGGCTCTCCGCTGCAGTCTGGTCTCTGCGTCGGTTAACTGGCCCCAGGCCCAGCACGACTTGCTTTACCGTCCCAATCTCCTTCTTGACTCGGGCTCTTCGCCAGTCAGGACGCCAGCCTTCTGCCGCCTTATTTGCGTCTCGATTGCTCTCCACGCTACTGCTGGCTCTGCGGTCCCTCCAGGACATCTTTCTGTTAGAGGCTCGCCTCTGCGTAGGATTCCTTCTCTCTGAGTCAAAGTTTCTCATGGTTTTATGTGTGTCATCAGAAACAAAAGGGGAGTGTCGTTCCTCTTTGACTGTGGAGTTCAGGCGAGATGCAGCGTTTGCTGAAGCCAAAGAGTGTGCGGAAAAGTCACTATTCGGGGATACCAAAATGGTATAAGAAATAAAAGGGTTGTGTGGCTGCTCTTTGACTCTTGGGAGTTCGGGCGAGATCCAGCATTACCTGAAGCCAAAGTGAAGAAATATCACTGTTAGGGAAATTCAAAACAGAAGTAGCAACAGTCTTTCCGATTCCTATGTTGGCGTATAATGTGTTCTGGACTGGGAGTTCCTTATCAGAATGGGAGTCCTTGTCCCCAAGAGGGTAGTCATTCCCAGTGAGGTCTCACCTACCCAGACCCCTAGGCAGGGTCTTGCTGAGTGGGCTCACCACAGTAGCCTCAAAGGGGGTGGCTGCCCTCTGGGGAGAAGGGATGACTAGTACAGATTTGCTACAATATCTATGTCCTGCTGCATCAGTAGCCTGAATTTCAGCTCCTACCCTACTAGTGGCACAGAGTAGGTTCAGAGGTCACAGGTGCCCATTTGCTATCTGCAATGGCAGCCAAGTCTCTGCAGTGCATGGGCTGCATTTAAGATATGTAAACCTGTTTCAAAACCCTATAATTATGGGTCTACCTACTGGTAGCAGAATAATGTTTAAATATAAGATCTGCCTGAGTTAGGGTATGCTGAATGGTATTCTTTTTATTTTTTTATTTTTTATGGTTTATTACAAATCTTTAAAATTCAAGTTAATACACAAAACATCTTGATATATTATTACATCAAACTCAATTTACATAAGAATAAAAAAAAGAGGAAATGGACCAAAGGAAAGTAAAATGAAACAACTGAGAAGGCTCACATGTTGACAATTTTAAACGTAACACTAATTAAGTTTGGTTATTGTCTTTAACATCTGCTATTCGTTTTAACATGTCCTCCAAAAAAAAAAGTCAAAGCGTTTATTCATTTTCGGTCAGATTCGTCAAACAGCGTTTGCCACCAGTCCTCAGCACTCAGTATCTGCCTTTCTACAATAAAGCACCCCATGTGCTTTGTTCTTTCCGGACTGAGGGCCGTGCAAAATAGTGTGAGGTGTTTCAGGGTTTCGTCTTGTTGATCACAAAGCCTGCAGGTTCGTCTGAAGCCAGCATAATTTGTCCATGAACTTAGTGTCTCCTTGGTCTTAAACAAATTAAGGTGGAATTTCATGTACAATAATCTGCAATGTTGGTCAGGAAATTTCTCCAAGTATCTTTGTGTTTTGTTCAGGGCTTTTGATTCGCACAGTGCAAGCTGCATAATCTTGTGATTCACTCTCTGTTCACCAGTCGCAATCCAATCTTGTGACCACAGTTTTTTTATTTTTTTTGGCTAGATTTGGGTTGGTTTGAAGAGTGATAATCTCAATGTCAAGGTCTTTCAATATTTCTTTGCACCGGTCTGCCCACATCGACAACATACAATGTTTGTCTCCACCACCCGGATCTTGCAGAATTTTAAATTGTGATAGGACATTTTCCATTGTCATTTTGCGGTCGAGTGTGATTTTATTCAGCAAATTCTTGCATTTATTGACAGTAGTTTTAATTCTTAGCAGATGCAAGCAGTTGGTGTTACCTTGGGGAGCCATAGGACTTTTGACCGAAAGATGTTTTCTAATGTGGCCCATAGCGTGTGTGAACAACCCAACGCACACTCCGTGCCATGGACTGCTTGGATTGGCAGTTGCCGACATTTGATTTTAGCATTTTCGACCCATGGTGCGCCATTCAGATTTGAGCTGATTTCCATACCCAGATATCTAGTGTGTATTGCGCTCTTCAACGTCTCTTTCCCCAAATGCCATTCAAATTTGGTATTCGATGGTGCTTTCTTTTTCTTCAAATCTTGTAACGTTAATACTTTAGATTTGTTCGTATTAATGCACAGGCCATTGTTAACATATTCTTCAAGAGCATACAGCTTTCGTTGAAACCATATTGGTGTAACGTCGAGCAGTACTAAGTTGTCCGCTTAAAGGATCCAACTTATGTGGGACCCATGAATTTTTGGCAGAAATGAAGGAACACTTTCAATGGTGTCACCAATGTCTGACAAAAACAAATTAAAGATGATCGAGGCCAATGGGCACCCCTGTTTTACGCCACAGAATGTTTTTATTCCAGACGAAAGGGTTCCACTTCCATCTAGTCTGATCTTAACTTCAGTCTCCGTATGCAGTTCTTTAATGGACATTAAAAGACAGCAGGCAATTCCACTTTTTCATTTTGGTTCAAAGGGCTTCACAGTCTATACTTTCAAAGGCGTGGGCTAGGTCTATGAAAGCAAGGAAGACCTTTCTTCCTGCTCTTATTGCTTCCATTTTCATCAAGTTTATTAATACAAGGTTCAAACCACACCCCACGCCCTTGACAAAACCTGATTCTCCAGAATGGGGTCTGGCATGGATTCACATGCTCATGAATATTCCCCGTCGTCAGGCTGGGAATCCTCGGTAAAGAAAAAATCAGTATCGGTTTTGTTTCTGATCTGTCTTTCTTGGTAGTAACCAATCACTGGTCTCTGGGTCATACTGCCCCCAGCCAATGACTGCCCTCTCCCTAAGCCCCTCCCCTGGCAGCCATCCTCAGATTTTTACCGCACGTTTAAGTGTTGGGAGTCCTCGTGCTATAGCTCTCGAGCTTTTACTGCATTTTGCAATTTTTTTTTTTCAAAGAGTTTAATCTCATTTTTTGGTCAATCGAGCCTCAAGCTCCAACGTTTCTACTTCCGTTCAACGGGGACCCGTTTCGGAATTTTCTACGCCTCTCAAGGGTGATGTTTTCGTCGAGTACGCTCGAAGAATTCGAGAAGACGTAGAGGCCTACCCCGTGGACATGGTCTAGGACAAGGGAAGCTTGACGCCCGGATCCAAGCTGTTCAGGAACTGCCCTGGATGCGGATTGCAGAGTGTGTTGAAGGAGGATGAGCATTCTAGATGCCTCTACTGCCTTCATGAAGACAAAACGCACTTGGAGAAGCAATGTTCATTTTGCAAGAACTTGTCAGAGCGGACCATGAGGGATTGATGGATCTGCCTCACCAACTGGCTGGAAGGAAAGAGCCCAGCGGTAGGTGAGAAGAAGAAGAGGTCCGAGCGGTCTTCTAAGTCCTTTGAGGGCGCTCCGGCAACAGGGGCCCAACAGAAGGCTAAGCACCGCGAGTCCGCGGGCACCGGGAGCGCCGAACGGTCGGGCCCCTCGGCTGCCAGGCAGGGCGCACTTTCACCAACGCCATCAACCACAAGCCAACGCTCTGGCTCGGGAAGAGAAAGTCGGAGATCCCGGGTAAACCTCTGGAGAAGCCCCAGTCGATCCCGACAGAAGCAGACGAGGGGGAGCGAGGCAGTGTCCCTCCCTCCAAGGTGAAGGCCTCAAGCACGCCAAAAGTCGTGAAGGCCCTGATTCACCCGGCTATGGCCTCTATCGAGGGAGTCGTGACGGCCCTGGCGAAGCCTGTGGAGGCTACCCCAGTGGAGACTACCTCGGGCCCAGAGTTTCCCTGCCACCGCGGAGGGAATCCTCTTTTCAGCCCATCGATAAGACTCCCATGAAGATCCTGGTGGAAAAAGATGGGGGTGCCGGTGGCCATCACAGACACGGATACAGCCTCTGAGGAGGAGCTGGTTGAAGTCGTGCAACGCTCAACAAGAGGTTTGAGGAGGTCCGGTTCCAGGGGAGGAAACCCAGGGAGGCGAACGAAGAAAGCAACAGTGGCGCTGACGAGGCTCCCGAGGAGGAGGAGCAACCATCGCGCCTGTCGCAGCCATTGCCGGACAACTCGGTGGCCATTTTGATGGCAATCCAAACCTTATGCACGGAGATAAGGACGAGATTGCCTCTACCCTCAATGGATGACCCAGCAGAACCGGGCCCGTCGGGAAGCCCTCCAAACAAGCAGAGGAGAGCTCATCCCCCCCGCCTTTCCAGGCCTCACGGCCCGGTCAGCCTTCATCTCCTTCCCCTGATCCTAGGGATGACACAGGAACAGATACGGCCACAACGGGGACGGATGACGACGGTGGTGACGAAGGGGTGGGCCTTCCATCACCACCCCCTCTGGCCTGCCCGCCCGACGAAATTGGCTCCTTCCACGCCATGATTTCCAGGGCATTCAAGCTCTTCCAGCTCTGCCCCGAAGAACAGAAGAAGGAAGGCTTCCTCTATCAACGGCGCGAGGCCAAGAGGAAGAGTGTCCTCGTGGTGCCATTGCTTAACGACATCTGGGATGAGGGACTTGCTCTCCTGAAGAACCCGTCCACCACGCCTGCCAAGAGGGATCGGTACGAAAAGAAGAACCAGGTCCCCGATTCCGCCCCTTTGTGCCTCAGGGCGCAGCCGACCGCGGATTCGGTCGTCTCAGCGGCAGCCAAGAAGAAGGCGGCGGGGGCGACGGCTTCAACTTCAACCTCTCCACCTGACGGCGAGGAAAAGAAACTGGACGCTATGGGACAAGCCATCTCGTCTGCGGCAAAGACAATTAAGGCAGCCAACGCCCTAGCGATTGTGGCCCGCTACGACAGGGAGTTGTGGTACAAGATGGCCCCCCTGCTGGACTTCCTACTGGACGACAAGAGGGCGGAGGCCCTGGAGATCCTACAGAAAAGTGACGTGGCATCAGACCACGCCATAACTGTGGCCACGGACATCGCGGACACCGGGTTCTGCTAGTTGGGCAACAGTGTTTGCCTTTGACGGCGGGGATGGCTCAAGGCAACAGATTTCCGCCAAGACGTGCAGACCAGACTTCTGGACATGCCCTTCGACGGGAACAACTTGTTTGGAAAGACAGTAGATGAGTCACTTCAGGCCATCAAGACCGACACGGAGACGGCTCGGGCCTTGGGAGTTTTGAAGCAATGACGGCTGCCCTTTCGGAACTCCGGAGGCAAGCAAAGTGCCTCCAAAGGATTCGGCGGTGGCTCCTCGACGTACCGCCAGGCAGCCCGTTCCTCGTCACGAGAGGCCTACAGAGGGCGTGGCAAG